>NW_016808044.1:1908955-1955797 GCF_001698545.2 Rhinopithecus bieti
TTGCTTTGTTTTATTTTATTTAAATAAATGTTTTGCCTGGAAAAAAAAAAAAAAAAAAAACCACATCCAAAACATCAGGCACCTCCCGAGATCTCGCTGTGCCCCTTGCAGCCCACTGACTTCATCAGGATGAGGATAGGCGCTCTCTCAGCTTCCCTCCTTCCCTCCTAAATTTTTCTGGGCACATGCTTACCCTTACCTCCTTCCTTCCTTCCTCCCACAGGCTTAGATATCGCCTTTTATTATACTTCACCCAAGTGGGTTGTCTTCTTACCTTATCTTCAGTCTGTCTCCTTGCTGGCCTACAAACATTCCAGCACCCTCCCTTGTCCCCATTTGTCAACAGCATGAGATGCTGTTGAGTCTCCTTCCTCATACTCTCTCCCAAGCAGGCACTTCTTCTTAACTTCCCTGCTCTTCCCCGACTCCCAGTCATGCAGGCTCAGACTTTGAGATCCATCTTTAATAGCATCACATGCCATGATAGGACATGCTTTTAGCATTATTGCTTGAGAATTCCTTGGTCTTTCTTCACCATCCCCCAACATAATCAGGTGCCAGCTTCTTCTTCTTCTTCTTCTTCTTCTTCTTTTTTTTTTTTTTTTTTTTTTTTTTTAAGATACTGGGTGTTGCTCTGTTGTCCAGGCTGGAGTGCAATGGCCATACCTGCATCATCACTGCAGCCTTGACCTCCTGGGCTCAAGCAATCCTCCTACCTCAGCCTGCCAAGTACCTGGGCCACAGGCATGTGCTGCTACGCAAGATTATTTTTATTTTTAGAGATGGAGTCTCAGGTCTCATTATGTTGCCCAGATTGATCTCAAACTCCTGGGTTCAAGCAATCCTCCTGCCTCAGCCTCCCAGAGTGCTGGGATTATAGGTGTGGGCCACTGTGCCGGCCCCATATGCCAGCTTCTATCTATCATCTTCCATGGTAGCTTGTGAACCATTCCTTCTCTTCATGCCCATGAACACCTTTCCTTTCACCTTCTCAGGACTACGGTCAGAGTTTTGGGGCCTTAGTTTCTCCACCATTTCCTCTCCCTTTTAAAATAAATAGCCTATTTGAGGTCAAGACTTGCACATCACTATATTTGATCCTCCCACCCTCCCTTCGGCCTAGAAGGATTCACCCCTGCCCTGCCACAGTTGACCCAGCCTCCAAGGTTCCGCTCTGTGCAGCCCCTCTAGGAATCCTCTCTCATCTCCTACCTTGCCCCCTCCCAGCAACCCTCTCCCAGGAGCTGGACGTCATCTCACTGTCCTCTGCATTCCTATATCTCTGTCTCTGTACTGTCCTAAGCTGTGTGTCCCTTTCTACATCCTGTCCTAGGAATCTGTGTGTTTTCCTGTCTCCCTGCTGATAAAGATTCCTTGAGAGATGTAACTGCATCCTTTATATTATTATACCTTCCACAGAACTAGGATGAAGTCTTTGGATGGATTTGTTGAATGAATGAATGCATGAATGAGTAAATGAATGCATGAGTGAGTGAGTGAATGAATGAAGCCCCCAGCTTTCACAGAAGGCAGTCACAGAGCATGTGTAGCTCTCTGGACAGGCACCCTAGGATGCTTGCCCAGAAGCAATCTGGTGTAAAAGTATCACACGAATTATTTACCAGAGCTATGTCTCTTGACAGCAATCTACAGCTAACTCTTTGTAGAAGCAATGAAATTAAAATCTGTTGCATTAAACCTAACTCCTTGAACAGCCCCATCTTCACCCTGTCCCCCAGCCCCCTCCAGATACATGAGGATGGAGCACAGCAGCTTCTTCCCTATTCTCAGCTTCTCCCTTATTCCTGCCTGAAACTGTGCAGTATTCCCCAACCTTGGCCACCCCACCCCCACCCTGGCTCAGCCACTGAGTTCACATCTTTTAGCCTAATTCATTTTCTAGATAGATGGAGCAAATACCTAGCAAATATTATTTATGGCTTTGTGATAAATAAGCCTTTTACAGAAGTTTTTCAAGGAGTTCTGGGGAATTTCAAGGATAACTTTCAGCAAGTTTCAAAGGTCAGGTCAGGCTGGGATACTGAGCCCATAGTATTTGCCGGGCCGTTCATCTGTTTTGAATTATTGGCCCTACCCAGCTTCCGCGGGCTCTCAATGGAGGGGCTGTGCTGTAGCTCTCGGGCTATATTTTATTTCCATCGTGGGCAAGGGTCTTTAATGATTACTTGTGCTAGACTGACAGTGGGGAGAAAGAAAAAAGGGGTCTTCATGAAATTCAGGCTCCTGCAGATGTGCTAGGAAAGATGGTCCTACCTGCCTGGCCACCCCTGCCCATGTGCCCCCAACCCTGCACACAGGGCGGTGGCATCCCCCTGCATGCAGCCAATAGAACCTGGCAGCACAGAGTGGAGGTCAGAAAGGGCAGGGCTTTCCCAGGGGACTGGGAAGCATGGGCCCTTTTCTGATGTATGAACAAACACACATCTGATTCTGTGCAGACTTGTAAATGTAGATTCTTGAGAGCAGAGACCACGCTTTGCTCAACTCCACAGCCTCAGAACCTAACACTCTGTCCACACATTGTAGGTGCTCAGTAAATATTGATTGGATTGGATTGGATTGGATTGGATTGGATTGGATTGGATTGGTTTGAATCAAGTTGAATTGGTCTCCTACTCCCTCCCCTCTAACTGTGGTTTCCTTCCACAGAGCCTTTGTGGGTTTTTTTAAAAAGTTTCTTCTTTTTCCTTTTGCTTTTGTTGTTGTTGGGTTTTTGTTGTTGGTTTTTTTTTCTCGTTAGTTTGTTTATTTTGGTTGTTTGGATTTAATTTTGACTTACTCTCAGAACGGATTTGCTTGAGGCAGAAGTCTGGCCTAGAATGTAAAGGTCTTTCCAGATCTAGACATTTCTCCCAAGATGATTTGGCAAAATTTTCCATTCCTGAGACCTAAGACTATCTGCCCACTACTCTAGAAGTGACGCAAAATAAAGAATGAAATATGCCTTTGAAAGATGCTCTCTCATTGTACATTCTTTTATACTGGTATCACTCTCTTACAGCTTTGAAAATGGATTTTCCATAGCCTTTTTTACTAATCTGAGACCTTTATTGGCAGTTCCACTAGGCACACATGGTTTTTCTGAAAAGACTTGGTGAAGTGAATTGAATGCAGAAAGTCTGGATTTGTTCATCTCTTTTGCTGTTTATTTTTAACATCAGAAGGTAGAAAAATGTCTCCTCCTGTGAGAAATCGATCAAGGGCTCTCTTTGTCTTTAGACTAAGGCGCGTTCTGCTAGATCCCCTTCTTATAAACATCTGTCCCTCTCACTTTACATGATAAATATGACCTGAGGAAGTGCTACTTTTGCTATTTTTTAAAAATCAAATTGTATTTAAATGCAGTCATGGACATTTAAAGAAACATCTTCTCAATAAGAATAACTCACTAATTTACCTACCTGTCCAATCTGAGCCTTTCACATTGGGTTTGCTCAAGGAAACTTTTCTCTTTTTGTTCTTCTTTCGGAAAAGACAATTACCAGTGGGTGAGTTGTACGGAATCTCCTTCCTCAGACATAGAAGCCAGCACTGAGGCCCCAGGAGGGCGGGCCTGTTAGCCAGAATTGTATCTGGGCCCAAACAGAAGGCCAACTCCAAAAAAAAGAGGTTTAGTAAATGAGAAAAAGCTGAGATCACTAGTACCCAAAGAGGTCATTAAATCATGAGGGAGGACCCAGGCCGGAGGATGTGATGGGATGGAGTGGCAGGAAAAGAAAACAGAAAATAATAAGCCCATTGGGCCAGAGAAATTAAAACTCCATGACAAGGGTGTTTGATGTTGTTGGCTTTCACTTGCTCTCACATCCAGCTCTCTGCCAGGCCAGGTACAAAAGCCCAAGGACAGAGTCAGCCAGGTTCCCAGTTTGTCTTCCTGGTGACGTTGGATTTCTACCAGCCCTTCCAGCTTCTGGAGGTGAACCTTCCAGCCGAGTCCTCTGTTCACTAAGACATCCTCAGCCTCCAGTGTCCTCACCTTCAAATCTGTTAATACTCAACTCCACCAATGATGGAGGGATGACGGGTACCTGCCATGGTGAATGCTTCAGATCTATTTCTTAAGGAAAAGTATCCTTTAGTAAAAAAAGAATAGAAAAAGGAAGTGTTGTCCCTAGTACTTCAAAGCACATGGGGCCCAGTGGCACTTCCTGCACTAGGGCTTTCTGCACCATCTTCTCCTGGGTCTCTGCTTTGTCTGCTGTAAGTGGATTGTGTGCCAATTTCTCTTTCCTCTCCTGGAGAACCCCTTTTCTCTTCAGCACCATCCCAGGGACAGGGCTCTAGGGACAAAGTCCTCGTGGTTTGCTCTAGTTAACCATTGCTGTGTATCAAACCACTCCAAAACTTAAGTCGTTTAAGACAACAATATATTATGGTTCGCATATCTGTTGACTGAGTGAGCTGGGCAGTTTTTGTTTAGGGTTATAATCAGATAAATGGAGCCTGGGCATGGATCACCTAGAGTCTGGACGAGACTGGACCTTCAAGATGAATCATGTACATAACTGACAGTTGACATTAACTGTCAACATCTCAGCTGTGCTGTTATCCAAGGCACCTCCATGTGGCTTCTCCAGATGGCCTGGACTTTCCACATGATGGTGGCCAAATCCCAAGAGGAGGTGGCTCATGTCTGTAATCCCAGCACTTTGGGAGACCAAGGCAGGCAGATTACCTGAGGTCAGAAGTTCGAGAGTACCCTGGCCAACATGGTGAAATCCCGTCTCTACTGAAAAAAAAAAAGAAGAAGAAGAAAAGAAAATAAATTAACCAGGCATGGTGGCGGGCACCTGTAATCCCAGCTACTAGGTAGGCTGAGGCAGAAGAATTACTTGAGTCCGGGAGGGGGAGGTTGCAGTGAGCCAAGATCACACCACTGCACTCCAGTCTCAGTGACAAGAACAAGACTCTGTCTCAAAAAACAAACAAACAAACAAACAACAACAAAACCAGAAAGTCCATGGAACTCAGCTGTGTCACATACTCAGATGTCCAGGGGCTCCCCACTGTGTGCTTTGTTTATTTATTTATTTTTTTAAGATAGCAGAATTGGAAACCAAACATCAGATTGCTTCCTGGGGGTCTTCTCTGGACTTATAATTAAGAATAAAAGGTAACCAAAATAAAGGAGAAAAAAGCAGGGAGGGAAAAGTGAAAACACAACTTAAAAAAAAAAATGAACTTTGAGAGTTTGAATAATTCCAAAGCACTTTCTGTTTGAAAAGCAGAGTCAATCTTCCAGAGCATCAAAGCCTGCAGAGAGCAAACGGGGTTTACACTGAAGATCCGCAGCCCCCAGTCGGAAGCCCGCCCCTCCCGCTCTGGTGCTAAGAGCAGAGGCACCAAGCCATTCACTTGTCCCCTGCAGGAGTAAGTAGGTTTTCCTCCAGCCTGTCCGGGGCTCCTTCCTGAACCACCCAGGAAGATCTCTGCTCTAAGGGTCTCTCTCTCCCCTAAAGAATCCCTGTCCACCTCTCTAAGGGGTATCTGGGAAAAGTGTGGAGGACACGCCAGGGTGGCTACTGGCCCCTTTCTTGCTGTGTGGCACAGGGAAATTCGCCCTTACCCTTTGCCCAGGCCCGATCATGTACAAGGATAAAGACGGTGTGTGTGAAGCTGCTTCCACTTTCTTATAGGATTATGCATCTGTAAAGAGGGCCAGGAAGAGAGAAGGCAATATTGTGATTTGTATTTTACACTCATGATCTTAAAAAATTTGTATCCTAGCAGGTTTGGGGAAAAGAGCCCTGGATGGGGAGTTGCACAAGCTGGGGTCTGACCTATTTCACCAGTCACTAACTGTGGGTCTTCCCTGGCCATCTCAGCTGGGAAATGAGATGGTTCTACTACTTAATCATCTTTAGGGTATCTTCTGGCCCCAGATTTTCCCACCTCACCAGGCCACAGAGAAGCAGCTCTGCTACCCTCCCTCTGAGGGGTGTGGGGACACCCTCACCCCTCAACCCTTTGAAGCCACTCATTTGTCCCCAGCTGCCTCCTCTCAGGCCACTGTGGGGAGCTGATAAGAAGAGTTTGCAAACGGGCTACCATGGAGAAAATTCACAAGTTGTCTTCCTAAAAGCGAGGAATTGGAGCGGGGCGGACAGGGTGGGGAGGGCCCGTTCCCTGGGCTCTGGAGGTCTCTATATTCTTTAGCTCTTAATCATTAGATCAGAAAAGGGGGGAAGGGCAGGCAATGGAGGCAGAGGGGGAGGGAAAGGGGAAGAAAAAAATCTCAACAACAAAAAAAAGCCAGCCTCACACTCAGGTCCTCGGGGACCCAGAACTCCATTCAGAGTTTTCAGAAAATAGGGTCAGGCATGTCTTGTGACCTGAGACCCCAGAGCTCCTCTGTTCCCCATAATTATCTAATACAGCACTCTCTCTGCCAAATACAATGAAACAATTTGTCACTTCAATTATCTGTCAGTCAACACTGAGGCCTTTTCAGCAGGCCAGCACATGTGTTTGGAGAGCTTGTCAGTGAGGGCTGTCTAGCCAGACCCATAACCATGGAAAATGGAACCTTTGTTAATTCTGGTTCTTAGAAAAGTAAATCCATTCAATTTCTCTCCTCTCACTCTCTCTTCTTTTCTAAATGCCTTCAGCTTGGAATTCGCGCAAGGAACTGAATTGGTCCTGCTCTGAACCTCGGATGACTGGCCGAAGGATTTGCATGAGGAAGCAGAAATTAATTATTCTTTTCGGGGCTTTTCCCCCCTCGTTTTCTGTAATTCTGTGTTAGAAGTGAGATTACACCCTGCGTTACCAGCGGATGGGGGTGGTGAGGGATGGAGAAGTGGGGGCCGAGCTTGCACCAGGCAAGCAGTTCCCGAATTCAGCCCCGCCAGCGGCCTGCCTTCCTTTTCCTTCCCTGCTCTCATATGGGAAGAAGGCAGCTCCATGCCCACCGCCAAGGGGAAGGTGGGACATGTGGCACCCTCCGGAGGAGCGCTCCCCTTTGGGGTACTGGGGATTCTCCACTTGGAGAAATAAAGGAAAAGGAAATGGGTCATCCCTTGGGCAGACCCTGACTTCCACTCCTAGACACAGACCTAAGGCTATTTCCTGCCAGGACACAGAGGCCTCCTCCCTGTCGGGGAACAGGGACCTCCACGCTGTCAGGGAAAAAGGACCTCCTCCCAGTGAGGGCAAATCTGGTCCATGGCTGAATCACTGAGGCCTGCCTGGCAAGTCTGTACATCAGTGATATTTTCCAGAATGGTCTAACTTTAAATACTCCAGCCCACCATCAGACAGTGTACGAAGCTGCGTGTCTCCATTTGGGGTTGAGAATTTGAAGCTTCTATAAGACTGGGTGCCAGCACCGAAGCCAGAGGACCCCCTCCTGGCTCACAGGGGTCCTTGCACAGAGAGGGGTTGGTGTGCTTTGAAGGTGGAAACTGGGGGGAGGCACTGGTTTGGCATTTCATAGCTCAATTGTTTCCACAGTAATTGGATTTTTTTTAGAGACAGGGTCTTGCTCTGTTCCCCAGGCTGGAGTGCATTGGCGCCACTGTAGCTCACTACAGCCTCAAACTCCTGGGCTGAATCTTCCCACATCAGCCTCCCAAGTAGCTGGGACTACAGGTGTGCACCACCACACCCAGGTCAATTTTTTTAAATTCTTAATTTATTTATGTATTCATTTATTTTGTAGAGACAGGGTCTCCACAAATGTTATGTTTGTAACATGTTGCCCAGATTGGTCTTGAACTCCTGGCTTCAAGCAATCCTCCCACCTCAGCCTCCCACAGTGCTGGCATTATGAGTGTGAGCCATGGCACCCAGATGCCATACTGATTTTCTTAATACATTGACCTATAACAAATAAAATTATAATGTGTTAAAATTTACATCCATGACTTCATATATGCTAAATGCTTTATCCCACTTTAGACATTTACAAATCCTCTCTATGAGGGCCTGTTTCCTCCCCATCCAACACAAGCCCAAAGGTGGGATCCAGTACTACCTGCTTTTGGGAGGGTTTCCTTTCCCTCCTTCCAGTCCCAGGATCCAGAACCACCAAAGAACACACATTGGTGTTTTCCAAGGCATTAAAATTGTGTCCCCAGGACACCTGTGAAAACAGGTCGCTGAAAATGTTCAAATCAAAAATCTCTCTCATCCACAGATGCACTGGAGAGTGTACATCCTACAGCCTGGCCTCTGAGTCACCAGAGTCATTCTTGCCTCTGCCCTTTCTGCCTTCCCCCCTGCCTGACTTTCTTCCTCTCTTCTTCTCCTTTCTTTCCCTCTTTTTCCATCTGCTTCCTTTCCTGCCTTTTCCCTGCCAGACTTTTCTCTATATTGGTTCTTCTTTTATCCTTCCTTAGGATTTTGACCTCTTCCTGTCTTTTTCCTTTTTGAGTCCAAAGAAGTTCACAGCCATCCCTATAGTGTTGGATTATACAAAGAGAGAAACCACCATCTTTTTTTCTTTTTTTTTTTTTTTTTTTGGAGACAGAGTTTCCCTCTTGTCATCCAGGCTGGAGTGCAATGGCGCAGTCTTGGCTCACTGAAACCTCCGCCTCCCAGGTTCAAGCGATTATCTTGCCTCACCCTCCCAAGTAGCTGGGATTATGGGTGCGTGCCACCACATCTGGCTAATTTTTGTATTTTTAGTAGAGATGGGGTTTCACCATGTTGGCCAGGCTGGTCTCAAACTCCTAACCTCAGGTTATCCACCTGCTTCAGCTTCTCAAAGTGCTGGGATTACAGGCTTGAGTCACCATGCCCAGTCTCTTTTTTTCCTATTTTGTAGGTAAGAGAATATAAGCCAGAGTGTGAACTCTTAAATTCAGTCATTGCTCAATAAATAAAGAAATCTGCAACCACCAGGTAGACTCAGTCTCAGCCAGGCCCATAATGGGTGTTCCTGCCCATCTCACCCTCAGAACAGAGCACACTTTTCCCCACTTGACTTAGGTGGCAGAATTCCTCTAACACGCCATCCTGGCAGCCAACATGAACGTGGTCCAAGAGGGAACTGGATCTTTTGCTCCTGAGCTGTGAGTGGAGCCTCTTTTCAGCTCTCAAGGAAGAGTCCACTTTGGGGGGGGCGGTGTGGCAATGGGGGAAGAAAATCGCTTTTCTTTCTAAATGATCTTAAAGTTAACCTGGCCCTACAAAATGATCACTCACTTTGAGAAGTCATGTGCTTATTTGAAATGTTTTTGGAAGTCAAAACATATAGAAGAGCAGCACAAAAACATCAGACAATTACTTTCTAACTCCATGTTTTCAAGAGGAGGTTCACATTTCATGAGCTCCAGCGTCATTCTCTGCCTTTTTTTCAGATTTTATTCTGATTGACTTGGGGATTTTTCCAAAAATCAAGCCTACCCTTAGTGTAGGAAAATCAGTACAGAAAAATATATATATATAGCGTGTCCTTAGTCTAGGAAACTTAGCAACTATTAGGTCAGCATGAAAAGCGACACTGCAATACTGAAAACAATTCCAAAGGCACAGTGTGCCCAGCAGAGCCAGCGTCTAGCAGGACCAGGATAGCTGAAGCATCTTCTGGGAAGGTAGCTGTAGCATTGACACAGAGGCCAAACGTCACAGCTGAGAGAAGCAAAAGACCTGATAGAAATCAATACACAAATATCGGGGCTAAAGTTGGGGAGGGGATCAGTCTGTTTTCTCTCAACTCTGGGACAGGCACACTACGGCTTTTACCCCACTCACCTTTCCCCAACCTCCATGCTGACCTACTCCTCCTCCCCCCGAAATTCCCTTCATTTAGTTGACATCAGTGTTTAACCTTTCACCTCCAGCGACCTCTACTGTTTGCTCCTTGGGAAACACAGTGACACGGTTGCCCTGTCTCCTGGTCACTCTCCAGAGAAAAGGGGCAGAAAGAGAACTGGACTGAATGAGCAACACAGGCTGGGAGCTGTGTCTAATCCCATCTCCAGCCCTGTACAATTTAGAAGCCTTTCCCAAGGAGCCCTTGAGACCACAGCTGATTCTTCCTCTCTCACAAACGCTGTCTTTCCAGCAGACGTTTTGATTTTCTCATCCTACCCTTAGATAGTTGACTTTCCTCTGCACAGCCGATCTCCCTCTAAGCCTAGGAAAGAAGAAAATATAGGCCGGGGGCATGGTGTCTCACGCCTGTAATCCCAGCACTTTGGGAGGCCAAGGTGGGTGGATCACAAGGTCAAGAGTTTGAGACCAGCCTGGCCAACATAGTGAAACTCCATCTCTACTAAAAATACAAAAAATTAGCTGGGTGTGGTGGTGGGTGCCTGTAATCCCAGCTACTCAGGAGGCTGAGGCAGGAAAATCTCTTGAACTTGGGAGGCAGAGGTTAGAGCGAGTCGAGATCGCACCACTGCATACCAGCCTGGGTGATAGTGCAAGACTCTGTCGAGAAGGAAGGAAGGAAGGAAGGAAGGAAGGAAGGAAGAAGGAGGGAGGGGGAGGGATGGGAGGGAGGGAGGAGGAGGGAGGGAGGAGGGCGGGAGGAGGGAGGGAGGGAGGGAGGAAGAAAGGAAAGAAAGAAAGAAAGAAAGAAAGAAAAGAAAGAAAGAAGAAAGAAAGAAAGAAAGAAAGAGAAAAGAAAGAAGGAAGAAAATTGAGAGTGGTAACAGCCTACTGTGATGAATTCAAGGAACACAGCCAGACTGTCAAGAAAATTCTTCCAGGAAAAGAAGAGGGGAACCCAGAGGAATAAAGGTCAAGTTCTGAGCAAGTGTCCCATGGCTCCTCTGGTCATCCTGGTGTCTGAGACACCCAGAGACTTGGGGACCAGTCTGAAATCCCTTTGTGCTACATTCATTTCAGTAATAAAGGTTTTAATTCTTTCCTTAGACTCCATTCCACTTAGCTTTCTCTGGCTTTAATCACAAAATGTCCAAAAATTGGAATGTGTGCCATTTCTCTTGGGTGACTCCACAGAATAAATATTTTTATACAATTTATCCAGAAACCCAGAGTTGTTGGCTGAAACCAGCCCAAATGCAATTTTGCCACCACCCTCCTGAGAAACAGTGAATAAAGCTCCTTGGGTTGTGAAGCAAAATTGCTTGACAGGCAACAATGTGAAATTTTTAAATATGCACTTCATTGAACTCAGACAGTATAAACCATTTCAAACTATTTTTACATCTAGGGTAGCAAGCATGGTAAAATAAAAAATTATCTAGTGACTCTTGTTAAAGCAAAGTGAGACACTTTATTCAGGACCACCACCATAGGTACACGGACCACTGCAGTGAGGTCTTGCAGTGAGGGAGGGACATAGGGTTCAACTCCCAATAGAACATGGGCAAGTGGCAATTGATAGCCAAGGAGCAGTGTGGGCCTCAGGGAATGAAAAAGTACTAAGAGGAAACTCAGAGGTAAGAGGGACCCTGGTACACTGACCTAACAGGATTCTTGCTGAAGACAGGCTGGCACGCTCAGGCGTCATGTGGGGATGGTGGAGGATGAGAAATCTGATCATATATTGAGGGTGGGGGTTTGGGCTAAACTAACTTGGCAGGGTTCTTCTGCTAACACTGGATTTTATAAGGAAGTGCACTTATAGGCCTAGGAGGAGGTTCAGAAGCTGGATTAAAGTTTGGCCAAGCAAAATGAACTTTGTCAGTCCCCACTCTTGTTCAAAGAAAAAAGAAACATTCTTCTTTTCATTGAATAATATCAAAGCAGCCTCATTGTCTGGAATAACACCTGAAGTTCGTTGTCTCACAGCCACAGAAAACAAGGATGCAGACACACAAAGAGTGAGGTTGAGAGTGGAAGTTTAATAGGGGAAAGAAAGAGAATATCCCTCTGCTATAGAGTGGGGTCCCAGAAAAATGGGTTGCTGGATCTGCAGTGAAATGCAGTGGGTGGGGGGGATTATGGTGTCTGATTTACATAGGGTATGAAAAACCAGTTGGCCCTGGTGTTCCATTTGCATAGGATGTGAATCTCTGGCTGTCTCCATCCCAGTCTTTTACTATGCAGGTGAGTTCTCTGCCTAAGCTTTGCCATGTTGCCCATTTCTTTATTACTGTATACCTGGTAATTACAAAAAGGGAAGATAGAGCCTCCATGGTGGACATGCCTGGCCCCCAAGTATCCCTCTTCTACTTGCACAGCTGCTGGCATTCCACCAAGCAAGCTTCCAGCTTGCTTATCTATGTCTGCAGCTCAATTTTTCAGGCTGCTCTTTTTTAGAAATGAAATGCTTTTGGGGGATGCTTTTTGCTAGAGGGAAGAAGCTCTGTCAGGAGTCTTTTGCCCTCACTATCTGCCTAAATAACTTCTTTCTACCTCCTCTATCAATATAAGGCTATTTTCCTGCTTAGGTGCCTTTTGTTCACGAAGGAACAGTTGGCTCATTTGTTGGGATCTGGTAGTGAGGAAGATCTCCTGGATGGTGTTAGCCTTTAACCAGGGGAACCTAATTTCTATGAAAATAAAAGAAAAACAAAGTTTACTACCTGGAGCAAACTATAAACTCAGGTTTATACAAACTCAGAGAGCAGCCAATCAAGAAAATTTCTAGATGCTGGGCTTCAAGCATCTGCAGTTGGAGTAAGGTGGAGGCAGGAAGTGGCAAATGACAGATTTTCCTGGTTTACAGTTTTGAGTGTCACAAAGGTTGTCCGTACATACACAGTTGTGGTGATCTCTTTCAAGTTTATATCAAGACCTCCAGCTTCAGCTTGCAGGGCTACAAAAAAAGAGCGGTTTTACTTTCAGTTATTTCAAGTCAGAAGGGTGGGAGAAAATTAGAAATATTAATTTGGAGAATTGTAGCCAGATATTGGTGGAAACTAGAAGAATTTAGGATGCAGTCCAGATTACAGGTAGATAATAAAACTTCAGAGAAAACAAAGAGGGCTAGACTCTAATGTTGCATACACTATAGTTTTCTTCTGAAAGATAATTTTTCTTTCAACAGTCACCCCATTTCTAACAAAGATGACCAAAATAAGACTGATTTGTTTGCAAAATAAGTTTGGTCTCATTAAACTTGATTATTTACATAAGTGCATCACTATTCTTACATATATACATAAGTGTAAGAATTGTGATTGACTATATCAGCTTCTGTTAATTTTGATGGAACTTTTGATGAGGAATCTCAGATTGGACTTGTAAAAGCCTCTCAAGGACAGGAAGCCAAACCAAAGACTTGCCATAAGGCTATGTCTGTAACACCTATAGTTTTGAATGAATTCCTCTCTTCTCAAGATCCCCAAAATATCCTGTTTCTTATGCCAGCCAGGAGGTGACATTCCTGACTCACCTGTAAGACCAGGAACCCTCAGGCCAGTTTTTCAAAAAAAGAGCTCTATTGGCTCCATAAAGTCAGGCTTAGTTTCTTAAAGCTCTTTGGTCATAGCTGAAATATCACCTTCCAGTCAAAGCCTTGGTAATATAACCAATGTTTCCAATTGCGTCCTGTTACAAAAAGAATTGATTCTTATTGAAATGATGCAAATTACTACACGGCCATAAAAATAAGAATACTCACAAATAGTTTCCTAATTCTAAAGGGATTGGGTATGGAGAAAAAATAAATGTTTCAACTTTTGCTCACAAAAGTATACTTTACCAAATTGCTGTAAGCTATCAATAGCTTTTAAAGCTTCCTTAAATCTGAAAACAAAACTTTTGAAGAATCAACAATATTTCAAATGAAAAGTCACTTAAAAATTATCCTCATCAGTTCATTCAATCCCATGTAATTAATTCTTGTTCTGCTTGATCTTGGGACAGCAGTTTCATGAACCCATTGGTTTCATTAGAGTTCTGGAAATTCTTACGCAGTTCAATGGTATGATCTTAAAGTTATCAGAAACCTGTATTTGTCAGAGATTTTTTTATAAATCTCCTTGAAGATACAACACTTTAGGATTGTAGTTGCTTACAAAGAAAAAGATTTTCAGAATAAAGCACTTAACTGTGGACAACAAGACTTCAAATGGCCATGATTAAAGTTCTGATGTGAGTTCATTGTAATAATGGTACAACTCACAATGAAATTTGATTATTTCTGTTGCATATAACATTGAAGAACCAGAATTATGACCGATAACATACTAGATTTCTAGGAATCTCATGCAATTTTTAGAACACTCACATCTATAACATATCCATAAATATAACTTAAAGAACATTTAGCATCATTTATTATTTGACAATGCTTCCCATATAATTTAACATATCAAATAAGCCTAATTAGTTTAATGGCTCTATTTTCCAAAGTGAAAGATACATCCTCCAAGGCTTTCCTGAGGCCCAACTGGAAAATCCCAAAGTTAATCTGACGTCAAAAAGACTTGGAGCTTGATTTAGAACAAAAAGATTTAGAACTTGATTTAGGTTTGTCCAGAATATCAAAGGTTTAAAACACTTGATTAGGCCAGGCACGGTGGCTCACGCCTGTAATCCCAGCACTTTGGGAAGCCAAGGCAGGTGGATCACCTGAGGTCAGGAGTTCCAGACCAGCCTGGCCAACATGGTGAAACCCTGTCTCTACTAAAATACAAAATTAGCCAGGCATGGTGGTGGGTGCCTATAATCCCAGCTACTGGGGAGGCTGAAGCAGGGGAATCACTTGAACCAGGAAGGTGGAGGTTGCAGTGAGCCGAGATGGCACCACCACACTCTAGGCTGGGCAATAGACCAAGACTCAGTCTCAAAAAATATATAAATAAATAAATAAAACACTTGATTAAATATTAGTTATCTATTTAATTGAACTGATAATGAAAGATTTTAAATGCAAATACAGAAGGCTACTGTGCATTCTGTGTTTAATGTGTCTATGATTTTAAACATTTAAGCAGAGACAACACAAACCTGTCTGACCAGCATGAGCATGCAAGAATGTCTGTATTATATTTAATGCTGACAATTCTAAAAACATTCTTATTTTAATTAATTATTTAATTAATTATTTAGAGATGGGAGCTTCTATAGTAGGCCCAGGCTGGAGTGCAGTGGCTATTCATAGGCGTGACCATGGCTCACTACAGCCTTGAACTTCTGGGCTCAAGCAATCCTCCTGCCTTAGCTTCCCAAGTAACTGGACCACTGTACCAGGTTTCCTATTTTTATTTTACCAATAATTTTAAAACTAGCTTTTATTTACCAAAGATAATCTCAGATCACATGAACTTTAAAAATTGGGGTCACTTTCCATTTTTCTGAGACTTTTATGAATACTTAATTTATTTGAGCAACATTTATACCTAAATCAACTTGGCATTTTAGTTGGTAATTAGTTGGCATTTAGTTAGTGGTAGAAAAATGCCATGTATACATAACATAGAAACATAAACACATACATGTACACAAACATAAACACACAGACAGATGCAACCAAATCCTATGGCTTTTCATTTAAAAATTCTTATCATGAAGCAGTGAAACAGAGTAATACAAACTCACTGGTTTATCTCCACTTATATTTTTATCCAAATTGTGTTTGTAATGAAAACAGGACAAGTTGAGGTTACTTACTCAATTAAGGGCTAAAGCTTTTAGCCAATACTTGTGGAGAAGGCTCTTTAGATTCTTCATTTGCCTAATTTCCTAGTTCCCTTTTTTCTTTTTACCCTCAGGTGTTTGCTTTGGGGGCCTCTGAGTCCCTTGAGAGCCCCCAGTGAAGGGTAGAGGGGCCTGAAGTTCAAGTGACTGAGGGGCTGGAGTGGGGAGGGAAAGGGTCTGGCAGGGTGTGGACAGAGTTGACAAAGCATACAGGCAGCAGGGGTTCAAGAAGAGGGTTTTCAGGTGGCAAAGAAGCTTCCATGGGAGAAGCAGGAAACAACAGAGAGAACAGAGACAATAGAGAGGCCTCACAGAGAGTCAGGAAGAACTTCCAGCCCAGGGAGTCAGGGAATAATCCCTCCTCAGAACAAGAAGCTAGGAAGATGACCTTCCAGCCCAGGAGTTAGCTGTCAAAAGTAGCCTGGGGGCCTGGTGCAGTGGCTCATGCTTGGAATCCCAACACCTTAGGAGGCCAAGGCGGGAAAATCATTTGAGACCAAAAGTGTGAGAACAGCCTAGGCAACATAGTGAGACACCATCTCTACAAAAAATATAAAAATTAGCCAGGCATGGTGGTGCATGCCTGTACTCCCAGCTACATGGGAGGCTGAAGCAGGAGGATCTCCTGAGCCCAGGAGTTTGAGATTACAGTGAACTATGATTACAACGTTGCACTCCAGCCTGTGCAACATGGTAAGACCCTGACTCAAAAAGAAAAGCAGCAGCCTGGGACTCTAACTCAGCTTCAGAGAGTACACTCATACCTTCAGAACTGAAAGCTGTCCTTACCTGGTCCAACAGACGTCTGTCTGAAGCAGTGGTTCAGGAGTTGGCCTCTTCAATCAGTCAGTCAGGAGTGAAGACAAAGGTTTCGTAGGCACACACTTAGGGTCCTGAGTGAGAGGTCCAAGCGTCCAGTGATGAATCTAATCTTATCTAAGTTATGACACCACAGCTATTAAGGAAGAAATTATTCAATGATGCTTATTAAAGTACAGTAATCTACACTTTATTCCAGACCATGGTGATAGGTGTAGGGACCAATGAAATAGGAGGGGATAGAGATGGAGCTCAATTCCCAATACAGCATGGGCAAGTGGGAACTGATAGACAAGGAGCAGTGTGGGGGTCAGTGGATGGAAAATTACTAAGAGGAAAAACACAGGGAGAAAGCAGATTGTGGGCAACCAACCTAGCAGGATTCCTGCTGAAGATAGGCCAGGGTGATCAGATATCACCAGGGGGATGGTGGGAGATCAGGAACCTAATCCAAAATTGCATTTTAAAACTCATTTTATAATTAATTATCTGCTTTTTATTATCAGTATTCCTGCTAAATAAAAATGATCTATGACCGTATAAAGTGAGTGTAGCTTTGGGGGAGGTTGTTACCCAGCTGGGAGCAGAGAGAAAAGGACAGCTGGGTACAAAAGCTGGAGGTCACAAAGCCTGGCTTCTCATCCTAGGTCTGCTTCCAAGTAGTTAAGTGTCTTTAGGCAAGTTAGTAATGATAACAAGTTATTAAAGACAACACTTTTTTTTGAGATGGAGTCTTGTTCTGTTATCCAGGCTGGAGTGCAGTGTTGTGATCTCAGCTCACAGCAACTTCCGTCTCCTAGGTTGAAGTGATTCTCCTGCTTCAGCCTCCCCAGTAGCTGGGATTACAGGTAGACACCACCACGCCTGGCTAATTTTTATAGTTTCAGTAGAGGCGGGGTTTCACCATATTGGCCAGGCTGGTCTCGAACTCCCGACCTCAAGTGATCTACCCATGTTGGTCTCCCAAAGTGCTGGGATTACAGGCATGAGCCACTGCACCTGGCCCAAAGATAATAATTAAATCATAGAACATAGAAATAAAAAAGTGGATTGCCTTACTCACAGGTCTGATATGAATGTCTAATATATGTATGTATTAGCACTTTCTAGATTTACAAGTGAGTGGGCTTCTGGTCTTCACCCCAGTACAAGTATTTGGTTTGTTTGTTCGTTTGTTTGTTTGGAGACAAGGTCTTGCTCTGTTTCCTAGGCTTGAGTGCAGTGGCATGATCATAGTTCACTGCAGTTTTGAAATCCTGGGCTCAAGCGATCCTTCCACCTCAGCCTCCCAAGTAGCTGGGACTGCTGGTGAATGCCACCATGCCCAGCTAATTGTTTTTATTATTTATAAGGACAAGGTCTTGCTATGTTGTTCAGGTTGAATCAAACTCTGGGCTCAAGTGACCCTGCCATCTCAGCCTCCCAAAATACTGGGATTACAAACATGAGCCACTGTGCCCGGCCCCAGTACAGATTTTAAGGAATCAAACAAATGAAAGATATTACTATTATTATTACTTAGTCTTCAAAGCATATAAGTAATCTTGAACGTGGATGTAATCAAACATATTTGGGATAAATATATGTGTCATATATAAACTCACACAAATATATCTACTCAGACGTGTCCTGGTCCAACTCTTTTGGAAATGGACTCTTCAGACCTGTCACAATGTGGAGGAAATATCTGAAGTCGATTTTAATCCATTCCCCTGGCCGTGGTCATTTTTTTAATTGTCGAATCTGAAATGTTGATCTCAAAATACTATCAGTGTAATCACTTTTTGTTTACGCAGACTTTATCTTCAGAGCAATTTTAAATTGAGAAAGAGAATTACGTATTTTTCATTCTCTCCTCTATGGTGATCCAGTCTCCAGCCTGGAGGGAGTAGAAAGAAGCAATAAGGAAGATTGCATGGCGTGAACATAAAACTTGAGGTGGCTTCTAATGACTTAAAAGCAGATTCAAGTATTTCCCCACATTTAGCCATCTCAGCAAGAAGGGAGGGCAAAACTCCTAGAAGTAGAAAGCGAGGGATTTAGTGTGCCTTGAAAACTAACAGGTATTTCAAGGACACTGAAGCAGCAAGTGAGAAGGAAGCTGGGAGCTCCGATTTGGGGTGGTTCTGCAGAACAATGCCGCTATTGGAGAGCACTTGTGGGGGCCCCTGGGCTGTGAAAGGCCACTGATAGACATGCAAATGGAAGGGGCCTGAATAGACGCTGCAAAGCTGGGTTTCCGCGGCTGGGCGGAGAAAGCTTTGGGGAGATAGTGGAAAGCTATGTCCTGAGCCAAAAATAACACTTGCGCTTGCGCTGTGAGGACATTTAGGTCGAGCTGAAATGAGCCATTGAACGCTTTTTTTTTTTTTTTTTAAGTGCCTTTGGATCTGAAAGGGCAGTAATAATGCAAATCCGAAGTTGGCTTAGTTAATTGGGTAGAGGACCCATCAATTAATCAAAGAGGCAGAAAACTATTACTAACACTTTTAAAAAACAGTCCTACTGATAAAATGCATTTCAAAAAAAATTCTACAGCTCCGTCTGAATCTGACAAGAAAAAGAGTAAGAAGGCCTTTATGTAACTTCTCGAATTCACCTGGACTGAGATAAACAGCCAGATCGGTAGTTAGAGGTTGCTAAACTTTCAGGAAGGGGTTAGAGAGCCCTCCAGTGCCTGGAAAGGCCTTTTCTTGGCCACATCTCCTAGAGGACTGCCCCAGGGGATGGCAGAGAGTGGCCGGTGTCCCACGCCCCTCCATAGGCTGAACCCCCAGAAACTTCACCAGGAGCTGGCTCACCGAAGGCCCCTGGGACAAGCTGAAGGAGTCGCTGCTAACCTCAAGTGCAGGGGGAACAGAATGAGGAAAATAATCCTCCAGTCAGCTTCTGGATATCTGGTGTTAGTCTATCCAGAACTTTGGCTTCCTGCCCAGTAAAATGGAAATTTACAAACTGCAAATGTCTTTTATTATTAATAACATATTTATTGATTCAAAAAGTACACCTGGTATATTTCTTCTTGACTTTTGAGTTAACATTTGTTAAAAATTGTTTTAGTCCATTCCTGTCTCAAAAGAAGGTGTAAAAAGAAATTTCACTAGAAAGAATAATGTGTAAATGAGGGACGTGGAATGTGAGTTAGAGCTGCGTGAAGTGAAAATTTTCAACATTTTTTTCCATGAAGTTCCCATTCAGTGAAGTAATTATTTCTATAAAAAATAAATTACCAGTTGAAATGTTTAAATACATATTTTGATCAAAAATGTATTTCTTACACACATAGCTAATGACCCATATTTTTGAGAACTGTGACCACCCTACCCTAGATTTTGCCTTATAAAATAAAGACCTTCTGAGTAAAACTTAAGAAACACAACCTCCATATCAACCTAAACATTGTTTTCCTCCTGATTCAGTAACACCCAGGAAATGTCATTCCTCTAACCTCCAAGTGCAGTTTATTGTGATTGGTATTATTGCTGTTATTATTATTAAAATTATTTTTGTTTTTGAAAGGACCCTGTTTTCATCCACCCCAACCTCTTTCCCAAACTTTCTAGATCCATTCAAAGGGCATCCAGGGAGTGTATATTCAGGGTGACTTGCAGCTATGCTGGAAAGGGAGCGAGGGGGTAGGGAAGATGGGTTTCAAGGCCCAGGAAGTCAACAGCCTGGAAACCTGGGAGTGGGTTAGAGAGCTCTGTTGCATCTTGGGAAGTATAATTCCTATAAGTAATTTCTTGTAGGCATGGGACAAAACAGGAGATGCCCTGCTGAAAGGCTGTGCAGGAGACTGTTTTTTTTTCCACCACCTTTCCCATTGGTCCAGTCTACTTAACAACCAGAAAATGAGATAGTAAACAGACTTCAGTAGAGCAAAACCACCCCATGGGAAAACGTGCTAAATTGTGAGGTCCTATTATTTAGGATCTTTGGTTATTGCTATGGTAGGGTTGACCAGAAATCCCTTTTCTTACCTGTCCTATACTCAAGGAAATCCCTTTCCTTTAAAAAAAAAAAATTTATGATTTGTAGATAGCATCACACCTCTAGATAAGGAAAGAGAAGAGCCTTTACAGGTAGCAATGTGGCTCCTGTAATATAATCCTGGCTCAAAAAACTACCACTCCTTGCTTTAACAAAAATGTACGTTTAGCTGCTTTCAAATAGGACCTCAGAAAACTCTTTTTGCAATTAGTAAACTATGCTTCACAATAATGAAGCAACTTTAATTCCTAATCTGTGCCACAAACCTTACCACTTGGCTTACTGAGCTCCTGGCCTCCCTCAGAAGAAATCACAACCACATGGCAAAAGTCAACCTTGCCCAAACAATGCTGCCTTCTCCACATCGTGTCTAAGCCTGTGCATGTGCACAGGGTCCCTGCTGTGGAAGCAGCTATGAACCGTGAATACACATTATCAAGATTCCTGGTTAAACATGAAGGACTGGACACATATGTATTATTCTCTTCTTCCCCAATAAGACCAAGGGATCTGGAGAGAAACAGAATGATGATGAAATGTCAGAAGCTGGAAAGCAGATGGCTTGGTGGTCCACAAAAAGCTGAATAGTAAAAGTGGAGAAATACAAGCAGCAACTCGGATTACACACAGAACATTCAATAATTAGCACCAGTGGGAGTAAAGGTGGGGCTAAAAATAGGAGGAAATGCTAAGAGATTCTGAGACCTCATTGAGCAAGGGCTCCTTCCCTGACCCTGGCAGAAAATCAGAGATTTGTTCCCTGAAGGGGATAGAACTTAGGGCCTCAAGACCACAGAACCCCAATGCACGGTGGCGGTGGGGGACGTACTGAAACTAGAAGGCTAAAGGGAAAACTTAGATTCTCAGTGTTGGGAAAACTTAGATTCTCAGTGTTGAGACCCGTATGCTTCTTCTCCTTCTTGTCATCCAAATCACTGATAAGCAGGCAATGAATATGCCACTGGTAAACTGAACTCTCTCACTACTTTGTATCAGTCACAAAAAAAGAACATCCTATTGGAAAAGGCAATCCGATTTTATTCACTGACCAGGAATGGAGAAGAGGAGGTTCATACTCTCGACGTCCCTTGCCTCCAAACAATAGAAAGCATGAGGTTTTGAAGGACTGGGTTTGGGGAGGGAAAGGAAAGTTAGCAAGGGCAGATTAGGACTCCAGATGTGCAGGTGCAATTCATACATATATGTCTTCATACATCCCATGTACACAAAATGGCAGAGATTTTCTTCTGAGGGAGGGAATTTTACCATTATAATGATATGCCAATAATCTGAAGGCAACTACAGGTCTCCTGTTCCAGTGCGCCCTGAAGTTACAGGGTCTTATCTCCCCCTGGTATCTGGGCAGGGGTCCAGAAGCTTTGGTGCCATCTTGGGCTGTCTGGTTTCTTTAAGCAGCTGTGCCTAGAGGCAGAGGGACTAAAGAAAAACAGCAAGAAAAGGAACTTTCCTACTTATTCCATCAGGGTTGCCCTGGAAATAGATACCTTTCCAGGAGGAAGGTTAAGAAAGTCGTTTCTGGGGAATGTGCTGTACTTTGAATAAGGTTTGTATGTCCCAACAAATCTCATGTTGAAATTTGATTCCCAGTGTCGTGGTGGTGTGACACGGGGCCTGGAATCATGAATAGATGAAGGCCATCCCTGAGGAAGGGGAGTGAGCTCTTGCTCTATTGGTTCCCATGGGCACCTCCTCCCTCTAGCCCTCTTGCTTCCTCTCCTGCCCTGAGATCTCTGCACATCAACTCCTCTTCCTCTTCCGCCATGACAGCAAGCAACCTGACGCCCCACCCAGATACAGACATTGGTGCCATACTTCCTATAGAGCCAAATAAACCTCTTCTCCTTATAAATTACCCAGCCTCATGTATTTCATTATAACAACACAAAATGGACTAAGGCAGAATCCAATTAGAGGAAGAGACAAAACCTAAAGATACTGACTCTGGGGGCTCCCTAAGTTGCAGCAGAACCAAGACACCTTAGAGGGAAACCCACGGCAGACAAACCCTCCCTCCACCATCCAACCGCCTTTCCAGGGCCCACTCTCAGGTATGAGGGCACGGCCAAGTGTCAGGAGAGAGTGGAGGAAGATCAGTAACATCAAAAATAGGGGCAAAAACAGATGAAAGCAACTCGGCGAGTTGGCAGGGAGTAAACTTCAATACATTCAATATTGAAATTTTTCAATACATTCAATATATTCAATATTCAAGAGAAAAATTTCATCCATGAAACAAGAACAGGTAATCCTAAAAAGCAACATTTAAAGAACAAAAAAGCAGGTTTTGAAAATTTAAAATATGACACCTGAAATGAAAAAATTCAATACAAGAATTGAAATATAAATTTGGGGACTTTTTGTAGAAAGTAGTCCCCAAAAATGAAGAGACCTATGCATAAGAATTCCAAATGCAGATGCTCTGCCATCAAGGAGGTGGGACACAATCCCCACTCCTTAAATGTGGGTACAATAGTAGTCTCCTTCCGGCCGGGCGCGGTGGCTCAAGCCTGTAATCCCAGCACTTTGGGAGGCCGAGACGGGCGGATCACGAGGTCAGGAGATCGAGACCATCCTGGCTAACACTGTGAAGCCCCGTCTCTACTAAAAAATTACAAAAAACTAGCCGGGCGAGGTGGCGGGCGCCTGTAGTCCCAGCTACTCGGGAGGCTGAGGCAGGAGAATGGCGTGAACCCGGGAGGCGGAGCTTGCAGTGAGCTGAGATCCGGCCACTGCACTCCAGCCCGGGCGAGAGAGTGAGACTCCGTCTCAAAAAAAAAAAAAAAAAAAAAAAATAGTAGTCTCCTTCCAAGAGTACAGAATGGAAAAGAGCGAATACGGAGTGAATTTGCGGTGGAGATAGCTCACAAACGCTACCTCACCAGGTGGTCAAAGTTGGAATCAACAGTAATCATGTTGACAGTATGGACCCTTGATGCAGTATGAGGAGAGGAACATTTTACCTCTGTGGTCTTTCCCCCAAAAACATACAACCCCAGTCTAATTATGAGAAAAACACAAATTTCAATTGAGAGACATTCAAAACTGCCAAGGTCATAAAAACAAAAAAAACCTGAGAGACCGTCACGGTCAAGAGGAACATACAGAGATATGACAACTGACAGCAGTGTGGTGTCCTAGATGGGATCCTGAAACACAAAAACGACACTGAGTTAAAAACTAGGCAATCTGATAAACATTCTGATTAATATATTTGATTAAGAAATGCTAATATTAGTAATTAATATTTATTAATTAATATTAATATTCATTAATATTGATGGGTAATACTATTGCTATTAAGAAATATTACTATAAATATTCAGTTAATAATAATGCATCAATTGTCAAAGTCAAATAAAATACAGAGAAGAATTTTTACATTTAAGACATTTTATTTGGGAATCAAGAATTGCAATTTGGAGGCTAAGGATGGTGGCTCAAGCCTGTAATCCCAGCACTTTGGGAGGCCAAGGCAGGTGGATCACTTGAGGTCAGGAGTTCGAGACCAGCCTGGCCAACATGATGAAACCCCATCTCTACTAAAAATACAAAAATTAGCTGGGTGTGGTGGCGGGTGCCTGTAATCCCAGCTACTCATGAGGCTGACACAGAATAAAAGGGGAAAAAAAAGTAGATGAAAAATTAAGAGACTGGACACGGTGGTTCACACCTGCAATACCAGTGCTTTGGGAGGCCAAGGTGGGAGGATTGCTTGAGGCCAGGAGTTTGAGACCAGCCTGGGCAGCATGGTGAGACATTGTCTCTACAAAAAGTTTTAAAATTATCTGGGTGTGGTGGCATATAACTGTAGTCCCAGCTACTCTGGAGGCTGAGGTAAGAGGATCACTTGAGCCCAGGAGTTGAAGGCTGCAGTGAGCTATGATAGTGCCAGTGCACTCCAGCCTGGGCAACAGAGCAAGACCCTGTCTCAAAAAAGAATAGAATAGAATACAAAGAAAAGAAAAGAGAAAAGAAGGAAATGAAAGGAAAGGAAAGGAAAGGAAGGAAGGGAAGAAAAGAGAGAAAGAGGAGAGGAGGGGAGCGAAGTGAGAGAGAGAGAGAGAGAGAACAGAAACCTGAAGAATTAGTCTAGGAGATCCAAAATTTGATAGGACGGGAAAAAAAAAAAAAAAAAAAAAAGACTAGGAAAAGCAAAACAAACCTCAAAGAAATAATTCAAGAAAGTTGTTTCCATGTTCAAAGGTCCTACAAATTGCTCAGAAAGTTGGTTGAAAGTAGACTCACATTAAGACACATCATCATGACATTTCAGAACCCCGAGGCTAAAAGATGCTAAAATGTCATAGAGAAAAAGTAGTTTTTGTATAAAAGGCCAAAATAACATTGACATCAGACTTCTCAACAGAAATCCTAGAAGATAATGGAGCAATTCCTCAAAATTCTGAGACATTATCACAGAAATAATGCTGCTCCCTTCTAGATATGTCACGTAAGTACAACTATGGTGACTTGTCCCAGTACTGGTCATGTTAACCTTGATGACCTGGTCAAATTGGTATCTGCCAGGTTTCTCCACTATGAAAATCACCATTTCCCCTTTGTATTTGATTGGTGTTTTGTTGGGAGATATTCTGACGCTACACCAAGATTCTGTCCCTCTTCATCAAACTCCTATCCACCAGCCTTGGGATCCACTGACAAGTCCCACCCAGATAAACTATCTTTATGACGTTTGCCAAATGATGTCACTATTAGCCGACATTCTGCTGGCTGGAAGAGCTTTCCTTCTCCTCCATTCGTATATGGATTCATTCATTTATTTACTTACTTATTTTCTTATACCAGTATTGATTGGGGGTTTATATTTTATTCAATAAGTTGTAACCCAATACTCTCATTGTTTATTTTAGTGCTCATATTGCCCTAAATTTGGCTAGTGGAGTCCTTTCAAGCTGGCCCTGTGTCTTTTTTGTCAAAAGGCCCCTTAATTTTTTGAGCACTACCTTACTTTCTAACATAGTAAGATATTCCAGACTCATCCTATACTTCTCTTGCCCCAGCCTGAATTCAGCCATTTCTCCAAGAAGATCGTACATACACATCTATAATCATCTATATGTTTTGGTTGGAGATTATCTATACACCCATGAGTTCATGTTGTTACTTCCAATTCCAATCCAACACCCCAGAGTTCTTTTAGCTTCCCCCTTTCCATACTTACAAACCCCTGCTCATCTCTTTTTTCCTATGTTTCTGCTTTACTCATCTCTTTTTCTCTCTCTGGGTCAGCCTTCTCTACTCTAATCTATATGATAGAAAACATAGCTGCCAACACTTTCTAGATTTTATGCTACACTTCAGCTAACCAGAGAGAAACAGAGCTCTTCTTCTCTTTCTAACTTAAAAATTCCTAGGAAAGAGGAAATAGCCTGGTCTCTGTTAGGTGCCCTAAAAGTGGCCTGGAGTTTGGGCCATGTGGTCCTGGCCCTATGGATGGAAGAGGAGAGAGTCAGCCCCCAGAAGAGGGGTGGGCAACTCCTAAAAGATTGGTGCTGAGAAGGGAAAAGCATAGGTGTCTACCATAGCTGGAGAATGGAGTATGTCAACAGGAGGCCTGAAGAGGGGACTCGGTGAATGCCAGGAGCAATTCTCAAGCTGTTGGAAAGCTCTGTGTCAACACACTTCTTACTCAGAGATTCTCAAGTAAAGAAAACAAACCCACATGAGGTCCAGAAAAAAATACAGCAGAATGAGAGGAAAGGAAACAATTCCAAAATCTAGGAACAGAACAGACTTATGACAATGATCTAATGCAATATTCAAAAAACTAATTTCATAAAACTTCTTGGTATTTTCAAAAGAACACAAAAATAGAAGCAAGCAGTCTTTTAAAAAAAGATGAAGGAATAACAAGACAAGGTGGAAAGAAGTATGGATGAGACAAGGAAACTAGGCAGAAGCTGAAAGTAGGCAGGATGCAGTGGCCCATGCCTGTAATCTCAACACTTCGGGAGGCTAAGGTAGGAGGATCACATGAAGCCAGCAACTTGAGACCAGCCTGGGCAACATAGCAAGACCTCCTCTCTAGGAAAAATATGAAAATTAGCTGGGCATTGTGGCACATGCCTGTAGTTCCAGCTACTTGGGAGGCTGACGTGGGAGGATCACTTGAGCCCAGGAGGTTGAGGCTTCAGTGAGCCACGGGCATGCCACTGCACTCCAGCTGAAAGTATATATGTGCACATCGAATTAGTATATAGAGAAAAAAATCTAAGAGGAGAAGAAATTTATGAGAGCAACTGCAAATTATGTACGTGTACAAGAACCTGTTGAAAACTAAGCCCTCAAATATGTGTAATGAATAATCAAGACTAAAGGATTAAAATAAATTTTCATAAAAAATGAAAATGAGAAACAGGTGTGTGTGTGTGTCTGTGTGTGTTGTGTAACATACATTAAAAAGCCAAAAACATGTGGGAATACACATTAAAAGAGTAGATCCCATCCTAATGAAAATCAATGAGCAGAAACCCAAGTTGAAGCATATCTTAGAATGTTAAAATATCAGATCCAGATAAAAATTGTCTAAAGTTCTAGGAGTAATGTATTTAAAAAAACAGATTATCTTCAAAGGAATAAACATTAGACTGCTTTAGAATTCTATGCTGCAGTACTAACTGACAGAAGAAAAGTTTACATGGTATTGAGAGTTGGTGGCCCAGGATTTAGTCCCGGGAAAATTCCCTTTCATGTATAAAGGAAACATGTGATCATATCAGCAAGGGGTATGAGAGTTCCTTAAAGAGTCATGAATATTTAAATAGAGTTCCGGGATAGAGGACTGATGGTTCAAAATGATGACTGAGTAATTATACCAGACACACAAAGGGTTAAGTATGAATAACTGTTGTGCTGCTTAAATAACTAATTGCAAATGTTAAAAATTACTTCTGAAACAGAAGATACATAATGTAAAAATAATTTAGAAACAATAATCTGATGGTTTCATAGACGAATTACTTCAAACTTTCAAGGAACAGATAATTCCTATGCTATTTAAACTTTCTCAGCGCATATGAAAAGATGGAAAACCTCTCAGTTAATTTTACAAAGTCAAACCAAAACTTAAGGAACACAAAAAGAAAAACTACAAGTTGATATCATTTGTTACTTTAATCTAAATGCTAATGAAAATATTAGCAATGGAATCCAGCAGCATAGTGAAAGAATAATACTCTATAACCAAATAAGGTTTATTCTAGGAATGGAGGATGACTCAATATTACTAAATCGATAAATCAATGTACATGAACACAACAATAAGTCAAAACATATGACTATCTTTAAGGAAACTAAAAAGTATTTAAAAGAAATTAACAGTCATCTTGATTTGTTTTATTTTATTTTATTTTTTATTTATTTATTTATTTATTTTGAGGCGGAGTCTCGCTCTGTCGCCCAGGCTGGAGTTCAGTGGCCAGATCTCGGCTCACTGCAAACTCCGCCTCCCGGGTTTATGCCATTCTCCTGCCTCAGCCTCCCGAGTAGCTGGGACTACAGGCGCCCGCCACCTCGTCTGGCTAGTTTTTTTTTTTGTATTTTTTAGTAGAGACGGGGCTTCACTGTGTTAGCCAGGATGGTCTCAATCCTGATTTGTTTTAAAGACAGTAAACTGAAAATAAAAGAATGCTTCCCTCAGCTGGGCACGGTGGCTCATGCCTGTAATCCCAGCACTGTGGGAGGCCAAGGCAGGAAGATTGTTTGAAGCCAGGAGTTCAAGATCATCCTCACCATAGTGAGACCCTGTCTCTAAAAGGGAAAAAGAAAAAAACCTCTCTTAACTTAATCAATAATACTTCTTTTGGATCAAGTTTCACTATTATACTTGGTGATTAGACATTACATAAATCATCTTTAAAGTCGGGGACAAGACACAGCTATTAACTATCGCCACTGTTAACTAGTGTAAAGTTCTAACCCATGCAATAAAATTAGAAAAGGAAACTCTACAAATCATGTCCAAACAAAGGAAGATAAAATTAATTTTCTGTAAATTATTTTACCTGTTACCTATAATATCAACTTTTAAAATGAACAGAATTAATTAGAAAGGAAAGCATGTATTACAAATATATGTACAAGTATCAGTACCTTTCCTGTATACCAGGAATGCAAGGATAGAAATTATCAAAGAAAAGATACTACAGATGCAGCAAAACAATCAATAAAATATTTAAGTTTCACTTTAATGAAGTTGTTGATCTCTGGACAAGATGGTTCCATCAGTTTATGCTTTGACACACCCTTGTTATGACAGGTAAAATGTAAAATAAGATACTAGAAAGCTATAGCGAGGTCAAAAATAATGTAAGCACCACCATAGATCAGAAACTGCAGAGAAATACAAAGCAATGAGTAAGGCTAAAGCTATGGGCCCTCTGGGCTTCCATCCAGAAGTAGGCCGATGATTCCAGAATTCAGTCATTTAAAGATAAAATGCACTAAACATGCCCTATACCAGACAGAGGATGGGAGCCAGGTTCATTGCTCAAAGGCAAGACATAATGGAGTAATATGTTTAAAGCCCTCAGGGAAAATTCTTGTCAACATAGGATTATAACCAGCTAAACTGTATTCAAGAATGAGGCCAAATTAGAACATTTCAGACCTACAAAGATTTGACAATTTATATCTAACAATCCCTCACTAAAAGAACTACAAGTATATGTGCTTCAGCAGAAGAGAAGAGCAAGGTTACAAGGAAAGGCATGGGATTTAAAAACAATCGTGAGCATAAAAATGAATAGATTTGTTGGTAAATTTAATCATATATATGATACTTAGTATTTATTGGGAATTTTTGTGTTTATAATGGGTAAAAATGAAAACTTTAGACCTGATATGACCAAAATGGCAGCCACTAACTATATGTAGCTACTGACAATTGGAATGTGGTTCGTCTGAATTGAGGTATGATGAAGTGTAAAATACACACAGGATTTCAAAAACTGTGTGTAAAAAAATAAAGTAAAATATCTCATTAACGATTTTTTTAGGGCTGGGTGCAGTGGCTCATGCCTGTAATCCCAACATGTTGGGAGGCCAAGGCAAGAGGATCATTTGAGCTCAGGAGTTTGAGACCAGCCTGGGCAACATAGCAAGAACTTGTCTCTACAAAAAATAAAAATATTAGCTGGATGTGGTGTCCTGTGCCTGTAGTTCCAGCTACTCAGAAGCCTGAGGGAGGGGGATTGTTTTGAGGCCAGGAGTTCGAGGCTGCAGTGAACTATGATGGCACCATTGCACTCCAGCCTGAGTGACAGAGCAAGACTGTCAAAAAAAAAAAAATTATATTGAAATGACATTATTTTAGATATTAATTTTAAATATATTATTTAATTTTTTTACTATTTCCTTTAACTTTTAAAATTTACTACTATGAAATTTAAAATTACATGTGCAGCTCTCAATAATGGTGCTCTAGGTAACAATTTTAAGATGATAGAAGAAAGGCAGGAGAGAGAGGGTTGTTGAACTGGTTGTCAATATGTAAGTTATGTGCCATGTTTGGAAGAGGCTAAACACACTGAAGAACTATAGGTCATGTTGCAAAAAACCTTATACTTAAGTATGAATGTTTCCAAAAACAGAAATGTCACCCAGAGCTTCCAAATCATCTGAGGAATAAAATGGGGGGGAGTATGGAAAACTTTATCAATAAATACATGATAGGAAGGAAATATGGTAAGCAAAAAAAGCAAAGGACGATTAACTGAAAAAAATAACGTGGAAGAAATAAGTCCTAATTTTTAGTAATCACAAAAATTGTAATCTTAAATATTAAATTCAACTTTCTTTGAAATGCATTATACATATAAGAGAGAATTTTCTACCCAAAATGGCAAACATAATTTTGAATGACACACATAATTTTTTCAAAACTTAAACATACCTTAGGTTTCAAAGAAAGTTTCAAATAATTTCAAAGAATTAATAACACGCAAACCATGTTCTCTAATATTGGTATAATGAAACTAGAAGACAAAAATAACAAGACAGTTTTTAAAACTCATAGAAATTTTAAGATGAACTCCAAAATAACTTATGGAATAAAGATGAAATCAAAATGGAAATGTTAAATATTAGAGCTGAATAACAGTACAAGTGGTATATATGAAAACTAGAGAGATATAGCTACATTGATATTAGAGTTTAAATTCGAGCCTTAAAGTCACTCAGCAAAAAAATTTTAAAAGATTTAAAAAAAAATTAATTCTCATCTCACAAAGCAAGACAGACTCATCATAAATCCAAAAAAAAATGGAAGCAGGAAAATAATAAAGAGCCAAAATTAACTAAATACAACACAAAAAATTATAATGTATATCAATAATACTAAAAGATGGGCTTTATAAACATAATAGGATAAACCAACTTGCAGTAAGACTGATCAAGAATAAAAGGCACAAATTAACAATATTTAAAACAAAGAGGGACATGATCTCCAAAGAGTAGAGTTTTAAAAAATGTTTAGATAAGAATATGAATTAAATGCTAGCAGATTTGAAAACGTAGATAAATTAGATAAATTATGAATTACCAAAACTGGGCTTAAGAAGAAATAGAAAGCCTCAGTAAACAAACAAACAAAAAGGCTAAAGACATTCAATTCCTAATCAAAGCATTTCCCTCCCAAAGGCACAAGACCAGAATGTTTTAAGGGTGAGTTTTCCAAAACATTCAAGGCATTCTTGATCATTTCAATGGATGCTGAAAAGACATTTGATAAAAGTCAACATCTATTCACATTAAAAAAAAAAAATTAGGGCCAGGCTCAGTGGCTCACACCTATAATCCTAGTGCTTTGGGAGGCTGAGTTGGAAGCCTTACTTGAGGTCAGAAGCTTGAGACCAGCCTGGACAACACAGAGAGACCCATCTCTACAAAAATAATGTTTTTTTAATTAGCCAGGCATGGTGGCCTGGTATCCTTGCTACTTCGGAGGCCAAGGCAGAAGGGTCCCTTGAGCCCAGAAGCTGAGGCTACAGTGAGTACCACTGTGCTCCAGCCTGGGCAACAGAGCAAGACCTTATCCCTAAAAAATAAATAAATAAATAAATACATACATACATAAATACATAAATAAAATAAACATTTTTTAAAGTTTAGGAAATTGGGAGTAGGAGATTACACCCTTAATCTTATACCCTATATTATTAAACATGATACAAAAATCTATCAAACATCATAATTGACAGTATAATTTGAGAATCATTAACAATAAAGTCAAAAATGAAATAAAGACACCTACCATCACTGCTTATATTCAACATTAAACAGTGGGTTCTGGCTGATACCATAAGATAGAAGAATAAAACAAATAATACTAGAAAAAGACCTAAAACTGTCCTTATCCCAGGTAGTATGATTTTCTACATAGAGAACAAACCTAAGCATTCTACAAACTATTATAACTGATAAGCGATATTAGCAACATTTAAAAATTAATAATTTACATCTCCACTGGCAATTACCAATTAGAGATTATGATAGAATATGACAGAAAAATAATTCCATTTACAATAGCAACGAAAACTATAAAATCTATGTATAAATGTAACAAAATGTTTAAGACACATTTATTAGAAAATTACAAAGTATTAATAATAGACATAATGAATAAAATACATTAATAAAGAAATAAGTACAAAGTCCATGGATAAAAAGACTCAATATTATTAAGACACTAATTCAACCCAAATAAAATCATATAAATTCAATACAATTCCAATCAAAATGTTAACACAATTTTTTTATAAATTTGGTAAGTAGATCTAGAATTCATATGAAGAGCTAAGAATCACAAACAGGCTGGGCGCGGTGGCTCATACCTGTAATCCCAACTTTGGGAGGTTAGGCGGGTGGATAACCTGAGGTCAGGAGTTTGCCAGCCTATCCAAATGGTGAAACCCCATCTTTACTAAAAATACAACAATTAGCTGAGCTTGGTGCAGGGTGTCACCTGGGCATGAGGCAGGAGAATGGCTTGAATCCTGTAGGCGCAGGTTGCAGTAAGCCTAGACTGTGCCACCACTGCACTCCAGCCTGGGCAACAGGAGCAAAACTCTGTCTCAAAAAAAAAAAAGAACCACAAATAAATCAATTTAAAGCCATGATTTAAATAGAGTAATTTTGCCTTAGGAATTACACACAGACACACAACTACAAACACACACATACACACACACAACACACACACATTCTCACTAGTGAGTCTGAAAACAGACCCATGCATACATGAAAACTTGATATATGACAGAGGTGGAATTGTACGTGCGTGGAAAACATAATCATTTAACAAAGGGTGACACCAATTTGGAAAAGAGAAACCACTTTATTCCCTACCAAAAAAAAAAAAAAATCATTTCCAAGTAAATTAAGGCCTAAATGCAAAAGGTAACACTTTTAGACGGCAATATAGAAAATATCTATGACTTCATAGAAAACAAATCATAAGGAAAAAACAGATATATTTGACCTCAGTAGAAGTTAAAATTTAATATCTTTGATGCATAAACCTACAAAGGGTTAAAATTAGCATTTATACATGGCTTTCAGTCAATTTAAGGATAAAATGACAGTAGAGAAATGGCTAAAACACATGAGCAGGCAATATACAGAAGAGGAAAGGGAAATGATCGATAGACAGACAAGAAATGCTCAATCTCACCAGTAACCCTAGAATTCTAAACTACAAGAGGGAGAAACTGTCTCTTGTTCATCATATTGCAAAAGTTTGAAAGCAAGTGTTGGTAAGAATGAGGGGGCGATCAGAACTCTCATTTACCATGAGAAAGCAATTTGGAAATAGTAAGGGTAAAAATGTAGGTCTTCAACCCAGAATTTCTACTGTTAAATATACATTCTCAGAAAACTCTCACACACATGTTGTACACAGAAACATGTACAAAAATGTTAATTGCAACAATGTTTATCACAGCAAAACATTGGGGAAAAATTCCATCCACCAAATGAGTGGAAAAATAAATTGTGACATATTTATTGAATTAATTTCTATTATACAGCAGTCAAATTAACTGAAGCTACATGTATCAACATTAGTAATTCTCAAAAACATGCTGGTTATCAAGAAAGGAAGTGGCAAAATAACTACAAGATGATATATACAGAAAATTTGAGAACATGCAAAACAATACATTTTATTGGCACATTTGTGTGTTATGATAGAATCAAAAGACTCTTGGAAATTATGAACACGAAATTCAGTGTTCATCTGGGAAAGGAGAAAATGAAATCACAGAAGAATACACTGGAGGCTTCAACTGTATCAGAAGTGGTTTTAATGCTTTTTAAAACCTGAAGTAAACATAACAAAATGTTATGATCTGATGAAGCTGGGTGTTGGATAAATGGATGTTTGTATAATCTGTATTTTCATGAGAATCACTTCAGTCTGGGTATCATTAAGCTGCTATCAAACTGTGGCAGGACATACAGAAAGATCTGCCAATAATTCAGAGTGGAATCAGGCAGGAAATAGATTTAAACACACTGTGAAGTAAACTGGGCAGGAGGCTACAGATTTCATATCAGGCCAGAGGGTTAAGTAATGGTATATTTTAAACTCAGAAAAGATAAATCCTTTCCAAAGGATAAGGACTTGGGATCCCTGTTTTTAATGACTATTAAAAACTAAGTCAACGTTTTGCTGAGTGGCTCCAAAGGATCAGATCTAGTGTAGGACCCAAAATCTCTGGCCCATAATTTGTTTTCTGAAATCTCTTCCTCAATTTGATTGGAGTAATAACTCTTACTGGCTTGGGATAGTAAAATTGCTTTCTTCATGGGTGTCTTTTAACCCTAGGACATTTTTGAATTAGATATAAAGACAAAGAAATAAATCAAACTACATATGTAGTAATACTTTCGTGTTACATTCAGGAATCTGGATAATCATTGGAACAATGTGTGTGTATTTGGTATCTAAAGTGACTGTAAGGAGGGGTGGGCACGGTGGCTCAGGCCCATAAACCCAGCACTTTGGGAGGCTGAGGAGGCCGGATAGCTTAAGCCTAGGAGTTTGAGACCAATCTGGGCAACATAGGGAGATACCCCCTGCCATCACAATACAAAACTACAAAAATTAGCTGGGTATGGTGGTGTACACCTATGGCCCCAGGTACTCAGCAGGCTGAGGCAGGAAGTTCGCTTGAGCCTGGGCGGCGGAGGTTGCAGTGAGCCAAGATCGCAGCACTGCACCCCAGCGTGGGCAATAGAGCCTGGCCTTGTCTCAAGAAAAGAAAGAAAAAGGAAAGAAGAGAAGAGAAGAGAAAAGGAGGAAGGAGAAGAAAGAAAGAGACTGTAGGGATTTTGGGGGGACATAAGATAATCATGAAGATTATAGCTGTGATTCCATTGTACAACATGCAATTGAGTAATTGATTTTATCATTGTAAGTTGAAAGGTATGAGACTTTAGCTAATTTTTTAAACTACACGGAAATTTTTTTAAGATTTGCCATATTTATCAATTTGGTTTTATCACACTTAATAGAATTGTTCAAGTACTTGGGAAGGCTATGCTTGTTAGGGGCATTTGAAGTGCTGAAAAGAAAAGCAATTATGCTAAACTTATAAATACAGTTTTAATGATTGAAGGAATTTAATTAACTGAGTTGTAAACAGAATTGATTGTTTAAGGGGATATGTTCTATTCACTTTGCATTAATTCAACTTTAATCAAAGGAAAATTTAAAATTTTTGCGTGTATTTTACCAATTTTATGAATAGGTTTGTAACTTGAAATCAAAAGATTAAGAAAAATCTAGTTTTTTCATTTATAAATTTAATAAGTCAAGTACTATTGTTAACATCCTAAAACTAATCTTCTATGTACAAATGACTCCCTTTAGGAACACTCAAAAGCTCTAGTTATATTTTGTAATTGTGCTCATAATAAAAAAACAAATCCCTCTCAATTCTTTTCTTAAATCAAAGGAACATTCAGGTTATCTGCAAATAAAACTATAAAATTTATTGGAAACATTTTAAAATCTTGAATATCAAGAGAAATATAGCATCCTAGATGAAAAATTCAGTATAAAACCTACTGAGTTTTTTGGGCTTTTTTTTTTTTTTGAGATGGAGTCTCTGTCGCACAGGCTGGAGTGCAGTGGTATGATCTTGGCTCACTGTAACCTCTGCAATTCTCCTGCCTCAGCCTCCTGAGTAGCTGGGACTACAGGCACACACCACCACGCCCAGCTAATTTTTGCATTTTTAGTAGAGACAGGGTTTCACCCTGTTGGCCAGGTTGGTCTCAAACTCCTGACCTCAAGTGATCCATCTGTGTCGGCCTCCCAAACTGCTGGGATTACAGGCGTGAGCCACCACGTGCGGCCAAGATTTATTTTTAATAGCAAAATTATCCTAAGGTACATCTCACAAATAAAGAATCACTAATTACTAAAAATGTTTGAAAAAGAAAATTAGTAAGAAGTGACTTGCTCGGCCAAATATTAACAAGTATCGTAAATCTCTGTTACTCTAAAAGGATGGTTCAAAATTAAAAAATAAATAAATAAATAAAATAAAAGGATGGTACTGGAACCATACTAGATAAGCAAACCAAAAGAACCTAAAAGAATGCTCGGAAATAAATTTGTGTGTGTCTGTTACTGAAAGCACCTCTATTTGTAAATATTGAATAAAACAAAGGTATATTTTGGGATGCTTCCTTCCTACTCATCATATTTCCTTCCAGGTGGAGGAGGCTGCACTGCAGCCACCTCTCCAGTCTCTTCTCACCACTTACTCACTCCTCTCTGGAGAGAGCAAGTGACATGGACCTAAAAGTTTTGGGTGAAGATCCAATGTGCTCATCCTAACTCAGCTCTTCCCTTACTTGGGAGGGAGCTGCACACAGGGAGCAGGCACTGTTCCCATTCCAGGGGCAGGTTCCCTTTGCACATCAGGAGGGTTGCCCGGTCTCATTTTCCACTCATGGAGTGGGTTTATCTACCAGACGCAGCATCCATCAGCAGAAGTTTTGGGCATTCTCTAGTTTAATCTTTATCAGTAATAAAAGACTGGACTTCATCATCCCAATTTCGTTAGGACCCATGTGAAGAAGAAAATTGCCTTCCAGAAACCCTCATGGTAGGTGCATGGGCCAAAACATTTAGGAAAGAAATCTTGTTCTCTTTTGACACTTTGAATCCAACCAGAAACACAACCAAAACTAAGTATGCTTGATTGTTTTTCCCCAACTTACTAAATAGAAAAGTCACTCAACCTCTTCAGGAGTAGAGTGAGGAAATGGATGGAGAGAAATCAGAAGTACCACACCAATGGCGTTCCTTCACATGGGAGGAAATATCCAGAATAGATAATAGCAATCTCTCTATCATGCAATATTCCATCTTAATGGGAAGAGGATTTTTTTTTTTTTTTTTTTTTTTGAGACGGAGTCTGGCTTTGTCGCCCAGGCTGGGGTGCAGTGGCACGATCTCGGCTCACTATAACCTCCGTCTCCCAGGTTCAAGTGATTCTACTGTCTCAGCCTCCCGAGTAGCTGGGACTACAGGTACCTGCCACCGCGCCCAGCTAAATTTTGTATTATTAGTAAAGATGGTGTTTCACCATGTTGGCCAGGCTGGTCTCAAACTCCTGACCTCTGATGATCCACCCACCTCGGTCTCCCAAAGTGCTGGGATAACAGGCATGAGCCACCGCACCCAGCCTAGAGGATGTTTTAATCAACAAAATAGTGCCAGGGAAATTGGTTAACTAATTGATAAAAACAACAAAGTTTAATTCCTACTTTACGTCACACATTCAAGTAAATTACATATGGATTAAAGTATTAAATGGGAAGGAACTGTGCCACAAATTGATAAACATATAAGTAAATATTTACCAAACCCAGGGTTAGAAAAGGAATTTCTAAGCATTAAGGCAAAAGAAAGACAAATTAAAAGACTAAGAATTATTATATCAAAATGTAAAACTTTTGTAGGTAAAGAAATAATATTTATCAAATGAAAAATCAAGTTACTGGGTTCCATGAGGACCCAGCAGAGACTGAAGGAAAGAGTAGAGGATCAGAAGGAGCTCTCAGATAGTAGGATCTGGGGAGGATGTTAATGCCACTTCTGAAGTCATGGAGAACACAGGACAACTATCACAAAACCTGTAGTACTACTGTTCAAATCTGCTTCCAGTAGCAGTGGAGTGAAGTCATTGGTAAATCCTTTCCTAGACAGTAACGAAACGCAGACAAATTCTTTTTTTTTTTTTTCTTTTGTTTTGAGACAGAGTCGTGCTCTTTATCACCCAGGCTGGAGTGCAGTGGCGCGATCTTGACTCACTGCAACCTCCACCTCCCAGGTTCAAGCAATTCTCCTGCCTCAGCCTCTCGAGTAGCTGGGATTAGAGGCACCCACCACTATGCCCTACTAATTTTTGTATTTTTAGTAGAGATGGGATTTCACCATGTTGGCCAGGCTGGTCTCAAACTCCTGACCTCAAGTGATCCACCTGCCTCAGCCTCCCAAAGTACTGGGATTACAGGTGTGAGCCACCACAACCCGGCCAACACATTCTTTTTTTAATAACCAACTATTTGAAGAAATTAGTAGACAGAAGTCAGAGAACAGCCTACCCTTAAATAACTGTAACTATTTCCAGTAAGAATTGCAAGTTTATGGTTGTTGATTTTGTGGGGTGAAGAGTTGTTTGCTTGTTTTCTGCCTCAGAACACTCCCCGACCCTCACAGCTATAGCAGAAGAAATAAATCAACCTTACCAACTCAAGATGGCAGAGGAAGGAGTATAAGAGTGGTAGAACAGAGGAAATTTAGGGTTAAAATCCTGGAAGTGAGAAAATTGAAGAAAGTGTCAGACCAAAAATCTGAGTGCATACTATACCCCAAAGCCCTGGATGATCACAAAACTATGGATGGATGTGGAGGAAGGGCAGGGCACCTAAGAAAAGCAAACAGAAACCAGAACAGCATCTTCCCTTGAAAGACAGAAGTGTATTAGGTGAGTTTGTGAGTTTTCGCCTTTTTTGACAGTGGAATCCCCAACCAGCAAACAGGTAAGCAGCAAAAAGCTTAAGCCTTACTGGATTGAAGTATTGAAGGACTGGGCTCTGGGATCACAGAACAGTCAATAATTTAGGAAACTCTAGAAGCAAAGAAGCTGCAAAGAGTGTATGCCCCTAAATCTAAGTATAAATCCTGCACAAATCCTTGGCTGCCATCAAAACATGCCGACACCAAGAAGACACAAATACACACACACACACAAACTAGGAACTGAACAAACTGAGAAGATATACAAGCTACTGCACACTGCAGAGGAAACAAAGTTTGCAGTTTGAGTCAAGGCAATTAACTATGTACTAGAACAAAGCAATTCTCAGAAGAATATAACAGAATCTAGAATCACTAGCACATTTATTCTGCACTACTCAGTTTTTGACCAAAAATTACCAGGGATGCAAAGAAACAGGAAAATAAAGTAGTAAACAGAAATTGACTATCAGTGGCCCAAGATGTTAGATTTGGCAAAGATTTCAAATCATCTTTATAAATATTCTTAAAGTATTTAAAGAAGTGTGAATGATTAAATGAAAGTATGGTCCTAACAAGTGGACAGAGTGTCATCAGATAAATGGAAACCATTAGGAATTCTAGAGCTGAAAAGCACAATAACTAATACAAAAAATGTACTAAATGCATTCAACAGTAGACTGAAGATGGAGGAAAAATCAGTGAATTTCCAAATAAATCAGTAGAAATTATCCAATTCAAATAGTAGATACAAAAACTTTTGAAGAAAAGAGCCTAAGAGATATGTGGGAAAATATTGTGCAGTCCAACATTTTGTAATTGGAGTCCCAGATGGAAAAGATTAAGTACTTAAAGAAATAGTGCCACAGTTTTCCAAACTGGAAGAAAAGCATTAACCTACAAGTCCAAGAATCTCAAAGAACCACAAGTAGGATAAATATAAAGAAATCCACACCAAAGTGCATCATTTTCAACTGCTGAAAGCCAAAGAGAAAGAGAAACCTTGAAAAGGGTACAAACATTATGGAAAACAGTTTGGTCATTTCTTAAAAAGATAAACATAAAAGCCTACTCTTACCATATGACTCAGAATTATATTTGTAGAAATAAAGATTATACAAGGATGTTCATAGCAGCTTTATTCATAATAACCAGAACACTGTAAACAACCCAAATATTTATCAATGGATTAATGGAAAAACATATTATGGTATATACATACAAAGGAATATTGCTCAGCAATAAACATGAAAAAATGCCTAATATATACAACAAGATGGACAATTCAGAAAAAAATACTGAATTACTTGAAATTTTTGAAAAGAAAGACAAATTTATAATGACAGAGGGACCTGTTAACTAGTAGATACCTGAAGTTGGGGTTGGAAGAGTTTGACTGCCAAGGGTCGGGAGATATATTAGTTATCTATTGCTTTGTAACAAATTACCCTAAAACTTAGTGGCTTAGTGTCTTAACACATGTATTATCTGTCCATTTCTGTGGGTCAGAAATCTGGCATGACTCAACTGGTTCCTCTGGCTGTGAGCATCTCACCAGGCTGCAGTCAATGTGTTGGCTGCATCTGCAGTTAAGGCTCCCCTGTGGGTGGATCTACTTCTCAGCTCCCTCAGTGGGTTGTTGGCAGGATTGAGTTCTCTGCAACTTGTTGGACTGAGGGTCTCATTTCCTCACGATTTGTTGGCCAGAGCACATCCTCAGTTTCTTGACATGTGGGCCTCTCCATAAGGAAGCTTACAATATTGAAGCTGGCTTTATCAGAGTAAGCAAGCAAGAGGGCAAGAGAGCAAGAGAATGGCAGCAAGACAGAAGTCAAGATCTTTTGCAATCTAATCTCAGAAGTAATGCCTCATTACCTTTGGTATGTTCTATTGATTAGAATCAAGTCACGAGGTATAGCTCACGTTCAACACAGAAAATGAATACCAGGAGGTAGGAGTCATTGAGGATCATTTCAGAAGCTGCCTACCACAGAAGGGAAATTTATGGGTTGATGGAAATGTTATATATCTTGATTATGGATCAAAACTCATCAAAGACTGCACTTAAAATCAGTGCATTTTATTGTATGTGTGGAGTTGATTTTTTAAAAATTACTTGTAAAACAAGAGAGATTAAGAGGAATCTCAGACAGTTTCTGTTAAACATGGAAGAAACCCTCTTCCTCCTAAACTAACTAAATATTCATTAAAAGAAAGTACATCTCCAAGTACAAAGAGGTGTGCTTGAGAGAGCTCAGCTGAATTTTATTAATTAATTAATTTTGAGACAGAGCCTCACTCTGTCATCCACGCTGGAGTACAATGGTGTGATCTCGGCTCATGGCAACCTCTGCCTCCCAGGCTCAAGTGATTCTCTCACCTCAGCCTCCTGAGTAGCTGGGACTACAGCGAGCACCACCACGCCTGGCTGATTTTTGTATTTTTAGTAGAGATGGGGTTTCTCCACGTTGGTCAGGCTGGTCTCAAACTCCTGGCCTCAGATGATCCACTTGCCTCAGCCTCCCAAAGTGCTGGCGTTACAGGTGTGAGCCACCACGCCCAGCCTGTAGAATTTTAGAAAACAGAAAATGGATAGAGAAATATTGCCTCTCCTAACAGAGCAGAGGAAGGTATGGTTCTAGATGTTCTTTAAGAAATAAACCAATGTATTTATTCATACATGGAAGTGCCAGAGACCATGAGGTATGGGGCTGAGTGTAAGGGGCTGAGAGTAAGAGGACTGATACATGTGTATAACAATTAGGCTCCCAGATGCTTTCCCCCACCAAACAATATCTGCCCTCACTCCATTCAAGAAACCAGAAGTTTATTCTCTGCAGAGGTCCAGATTGGGCAAGATAATGCCCAAAATGGCAAGGACGAGGAATAATGCTGAGAGATTAAATTCTAAAGTCCAAATACTAACACTGGAATTCACAGCAGCCACTCCCCACCTGCTCTCAGAACACTGGTTGCCAGGCATATGGTCCCAGATAAGAGGTTGGAAGATTTTTCATTGGAAAAATTGAATTACCCCCAGAAGAAAAGACTTCCAAACTCTAGACATTGTAATCCCTGGACAGAACTCTTGATAGCAGCACTTCTCAAACTTTGAAGTGTATGAGAGTCCCCTGGGATCTTGTTAAAATAAAGACTCTGGCTCAGTAGGTCTTGAGTGGAGACCAAAATATTGCCTTTATAAAACAATCTCCCAGGTGATGCAAATGCTGCTGGCTCCTGGGTCACACTTTGAGTGCCAGGGCTCCCTTGTTCTTGATCTGCAGGATGCAAGCTTAACTCATTTGCTTAGCATTTCTGTCTCTTTTTGACATGATCCCCCTCACTTGACCTATCCAAACTCACTTCACACCATCATCTCCCACCACACCCTCAACCCTACTTCATCCCAGGAAACACTCCCTACTCAACCCTGAAACACATCACTCCTTCCTTCACCAGCACAAACACTTTCTCCTCCTTCAATAGTCAACTCAAACTTCCATCACCTTCTCTCTGAAGTTGTCCCCAACTCCCTAGGACAGACTTAATTCTACTGCTCCGTGTTTCATAATACCTTAGGCTTACCTCCATCATCAACCTGTATCTGAACTACAAACATATATATATGTGTGTGTGTATATGTATGTGTGTGTACATAAATGTGTGTGTGTGTGTATGTGTATATATATATATTTTGCTTGTTTGTTTTTTTTGAGACAGAGTCTCACTCTGTCGCCCAGGCTGGAGTGCAGTGGCATGATCTCAGCTCACTGCAACCTCTGCCTCCCAGGTACAAGTGATTATTCTGCTTCAGCCTCTTGAGTAACTGGAATTACAGGCATCTGTCACCTCACCTGGTTAATTTTTGTGCTGTTTTTGTTTTTTGGGGATTTTTTTTTTAGTAGAGACAAGGTTTCACCATGTTAGCCAACTTGGTCTCAAACTCCTGACCTCAAGTGATCCGCCCGCCTCAGCCTCCCAAAGTGCTGGGATTACAGGCGTGAGCCACAGCACCTGGCCCACAAATGTATATATTTATAAAGACACAGATAGGTTAAGATGAAATGAATGAAAAAAGATATACCACGCTAATTAAAATCAAAAGAAAGCTGGGGCACCTATATTAATATCAGACAAAATAGATTTTAGAACAAGGAAGATAATCAGGGATAAATGGGTGCAATACATACTGATAAATGGGCCAGTTCCCCAAGAAGACACGATGCAATAATTTTTAATGTGTATGCACTTAACAACAGAGCATCAAAACACGTGAGGCAAAACCTGACAGAAGTGCAAGAAGAAACAGACAAATCCACTTCTAGTTGGGGACTTAAACTTTCCTCTTTTCGTGTATGACAGATCAAGCAGGCAAAAAATCAGTAAGGATATGGTAAACCTGAGAAGCACTACAATGTAATCTCATTGATATTTATAGACTATATCCAGCAATAATAGAATACACATTCTTCTCAAGCTCACAGGGACTGTTCACCAAGATAAACCACACTCTGGGTCATAAAACCCACCTTAACCAATCTAAAAAAATGGAAATAACTCAAGGTATGTTCTCAGACCACAATGCAATTAAACCAGAAAACAATAATTGGAAGATAGTTGGAAAATCACAAAATATTTGGAAACTAGACAATACAATCTAAATAACACATAGGTCAAAGAAGAAATATCAAGAAAAACTTAAAATTATTTTGAATTAAATGAAAATAAAAAAACAACTTATCAAAATTTGTGAGATGTGGCAAAAGCTGTGCTTAAAGGAAAGTTTACAACATTAAATGCATATATTAGAAAAAAAGAAAGATCTAAAATCAATCATCTAAGCTTCTACCTTAGGAAGCTAAAGAAAGAAGCACAATTTAAGCATAAAATAAGCATAAAAAATACAAATTACAGCAGAAATCATGAAATTAGAAAACAACAAAAAAATTAAAACAAAGCTGGTTATTTGAAAAGATTAATAAAACTGATTAGCTTCTTAGGCTAAAAAAGAAAAAGAATTACTAAAATCAGAAATAAAGAGGGGTCATCACTACGGAACCCATACACATTAAGAGGAAAATAAAGAAATACAATGAAAAACTCTGCCTATGAATTTGATAATGTAGATGAAATGGGCCAATTCCTTGAAAGACACAAACTACCAAAACACACACACACACAATGTAAAATATATTTTAGGCTGGGCACAGTGGCTCACACCTGTAATTTCAACATTTTGGGAGGCCAAAGTAAGAGGATGGCTTGAGGCCAGGAGTTCAAGACCAGCCTGGGCTATCTCTATAATAAAAATTTTTTTAAAAAATAGCCAGGCATGGTGGCACATGTCTGCAATCCCAGCTATCCAGGAGGCTGAGGTAGGAGGACCACTTGAGCCCAGCAGGAGTTCAAGCTTATAGTGAGCTACAATTGCATAACTGTACTCCAGCGTGGTTGACAGAGGGAGACCCTACCTCTAAAAAATAAGAAAATAAATAAATAAAATACATTTTTAAAATTCTGGAACTTGTAATTACAAAATTATCTCAAGATACAAAGTTAATATATGAAAGTCTATTGCTTTTCTATATACAAGAAATTAAAAAATGAAATTTGTAATGAAAACACAACACTACAATGGCACAAAAAAAATAAAATGTTTATGTATAGATCTAATAAAATATATATAGGATCTGTATGCAGAACTACAAAGCTGTGATAAACAAAATCAATGAAGATCTAAATAAATTTCACATTCATGGATTAGAAGACTCAATACTAACAAGATGTCAATTCTTCCCAACTTGACCAATAGATTCAGAGTAATCCTAATCAAAATCCTAGCGATCTGTTTTGTGTATACTGACAAACATTCTAAAATGTATATGAAAAGGCAAAAGATCCTGACTAGCCAACACAATACCCAAGAAAGAGAACAAACTTGGAGGACTGATGCTACCCAATTTCAAGACTTAACTATAAAGTGACACTAATCAAGACAGTGTGGTATTGGTGAATGAATGGACACATAAATCAATGGAACAGAATAGGTGACCAGAAATAGACCCAAGCAAATATAGTCAGCCTATTTTTAACAAAAGAGCAAAGGCAACTCTGTGGACAAAGGATAGACTTTCCAACAAATATTCACTGGACAATTGGGCCTCCCTATGTGAAAAAAACTAATCTAGACACAAACCTTACATCTTTCATAAAAACTAACTCAAAATGGATTATAGACTGCTATGATTTGGTTCTGTGTCCCCACCCAAATCTCATCTCAAATTGTAATCCCCATGTGTTGAGAAAGGGAACTGGTGGGAGGTGATTGGATCATGGGGGAGGTTTCCCCATGCTGTTCTCCTGATAATGAGGGAGTTCTCACAAGATCTGATGGTTTAAAAGTGGCAGTTTCCCCTGCACTCTCTTTATCTCCTGCTGCCGTGTAAGACATACCTTGCTCCCCCTTTACCTTCCACCATGATTATAAGTTTCCTGAGCCCCCTCCAGCCATCTGGAAATGTGAGTCAATCAAATCTCTTCTGTTTATAAATTACCCAGCTTCAGGTAGTATCTTTACGGCAGTGTGAAAACGGACCAATATATAGCCTTAAATACAAAATTGGCTGGGCACAGTGGCTCATGCCTGTAATCCCAGCACTTTGGGAGACCAAGGTGGGTGGATTACCTGAGGTGAGGAGTTCAATACCAGGTTAGCCAACGTGGTGAGACCCTGTCTCTACTAAAAATACAAAACATTAGCTGGGCGTGGTGGTAGGTAGGTGGGGGCCTATAATCCCAGCTACTTGGGAGGCTGAGGCAGGGAGAATCACTTGAACCCAGGAGACGGAGGCTGCAGTGAGCCAAAATAGTACCACTGCACTCCAGCCTGGGTGACAGAGTGAAACTCCATCTCAAAAAAAAAAAAAAAAAAAAATTATAAAATTCTAGGATGAAACAAGGAGAAATCTAGATGATCACGGGTTTGGTGGAGAGTTTTAGGAAAACATCAAACGCATAATCCAAGAGAGAAATAATTGATAGGCTATACTTTATTAAAATTAATAACTTCTGTTCTGTGAAATAACTTCTGCTCTAAGAAAATGAAAAGAAAATCCATAGACTGGAAAAAAAATTTTTTTAAATATATTTCTTAAAGGACTTGTATCCAAAATACATAAAGAACTCTTAAAATTCAACAATAAATTTTTTAATTATTTTTTATTTTTATTATACTTTATGTTCTAGGGTACATGTGCACAATGTGCAGGTTTGTTAAATATGTATACATGTGCCAAGTTGGTGTGCTGCACCCATTAACTCATCATTTACATTAGGTATATCTCCTAATGTTATGCCTCCCCACTCCCTCCACCACACAACAGGCCCCGGTGTACGATGTTCCCCTTCTTGTGTCCAAGTGATCACATTGTTCAATTCCCACATATGAGTGAGAACATGTGCTGTTTGGTTTTCTGTTCTTGCAATAGTTTGCTGAGAATGATGGTTTCCAGCTGCATCCATGTCCCTACAAAGGACACGAACTCATCCTTTTTTATGGCTGCATAGTATTTCATGGTGTATATGCACCACCCTTTCTTAATCCAGTCTGTCATTGATGGACATTTGTGTTGGTTCCAAGTCTTTGCTATTGTGAATAGTGCCGCAATAAACATACATGTGCATGTGTCTTTATAGCAACATGATTTATAATCCCTTGGGTATATATCCAGTAATGGGATGACTGGGTCAAATGGTATTTCTATTTCTAGATCCTTGAGGAATCACCACACTGTCTTCCACAATGGTTGAACGAGTTTACAGTCCCACCAACAGTGTAAAAGTGTTCCTATTTCTCCACATCCTCTCCAGCACTTCTTGTTTCCTGACTTTTTGATGACTGCCATTCTAACTGGTGTGAGATGGTATCTCATTGTGGTTTTGATTTGCATTTCTCTGATGGCCAGTGATGATGAGCATGTTTTCATGTGTCGGTTGGTTGCATAAATGTCTTCTTTTCAGAAGTGTCTGTTTCATATATTTTGCCCACTTTTTGATGGGGTTGTTTGTTTTTTTTTTCTTGTAAATTTGGTTGAGTTCTTTGTAGGTTCTGGATATTAGTCCTTTGTCAGATGAGTAGATTGCAAAAGTTTTCTCCCATTCTGTATATTGACTGTTCACTCTGATGGTAGTTTCTTTTGCTGTGCAGAAGCTCTTTAGTTTAATTAGGTCCCATTTGTCAATTTTGGCTTTTGTTGCCATTGCTTTTGGTGTTTTAGACATGAAGTCCTTGCCCATGCCTGTGTCCTGAATGATAATGCCTAGGTTTTCTTCTAGGGTTTTTATGGTTTTAGGTCTAACATTTAAATCTCTAATCCATCTTGAATTAATTTTCTTATTAAGGAGTAAGGAAGGGATCCATTTTCAGCTTT
>NW_016808044.1:1961380-1976842 GCF_001698545.2 Rhinopithecus bieti
CATCTTGCTCCGCCCCCAAAATTCAACAATAATTTTAAACACCTCACTTAAGTGTGGCTAAAAAATTTGAATAGATACCTCACCAAAGATAAATATATGAAAACACTGTCAACACCATTTGTCATTAGGAAATTGTACATTAAAACAATGAGATACCACTGCACACCTATTAGAATAGCAAAAATGACAACATTAAATACTAGCAAAACTGCAGAGCAGAACAAAGAAACTCTCATTTATTGCTGGTGGGAATGCAAAATGGTACAGCTACTTTGGAAGACATTTTGGCAATTTCTTACAAAAACAAACATAATCTTATCATGCAATTCAGCAGGCACACTTCTAGGTATTTGCCCACATGATTTGAAAACTTATGTCTACACAAAGACCTGCACATGAATGTTTTAGCAGTTTCATTGATAATTATCAAAAACTAGAAGCAGCCAAGATAGTCTTTAATAGGTGAACAGATGACTTGTGATATATCCATGTAAGGTAACATTCAGTGATTTTAAAAAACTGAGCTAGCAAATCACAAAAAGACATAGATGAACCATAAATGCATAGGACTAAGTGAAAGAAGGTAGTCTGAAAAGGCTATCTACTGTATAATTCAATTATTATGACATTCTGTAAAAAGCAAAACTATGGAGACAAAACTAAATAAAGGGATAAGGTGTAAACCCCTGGGGTTCAGAAAGATGGAGACAGAGTTGAATAGGTGAAACACAGGATTTTTAGGGCAATGAAACTGTTCTGTATGCTACTGTAATGGTAGATACATGACACTATGCATTTGTAAGAACCCACAGAATTTTACTACACAAAGAATAAACTTTAATGCATACACATTTTTTAAATCAAATAATTTAGCAGGTCAGAGGATCCCTGGAAGGAATGCAGACTGTTGTAAGAGACTTCAACTGTATTATAAATTTATGAAACAATTTCATGAAAAGGGAGGAGAAATGTTGCTGACCTAGCTAGCTTTAGAAGTGACTGGGGTCTGTAAATTTAAATGCAAAATAAATTGCATATAAACACTGTACTCTAGCTGATAAAGTTGTTTTCTACAGCAGTATAGGTTAACAATTCTGATGCTGCTATGCATGTAAACTGGAATTGAACAATTAAGAAAATGTATGATGAATGATGAGAGCCATGTTTCTCATTTTTAAAGCAGAAACATACAAATAATAAGGGGAGCACAAAAGAGTGATCCATGTGGTAGAGGAATTAGAGTTGGACAAATCAGTATGAACTCTTGTTTAGCTTAATATAGGCCATACAGTTACATATAGAAATACTTACGGATACGTGTATATAAAAGGGTTAGTATGTACAGATACATTTCCTGCTCTGTCAGCTAAGACAGCCTACAAGCAACAACACTACAGTAGCAATGAGCACACCTAGCACCCAGATTTGGTTTCTAATGCCATTCTCCAATACAGGGAAACAGGGTTCCCTGGGAAAATGCTGGATTCTAGGACTAAGGCAGGAAATCTACAGGTTGATCCTGGAACATCTTTTTAGTGCCCAAAAGTAAAGAAGTGCTCAGGAAAACACACACACACACTCAAATTAATAAGAGTATGTCAAAGAGCCATGGAAGTCAACTGAATGAGCTCTCAGTGGCCAAAGATGGAAAAATCTGAACAGTAAAGTGAAGAAAGTAGTATTGGATTATAACAAAGTACAAAATAAATATCCATGAGCCCATACTGATATAAACAGATGATTGAATAAATAAATAGATGGAGGAGATGAGACAAATCTCCCATATATAAAAATTTCAAATAATTACATAAATACACCAACCTCTATGAGGGGAAATTTCAATCTCCACTCCTGAAGTGTGGCTTATGCATAGGGGCTTCCTTCCAAATAGGATAGTATGGCTGGGGGGAAAGGGTTAATTTTATAGTTGAGAAATCTGACAAACACAGCCTCAAGCAGGGTGATCAAGGTCAACATCAACAGTAATAAATCACTTGATAATGATGTACCCTCAATAAGATGTGATGAGAATGTTACTTTACCTTTGTGGTCTTCTACCCCCCAAATCATAACCTCAGTCTAATCACAAGAAAAACATTGGCTGGGTGCAGTGGCTCACATCTGTAATCCCTGCACTTTGGGAGGAGGAGGTGGGTGGATCACTTGAGGTCAGGAGTTCAAGACCAGCCTGGCCAACATGGCAAAACCCCATCTCTACTAAAATTACAAAAAAATTAGCTGGGCATGGTGGCACACACCTGTAATCCCAGCTACTACTCGGGAGGCTGAAGAAGGAGGATCGCTTGAGCCTGGGAGGCAGAGGTTGCACTGAGCCAAGATTGCACCATTGCACTCCAGCCTGGGCAACAAGGGCAAAACTCGGTCTTGCGGGGGAGGGGAAAAAAATCAGACAAATTCCAAAAGAAAGACAACCTATGACATATCTGACCTGTACTCCTGAAAACAATTAAAAACGAGGAAGGTCTGAGAAAATGTCACAGCCCAAAGGTGTCTGAGGAGACATGACAACTAAATGCAATGAATCACAAGAGAAGAGATCATGGAACAGAAAAAGGATAGAAGACAAAAACTAAGAAATTGTGAATAAAATATAGACCTCAGCTAATAATCATGTATCAACATTGATTCAATAACTAACAAGTGTACCATACTAATGAAAGGTGTTACCAACAGGAAAACTGGGTACAAGGCAGATGGGAACTCTACTAGCTGCATTTTTTCCGTAAATCTATAACTGTTTTAAAAGTCCATTTTAAAATATATATATGCTACCATTTCACCTTCACCTTCTAAATCTCACACAGAATGTTGCTTGTGGCCAACACCAATCTGAAACTCTACAGGAAACAGAATTCTGAGAAACAAAGCTTTGGCTAAGCTAGGTTGATGTGGTATAAAAGCCACCACAGGTGCTTTGCTGTTCTATGTGGATATGCATTTTATTTCACAAGTAGATTGTTTAGCTATTTAAAGACTGGGAGGTTGTCCTAGGCTTTCAAGTCACATCAGACACTCATTACACTACTGTGTATTGGCTCATGCGTATAATCCCAGCACTTTGGGAGGCCCAGGCAGGCGGATCACGAGGTCAGGAGATTGAGACCATCCTGGCTAACACGGTGAAATCCCATCTCTACTAAAAATACAAAAGAAAAAAAAATGAGCGGGTGTGGTGATGGGCGCCTGTAGTCCCAGCTACTCGGGAGGCTGAGGCAGGAAAATGGCGTGAACCCCGGAGGCAGAGCTTGCAGTGAGCCGAGATCGCAACACGGCACTCCAGCCTGGGGCGACAGAGCAAGACTCTGTCTCCAAAAAAAAAAAAAAAAAAAAAAAAAAAAAAAAAAAAAAAAAAAAAAAAAACAACAAGGGAAGTACAAATGAGGCATCAGAATTTCAGTGAAGTTTACTCTGCTCAGGCTAGACCACTTACCTCCTTACATCATCAAAGGGACTGGTGACCACTGGGGGCCAGCTCTGCGTGGTTTCTGATGCAAAGCATTCAATATACAAATAGGCTTTATCTGTTTACCAGCCCTCTCCACTGGGCACTGGGGAACAAACAAGCACTCAACAGGATCAGTGGGAAGATTTACATGACTATGGATGAGACATCGACAAGGAAGATCCAAAGTAAATAATTCAGTCATGTTTGAAACTAAAAGGCCAACAACTTATCAGCAACATTATTTTCCCAAAGTTTGTTTATAAATTGTTTGAAACTAGGAATACATTTTGTCATGCATTAAGTTATCAAATACTAGTTTAACAAACAAATATTTGTTGATTGGTGCTATGTGCAAAGCAATCAACAAATTGTAGAGCTGAAACCATGAATGTGGGGAGATGAATGAAAGAGAAATTCAGGCTGCCTCTTGGTCTTTGGCTTAGTCACAGTAAAGCTGCATAATGAGTTGAAAAAGACTAAGGGAAAACATGAGATGGGAAGGGGACAGGAAACTAATAATTTTGTTTTATACAAGGTACATTTGAGATCCCTATCGAACATTCTAATGGAATAATCAAGCAAGCAGTAAACTATACACCTGATACTTTAAAAAGTCATCAGAGATAGAACTTAATGAGCAGCAAATGGCTCACAACTAAACTCATGGAACTGAATAAGGTCACCCAGGAGAGACACATAATAAAGAAAATGGGCCCCAGATTGGAGTCTTATCACTCTCCAAAATTTAGAGGGTGTCTTAGTCCATTCACTTTGCCACAAAGGAATACCTGAGGTTGGGCAATGTATTTACAAAAGGGGTTTATTTAGCTCATGATTCTGCAGGCTGTACAAGCAGCATGGTGTCAACACTTACTTCTGGTGAGAGTTTCAGGAAGCTTCCACTAATAGAGGGAGGCAAAGGGCATCACATGTGAAACAAGAGGAAATGGGCAGAAAGGGAGAGGGAGAGAGAGAGAGAGAGAGAGCAGGAGAGGGAGAGAGTGAGAGAGCAGGAGAGGGAGGGAGGGAGAGAGAGACAGAAAGAGAGAGAGAGAGAGAGAGAGAGAGAGTGAATTTCCCATGAGCTAATAGAGCAAGAACTCACCCATTACCACAAGGATGGCACCAAGCCATTCATGAGAGATCCACCTTCATGACCCAAACGCCTCCCACCTCCAACCATGAGAATCAAATTTCAACATGAGATTTGCAGGGGACAAATATCTAAACTATATCAGAGGCCAACCAACATTTAGAGGCCAAAGCAAAGAAGAGAATCCAGCAAAAACAAAAAGAGTATCATTGATAGAAAACTATGAGTATGCAATGCCATGAAAGCCAAGAGGAAGGGTAAATCATGTTAAGTGATGACAAGAGCATAGATGAGATTAGAGAAGTGTCCATAGAATTTGGCTATGTAGAGGGTGTTGGTGACTTTGATAGCAATAGTTTCAGTGGAATAGCAGAGGTGGGAAACAAACAAATAGTATGTATTCCTTACCTATCTGTGTTTGAATTTTGAAAATCACAGGAGTTTTACTGATGGATGATAATTTGTTTATTTATTCATTCATCTATTGACTCTTTGCCAAGCACTGAGGTCAGAGCTAGGGATTCACTGATGAATGAGGCTTTTTTCTCTGGGTGCTCGCAGGCTAACCGTGGTGATCATAGTTACACACAAAATTGCAACAAGATGTGCTGGTGGCACCAAGGAGGGACTCACCATTGTTGCTTGCACCCTCAGGACAGATTCAGGGGCTTGAATCTGACATACTTTGGATTCCTCCAGAGGAGATCCCAAGTAGATATTTGGATTTGTGGGTCCGAAGCTCCAAAGAGATACCTAGACCGGATATATTAATCTGCCCACAGACAGCATTGTGTGGGGGAGATTGTCTAGTAAAAAAGCATGTCAAGAAAAAGCATGTCAAGCTTAATGGAAAAACTTAACAAAAAAGTTCTGAGGACACTTACGAACAATGTAGAGGGATTTGAGCCTGCAAAGGGACAGATGTTAATTCTAATTGCTGCTAAGAAGTTGAGTCAAATGAAGATTGAAAAATGAGGAGTGGATTTGGCAAATGGAAATCGTTAGGAAAACTGAAGCCATCCCTAACCTTTCCACACTAAATCTTCCAACCTACCTATACCTTTCCCTGTCTTCTCGCACCATTCTCATTGAGAGCCACATTTTAAGTCCCCATTGAAACATAAACAATTATATTAAATAGAACTTACTGATTGTCAGGCTATATGTTTTAAAAGGAATTTCTTTGAGACTAAAAATAGAGCCATTTTAACTGAGCTAAAGTAGAAATAAATCAATTTGTTATGTTTGGAAAATTGGAGAAAATTGCATCAATTTAATTCACTGCTAGAACATCCCTGAGCCTATGGCCTCTGACACATAGCAGGTGATGAATTAATTAAGTGGATTATATTTCATTCTTTTCTGTATCACTTATTAAAGAAAGAAAACCATCTACACCTTTGCTCAAATTTTTGAGAGTCTATAATTATTAGGGTGTATTGCAAGGTCCCCACTGATTACAAAAGTGAATCAGAAATAATCTGAGTCCTCAACAGCCTGGGACCCTGTCTTGTTGGCTACCCCCTCTGATAGAGTGTCAGTCTTTCTCCTGCCTTCCCCCATGGGAAGGAGAAATGTTGGAACTCACCTTCAACTCACGTGCCTTGTCTCCTATTCTTCCCATGAAGAAAACTGCAGCAATGAGGAAGGCCCACTCCTTTCTTCCCCATCTCAGTCTAATCAATTCCAAATATCTGTTGTTTTCCTGAGATTGCTATCAATTTCTGCATTATGGTTCTCCCACATCTCCCAACCTATGTTTTTTAAATGACTGGTTTTGGCCAGGTGTAGTGGTTCACCCTTGTAATCCTAGCACTTTGGGAGGCTGAGGCCCAGCACTTTGAGATCAGGAGTTTGAGACCAGCCTGGCCAATGTAGTGAAACTCTGCCTCTACTAAAAATACAAAAATTAGCCAGGTGTGGTGACAGGTGCCTGTAAAACTAGCTACTTGGGAGGCTGAGGCAGGAGAATCTCTTCCATTGTATCCATATGGCAAAATGCTACTAAATAGTACACTATTGCATTGGTTCATTTTGTGCTGCTATAACAGAATACTACAGCCTGGGGAATTTATAATAAACAGAAATGTATTGACTCAGTGTTCTAGAGGCTGGGAAGTCCAAGGTCAAGGGGGCTGGCATCTAGTGAGGGCCTTCTTGCTGTGTCATAACATGGTGAAGTGCAAAGAGAGGGCAAAAGAGAGAGAAGAGGGGGTCATACTCATCCTTTTATAGGGAAACCACTCCTGTGATAACAATTGCACTCCTGAGATAATGGCATTAGCCCATTCATGAGGTGGTGCCCCCATGACCCAAACACCTCTCATTAGGCCCCATCTCTCAATACTGCTGCATTGGGGATCAAGTTTCCAACACTTGAACTTTGGGGGACACATTAAAACAACAGCAACACCGCTTTTTGACTCCTTGTTCAATAACATTGGTACCTTAAAATTGATTATGAAATTAGCCATGGTAGGTGTATTTATACCATAGAAATTGACCACCACTATAAACACAAGTGGCCAAAACATGTGACATTGAGTCTTTTTGGTGGGGGTGGGAAGGAATTAATTGTTGAACTTTCATCAATACCTCCCCCCATGTTTTTCATATCCCTTAATTGTCAACACTGGGCCACTCATCAGGCCTTGGCTCAACTCCTGCCTCCACCATGATCACTGCTCACTGGGACTCCCTGGTGGAACTTCCATGCACTGTCTAGCCCTTGGCTAATAGTATGAGGAACATAGCACATCTTTTTACATGGCTATATATGTTTCTTCTACTCTCCTCTAAGAAGATCGTGTGCTCTTTGAGTATAAAATAGGTGTTCAACAAAAACTTGCTGAATGGAAATTTGCAAATGAAACTTCTAGGTAAGACAATCCTGAACCAGTTCCCAAGGAACTTCTGTCAAAGGAAGAAAAGATAGATACTGACCAAGCTAAATGCAAAAGTTTCTCTTTATATGATTATTTAAATATTACCAATTTGAAATGCAGTTGTCCTTAGGTATGTAGAGAGTCACTCTGATGCTCCTTCCAATGAGTGGTAAATTGTGCCAAGTGTTTCTTCCCTTTTTTGGCCAAAGTGATTCTTGATTTAGAACTTCATGAAGATGGATTTCTAGTTGATTTCTAAAAGGAGGGGAAAGTCACCCCAGCCAAGCAGCTGGAGCTGGCTGTGGCAGTGCCCAGACTGACCCAGCAAACTGACACCTTGCAGGGGAGCAGCTGGTAGGGAAAGAGGCATGGAAGGAAGCCTGCCTGTGTGAGGGGAAAACAATTCTCTGGGAAGAAAAGTAGCTCCAACCACAAGTGACACTTGGTATTTGCAAAGAAAGCAGCCATAGACAGGAGATCACAGCTGGTTTGACTTACAAATAACAAATCCAATCCTGTTTCTTGCAGGTTGTCTTCTATCTGTAAACACAGATGAAGCACTCCACAGATGCAGGTTCAAATTACCCTCATGTTCCAGAGCTTGGTGTGGGGGCCTTAGGGATGGGGGGTGTGGGGGTGGTTCAGAAGAGTTACTGGATGGAGTGAGAGTGAGGAGTGAAAGATTACTCTGCCATCCTTCTTGCTGGCTTTTCCCTATGGACTCCAGGGCAATGCACTGAGAGGAGGGAACAGCAGCAAAGAAGAAAAATCCAGGTGGAAGTGATGGTTAGGCGAATGAAAGGCTGATGCTGATCAAGAGAGTAAGAAGGAGGGCCAGGTGCAGTGGCTCACACCTGTAATCCCAACACTTTGGGAGGCTGAGGCAGGTGGATCACTTGAGGTCAGGAGTTCGAGACAAGCCTGGCCAACATGGCAAAACCCTGTCTCTACTAAAAAAAAAAAAAAAAAAAAAAACAAAATATTAGCCAGGCATGGTGGCAGATGCTTATAATCCCAGCTACTCAGGAGGCTGAGGCAGGAGAATCGCTCGAACCCAAGAGGCAGAGGTGGCAGTGAGCTGAGATCACACCACTGCACTCCAGTCTGGGCGACAGAGCAAAACTCCATCTCAAAAAAATACAAAGAGAGTAAGAAGGAGCAACAAGACTAAGGGGTTTCCATCTCCCAGAACCTGTGGGGGAAATAATTCTGATGAGTGTTTCTGGCCCAGACAGGGTCTGTGCTGCTCCACAGAGATGCTTGTTTTGACAGCTCCCCAAGATGCTGGCCACTGCCAAATGCATCCTGTGAAACCACTTACTGCATTTGTTTGACTTTTCCTCTTTTTTTCTGATGGGGTTCAGAGAGGGATGGAACTGGCCTTCAGCCAAAATGACCCACTGTAGGTAGGAAAAGCAAATCAGAAGAGCAGGTGCCACAAGCAACCAGGACTCATTTCCTAAACTTACAGAGCAAGCAAACACAGACTGCCCATCCCTGTTTCTAGAGAGCAGATCCACAGTTCCACCAAATTCTGCTCAAAAGACAGCTGATTTGGAAGCTGCACATATCCAGCTTCAGAGAGAGGAATTTTTCCCATTTTTATTTTCCCCACTGGCCCCATAACTCTCAAGACCAAGTGGGGTAATTCCACTCACTTTTAGTCAGTGGTATAACTGCATCGGAAATTTACTTTGGGGAATCCTGGATTCCTGATGTGACACCTGAGAATGTCAGTCTCCTGGAAAGAATAAACAAATTTTCCGTACAAGATTAGTCTTGTTGACCTCTGTGCTTCCCCAGGAACAGGCTCCAGCAGACCTTCCTCATTGCATGTGTCCCTTTCCAGCTTGATGATCGCCTCCCACTGGCTCCCAAGGCAACAAACTGGCCTTGCTAGTGCCTCCCGAGCCCTATGACTCTAGGGGAGGCTGGCTGGAGCCCTGGAATCTTCCTGCATTGTCCAGAGCACCATCTGGCTAGGAGGTTTATCGCCTGCTATTATCTCAGCGTTCCTGGATGCAGCTTACATCTATTAATTCCTTATCTTGTCATCACGGGCTAAATGAAAGCATCCTCCACTAAGCTTCCTCCCTTTGGAACAAAAATCTTTTACCTCTTGTTCACCCCCACGTAGTTGGCTGCTGTATGTTTCCAAGGATTTCTTTTTTTGCTTCCTATGAAGTACTTTGGTCTAAAGAGTGCCCAGAGAGTCTTCCCAGGCAAAAGCCTTAAGAAAATGAGGGCTCAACGGCTGTTCCCATGTGGTGTGTTTGAGGCCCACTGGGTGAATGCCTCAACTCCAGAGTGAGTCTCCTGGGGCCACCTTGGGGTCTAAATATCTTCCATTCCAGAGTCAATATTTTGGGGTTGAAGATTTCCCCAACTTTAGGAGGCCCCTTTTTAAACTGCAAAGAGGTTAGGAGAGGCAACCTTAAAGCAGCAGGACACAAGGGTCTATGAAACTGGGGCATGAGCAGAGTGAGTTTCCTAGATTAGAGGAGACTAGAAGGCCAGAGACCGGAGGGAGGCTGGAGGTTTGCTGGAAAGGTTTCCACGCTGTGATGCTCAAAACCTAGAAAGAGAATAGTTGAGCCTGACCATCCACTTCTCTTGCCTCCTTCCTCAGGGCAGGCAGGGGGGTGTGGGGAGCATGGAGGCCCTTTCCGTGCCCTGAAGGAAAAGGGCTGTATTCAGCTCATCAGTGTCATCTCCAGAGACCAAGAGAAAGAGGAGAATATCACTTCCAGATTTCTCTTTCTAGGCACAAGGATACATTTCCTCTTAATCCCCTCAGCCAACTTCCCTCTGGTCTCATTGCCTGACATTAGGTCACATGTCCCCTAGAGCTGCCACTAGTGAGTAGAGGGAGATGGTGGATGGGTTAGACCACCTGGAGATGGGACTGCTCCCCTCATAGCTCTTTCTCCAGACCTAGAGTTGTTCCTACAAGGCAGTCATTCAGTTATGCTTTTATCCTCATCATACCATGGAAACTTATCTTGTAAGGTCACCAGGGACCCCCACTGTCCTAAGGCCACATCCTCTTTGACCTATCACCCAATTTTGGCATACTTGATCACTCCCTCTGTTTTGAAACCTTCCTCCACCTGGCTTCCAGGACACCACTCTCTCTCTTTCTCTCTCACTGGCCACTTCTTCTCTGCTTCCTTTGCTGGGTCCTCCTCATCTTCCCCACGTATAAATGACACAGGGTCCAGGACTTTGTCATCAGACCTCTTTTCTTTATCTTCATTCTACTCCCAAGGTGATCCGATGAGGTAATAGGTCTTTAAATATGATCTAACTGCCATGACCTCCAAATTCATTCTCCAACGCGACTGCTCCCTTAATTCCAGACTTAGAAATCTGACCACTGCTGGGCGCGGTGGCTCACGCCTGTAATCCCAGCACTTTGGGAGGCTCAGACGGGCGGATCACGAAGTCAGGAGATCGAGACCATCCTGGCTAACATGGTGAAACCCCATGTCTACTGAAAATACAAAAAATATCAGCAGGGCATGGTGGCGGGCGCCTGTAGTGCCAGCTACTCGGGAGGTCGAGGCAGGAGAATGGCGTGAACCCGGGAGTCGGAGCTTGCAGTGAGCCGAGATAGCACCACGGCACTCCAGCTGGGGTGACAGAGCAAGACTCCGTCTCAAAAAGAAAAAAAGATAAGAAATCTGACCACTTAGCATCTCACATGGGTGTTACAGTCCTCTCAAAGCTGAAATGGCCAACACTCGGCTTTACCTTCAGAATCTATTCAGACTCCTGTCAGATCCTGCATTTCCACCACTTCCAGCACCCAATGTCTTCCCCCGAAGTACTGCAGAAGCCGCATCACTCCCTCTCCTTTCACCCCTACTTCCTATGGCCAATTTCCTGCACAGCGACCAGAGTGAACCTTCTAAAACGTAACTCAGGCCGGGTGCCGTTGCTCAAGCCTGTAATCCTAGCATTTTGGGAGGCGATGCAGGCAGATTGCTTGAGGTCAGGAGTTTGAGACAGCCTGGCCAACATGGTGAAGCCCCGTCTTTACTAAAAATACAAATATTAGAGGGTGTAGTGGCGGACGCCACTCCAGCCTGGGTGACAGAGCAAGACTCCATCTCAAGAAATGAATAATAACAAAAAATAAAACGTAACTCAGATCATGTGACTCTTTTGCTCAAAATCCTCTAAAGACTTCTCACCTTTTATAGAATGAAAGCCCAAATGGTTACAAATGGCCCATAGAAATGCTGGAAGGAAGTGAGGGCATGTCACCCAGACATCCGGGGACGGAAGAGTACCGAATGCACAGCCGCAAGGAGGGGATGAGCTGGCATGTTTCCAGAACGGCCAGGACCCTACTCTTCTCTCGGACTTCCTTTCCTACCACTCACTTGTACTGGTTTGGATAGTGTTCCCCTAAAATTCATGTTCACCCAGAACCTCAGAATGTAACCTTAATTGAAAATGGACACATGTAATTTGTTAAGGGTCAAGATGGGATCACACTGGATTGGGGTGATTGCTAAATCCAATTACTGGTGTCCTCATAGGAAGAGATGAGGACCCACAGGGAAACGCAGAAGACGCCAGGGGAACACAGAGGTGGGTAGAGATTGGGGTTATGCTGCTGCTGCAAGCCAAGGAGTGCTTGGGGACATGCTTGCTGGAAGAGGAAAGGCAGGACTCTCCCCTAGAGCCTTCAGAGGGAGTGTGGCCCTGTAGGCACCTTGATTTCAGCCTTCCAGACCTTAGAACTGTAGGAGAATACATTTCCATTGTTTTAAGCCACCGAATTTGTGGTAGTTTGTTACAGGAGCCCTAAGAAACTCGAATACCCTCTCTTCCTCATTTGGCTCCAGCCACACAGATCTCCTTAAATTCCCCATGTGAATATGGAAGATGCTGGCAGGATTATATCAAAATGTGAGGAGTGTGAACCTGTGTAACTTTTTGCAAATGCCTTGACCCCTGTGAGCCTTACACATTTTCTTTGCATAGAAGACAAGATAATCTTGACGTTTCTCCAATTCTGAGGACAGAGAATTCTCCTAATCAATGATACTGCCTGCCTCAAATCAGTGGGGTGAAAACAATTCTCATTAGACAACCTCGGGTCTCTCCACAACCAGGGGATCTGCCCCAGATGTGTGCAATGGAAAAATTCTCACCTCCTCAGACACCTGAATGCCACAGGGAAGCTGCTGGAGCTAGACCAGTCCCTGAAAAGAAATGTGGTCCACAATTACTTAACAAAGCTATTCTTTACAATCCTGTGCATGCTCCTACCATGGTATCAAGAGCCATTCCTAATCAGCATCTCTTAATGGGAATGGGCTGTTAATGTGATGTCCTCAGTTACAGGCTTGTTATGCAACTCTATTTTCCAAGAGCCAAATCTTCTCACTGGGGACTCAGTTCTGGACATCCTTTAATCTAATGGATGCCTCCCTCCAGACATGCTACTGATGGTTGTTCTATGTTGTCCAACAGCTTGTAATTAGTACGTAGGATGAGGGACCTGGGGAGTAATCATAGCATTTTAGAGCCAGAAGAGTGATCTCAAACCTAACCCTCTTGTTTTACAAGGAAAGTGTCGAGGCCCAAATTGCTAAGTTATCTGCCCAGGTACAATGAAAATGAGATTGGAAAGAGACCCATCTCCATTCCCAGGAGCACTCCCTTACACTTCATCCTTGGTGTAAGCTACCTGTATGTTCTGGACTGAAAAGGGATTTTCTAATCTGTGCTTTTTGCTCTGGAGCTGTTTCTTCTGCCCCACCAATGGGGAAGCTGCTGATTTTGCATGGAGCCACCTTCTGTCTTCTAAACCACAGAAGTTAAGTTTGCAAGATTCTTTTTCTTTTCTTTTTTTATGGCTCTTCAAAGACAGAAAACAATAACCGTTTCCAATCTGATCCAAGACCACAAGATTGTTTTTAATTCCATTCATCAGTATCTCATTCACCCTGAGACTATGGGATGTTTCCATATTCACATAATGGGCTCATCATTTTAAGCTCCGTAGGGCCCTCTTTGACATGGTGACAATTATGTTTCCCTGTGTGCTTCCAAGTTTACTATAAAGGCCAACAGGGTCTCAGACACCCAGAAAACATACTTTTTATGTTTTATAAAGTCTATAAAATTGTAATTGGATCAAACTTTGCATTCAAAAGCACATTCTTCAGGAATATTTTATATGCACATAAAACAAAGAGAAAATGTTAACATTATGATCTTAACTGTTTGCACATTGGAACCAGCTAAAATTTAGGAAAATGCAATCCATCTGTTTACTCCTTTGAAACTAGATGATTCTGAGAGCACAAAAGAGCGCCTCAGGGGAGTTTGACACTGCCGTCTCCCAACTCCTGTTATCAAGTGAAGTGGGGAAGGAAGGGTGGTCTCACTGCAAGTAACTTCTTTCCCATCTCTCTCTACAAACAAGTTGTGGCCAGTCCAGGAGCCTTGGCTGTGAGGGCGAATCCTCCGCCAGACCGGGCAGAGAAAGGGATGGTCCTGTGGTCCCCATAGCACAGGCTGTGGCCTCAAGTGCCTGGAACACTGCTGGGAGTCATTTTACCTGTCCTGGCTCCCAGCTCAAGCCTTCTTCTTGAGGGGTGTGGGGATGGGGAAATCAGGTTTTGCTATGGTGCTTCAGGCTTGTTTGTTCAAGACTATCCATTAGGCGTTTATTAGCCTTCATTATGGAGTGCTAGCAGCCTAATTAGTTCAAGCTGAGTGGGGGGCAGCAGAGGGAAAGGGGAAATGAGGGAACAACATGATCAACAGCTGACATTTGCTTTCCCAGGGAACCCTGCCGCTCTGCTCCCTTGTTTTATCTGTTAGCACAGCAAATTAGACCCCTCATTATCACATTTGCAAAGTGCTTGGCACGCAAGAGAGGAAAAACCTGGAAAAGGAAAGAAGTAAAGAGCCGAGGATGTTGAGAAGAGAGGTTGCCCTCCTCCAAGGAGACCTCTCTCTCTAGAGAGCAAAGCCCATTTCCCCACCTGCATTCCCATACCTGTTGGGATCTGCCCCTCAGAACCAAGCCAAATGCAAAGAGGAGACTCCCCTGGAGTCTTGGATGGGAAGGATTAGACAGCATCAAGAAACTGTCCTGGGAAGGCCACCAGATCCCAGTCATCCCTAGCTTCCCCTGGAGGAAATTCCAGTCAGAGGAATTCTTAGACAGCAGTTTTAACTGAAGTCAGTGCAACGCGAGAACACAGAGGATGTTCTCCATCATTGGTAAAACTAGAACCGTTCTCAGTTTTCATTATGCATAACAGTCACCTTGGAGACCTGTTAAAATGCAGACTTCTGAGCCCCGCCCCGGATCCAATCATCTCTGAAAGTGGTGCCCAGGGATCTGTATTTTAACAACGCCCATCGGTATCTTATGAACGACATATTATGAAAGGGTGCTGCGGAATAAATTGTTTGATAAATATTTCATTCACCGTATAGTTTCTACAGGGTTCCTACCATGAAGATGATACAGAGCAAGAAGTACTTAGGTGTAAGGGGCTGAAATGGGGTGCAGCCCTGGAGAAGAGGAGATCAGGGAACTTGGAGGATCATGGAGCTCACAGTTTACCAGAAGAGTCAATCAAGGAAACATACAGTCACACACCAGCCACAGTGTCACCAGCCCCGGTGCCACACCAGTGCAAGGCGGGGGGCATGAAAGCATGTGGGGTAGGTCTGTGATCCCATCTTAGGGGATAGGGAAGTTTCCCCAGAAAAGATAACATCTAAAGTGGGAACTGAAGAGAGAAGTTGCTCAAGAAAGGCAGTCCTGTGGATAAAGATTCTGGGCAGAATGTTTAAGTCATGCATAGCTCCAGAAGGGAGAGACAGGCCAGTGAATTTGGGTCTTGAAAATGGCTCAGAACCCAGAAGCTCAAGGCTGCAGTGATCTGTGATTGCACCACTGCATTCCAGCCTGGGCAACAGAGAGAGACCCTGACTCAAAAAAAAAAAAAAAAAAAAAAAAAAAAAAAAAACTCAAAGAA
>NW_016808044.1:1977183-1981777 GCF_001698545.2 Rhinopithecus bieti
AAAAAAAAAAAAAAAAAAAAAAAAAAAAAAAAACTCAATGGAACCTAAAATTCTAAAATGGCAAAATACTTACATTATTAAATGAACTCAATGACAACAAAAAAGAAAATGGCTCAGAATTGTTGAGCAGTAGCGTGTAAAGACGGGGTTGTGGGAAAAGGAGCTGATGTTTGTCACAGCTATTCGGAGTGGGGGATCTTCCTAAGGGAAGGCAGGAAGGCGCTGCGGTGCGGAAAGATCATGGTGGCTATGATTTGAAGAATTAGTTTAAGAAGAGCAAGACTGGAGCCACAGAGAACAATTCGGAGGTTGTTCTCTGCCTCTTGAACACTTTCGGAGGTCGAGGTGGTAGGATCGCTTCAGGTCAGGAGGTTGTGGTCATGCCTCTCCCCAAGCTCCAGTGAGGTCTGTGCCCGAAGCCCCACCACGGGGCAGATCTTCTTGAGGCTGTTCCAGGAGGCCACTCCGCTGGCTCTGGGCAGATCTACCCCTGGACTGTTTGCCGACTGCCCAGAGCGCCCTCTGCCGGTCTGCAGCTTCCCACACCACACGGAAGAAGTGGGGAAACTGAGGACACATTATTTTCTCCTCCAGGTAAAGGGATTCTCAACGAAGGGTGAGTAATGATAATCTTACTCAAACTGAGAATAAATACATCATTTCGCTGCTGCAAGTTGCCTCTGAGAGATGCCCCGAGATGACTGAGCCCCAGGATTCTCACACCTGCTTGCTTGTTTGGGGTTTCTGTGATTACCTGTGAGTGACAGGATCCCAAGACTCGGCCTCTGTTCCATGAATGCTCCAGCTCCCCTAGTCTCATTTTATTGCTGATTTGAAGTGCTAAGTTTCTCCCTTAGGTCTTCCACACAAGAGCTATAAACACTCCCATCATTATTAGCATCAAAGAAAGCATTATATACCATTGTGTGAGTGTGGAATTCCATGAGTCATTAACTCTTTGTAAGCCTCGGGTTCCTCATTCAAGACGTGGAGAAATAGAGCCAGGCATGGTGGTTCATACATATAATCCCAATACTTTGGGAGGTCGAGGTGGTAGGATCGCTTCAGGCCAGGAGTTCAAGATCAGGCTGAGCAACATCGTGAGACCCCATCTCTACAAAAAAAAATTTTAAATTAGCCAGGTGTGGTGGTGTGCACTTGTAGTCCTGGGTACTTGGGAGGCTGAGGCGGGAGGATCACTTAAGCCTGGGAGTTGAGGTTGCAGTGAGCTATGATCATACCTCTACACTCCAGCCAGGGTGACAGAGCAAGACCATGTCTCAAAAATAAGAAAAGAAAGAAAGAAATGGAGAAATATATCCATCTTTTCTGTTTCACTAGAGAGCAAATAGATAATGTAGGTAAACAATATACATGTAATTGTTGTTAATCAAATGCCTATCTATAGATAATGCTACATCAAATAAAGAAAATAAAAGTGTCTAAATTTTAGCAGCATTGAAGCCAAACTAAAACGCATTGAGGGGATATTCCCGATTTGAAATGGTAATATTAAGCAGCACTTTCTAGATCTTAATGGATTTTTTCTGTGCATCCCATCGTTTAAAAGACAGAGTGATACAGTGGTATAAAGTCACACACACCCGGATTTGAACTATTACTCTACCCCTTATTGGTTTTATTACCTTAGGCAAATTAGCTAATATTCTCAAACTGAATTTCTTTTTCTGAAATAGGATTAGGATAATACCTTCCTCACACAGTAATAAGCAGACCTAAGACTAGAGTGAGGTGAGTTGACTCAGGTACAAAATTTAAGGGGGCACCAAAAAAGTCAGTAATCAAGATAAATAACATTTTAATGCAATATTTTAAAAAATCAAAATGAATGCAAAAAGACTCACAATGAATAAAATATGAAATGAAGACAGAACCAGTAAAACAGATTTTTTCCATTTGCCTTATGTTCCAGGATGGCTCAGCATAGCACTGGGTATAGGTTAATAATAAATTAAATGAGATAATATGAGTAAACACCTATAATAGGGCATGTCGCATAGTACTGCTCCATGAATTTTTTCTTTTTTTTTTTTTTTGAGATGGAGTTTTGCTCTTTTTGTCCAGGCTGGAGTGCAGTGACACAATCTCAGTTCATTGCAACCTCTGCCTCCCAAGTTCAAATGATTCTCCTGCCTCAGCCTCCCTAGTAGCTGGGATTACAGGCATGCACCACCGTGCCTGGCTAATTTTGTATTTTTAGTAGAGATGGGGTGTCTCCATGTTGGTCAGGCTGGTCTCAAACTCCCGACCTCAGGTGATCCACCCGCCTCAGCCTCCCAAAGTGTTGGGATTACAGGCGTAAGCCACCGCCCCCAGCCCTGCTCCATGAATTTTTAAGAAAGGCAGGAAAGAAGGAAGGAAGGTAAGAAGAAAGGAAGGAAGGTAGGAAGGAAGGATCATTTTATCTCTGACCCTCAAAATTGTTACTAGAATAAGAGCTGATGAATATAAAGTTAGTGGTGCACAGTGAATGATATTAAATTGCAGCAATTTTTGTTTTATCTATAAAACACTCCCACATGCCTCCTCTGCTTTCATCTTCATCATGAGGTAGCTGGATGGGTACTGTGTACATTTTACAGATAAGGAAATGGGTGTATTAAGTGAACACCAATGATAAGCTGGAACCCGTATCCTCTTACTCCTAATTGCATGCTCTTCCAATACACCCCACTTTGCCTGTTTGAAATCTAATGAGCTCTGTAACATTGTGGCTCTGATTGACAAGACTGAGAATCCCAACTTTAACCTATCAGCTACTACCCTTCCTTTGTCCACTGCTCAGATTTTGGAGGGATTTGGGAACTGCTGGACAGACACTCCCACAGCAGTGGGTGGAGGCAACTGATACCCATAGGGAAGCCCTTCTTTCCCAAATTCCCACTTGAGCAGGGCATCCTGCGAGGGCCGGGAAAAGGGTATGGAGAACATGAGGTTAGGGACAAGGGTTCAACTACTCTTTTGGGATGGAGTGAGAGCCGGCAGCCTAAAACACAAAGGGGACAGCTGGAGAGAGGGGACTGTCAGCGTGTGAGAAGCTATGACTCACCGAACCCCAGTGGAAAGCTGATCTTGTGTATTAGTCCATTTTCACACTGCTGATAAAGACATATCCGAGACTGGTCAGTTTACAAAAGAAAGAGGCCTAATTGGACTTACAGTTCCACGTGGCCGGGGAAGCCTCACAATCATGGCGGAAGGCAAGGAAGAGCAAGTCCCGTCTTACATGGATGGCAGCAGGCAAAAGGAGAGAGCTTGTGCAGGGGTACTCCTCTTTTTAAAACCATCAGATCTCGTGAGACTTATTCATCATCATGAGAACAGCTCAGGAAAGACTTGCCCCCACGATTCAATTATCTCCCACTGGGTCCCTCCCACAACACGTGGGAATTCAAGATGAGATCTGCACGGGGACACAGCCAAACCTTATCACCCTGTGATAAGATACAGACAGACATGCTGACCAGTTAACTGTGAGACTGTCGAGCTTGAGGTTACTGTGAATCACCTATTATAAAACAGAATGGATTTTTTAATAAAAATACATACATATTATATTTTTAGTAAGAAGTATAGAAAAAGTTACACTGTCTCTTTCCACTCCATGCCACCCATGGTGCCACTTCATGAAGGCAAGCTCTTTGAAAGTTTCTGAAATTTTCTTCTGGTGGTTAGCTTACAAGGCTAGAGCATATGCTTCTACCACCATGTCTGAATGTATCAATCATAAGTAATGTCTGTTGATGATCATGCAAGCCGTATACACAAGAAGGCTTTAGCTCACCTGCTCTCACCCTCTCCTTTGGGGTCTCCTCCCAATACTTGATATTTGTTACCATGAAGGAAAAGAACAGGTATTAGGAGAAAGGAAGGGCTCCTGGGTTCCTGAATGGGAGCTTCATGAAATGAGTGGCTAAATTCCTCGTTTGTTTTATTCTTTTCCTTAATTTTTTTTTTTTTTTTTTCAGACAGGGTCTTGCTCTGTCACCCAGGCTAAAGTGTAGCTCACTGCAGCCTCAACCTCCTCAGCTCAAGCCATCCTCCCACCTCAGCCTCTGGAGTAGCTGCGACTACAGGCATACACCACCACATCCACCTAATTTTTGAATTTTTCGTAGAGATGGGGTTTCACCATGTTGCCCAGGCTGGTCTTGAACTCCTGGGTTCAAGCCATTCACCCGCCTCAGCCTCCCAAAGTGCTGAGATTATAGGGTGAGCCACCATGCCCCACCTTTTCTGATCATTTTCTATGCTTTGGGGCTTACATAGCATGGGGATTTTCTGTTTCCTAAAAGTTTGAAAGAACTCATCTTTCAGAAGCATTGAACTGATTTATGGTTCCATCTGCCCCTTTCCATGTCTCACAACTCTGAATATTATAACTTTTTAGTCATGACCAACTGGAGAGGCAAAAATAATAGTAATCACAATTTTATTTTTCACTGTATTCAGCAATATGCATTTAACAAATACTGAGTGTCAACGTACTGTATGTTAGGGATTGTCCCGACCTGCAGGACAGTCGAACGGGCCCTGGAAGGGGGAGTGGGAATGGAGGAGACAAGAAAACACA
>NW_016808044.1:1984283-1991915 GCF_001698545.2 Rhinopithecus bieti
GGGGCCGGGTCTTCTCAAATTACAATCGCGCATGCGCCGTGGGTTTGTACTTTTCCCGGGCGCGGGATCGCACCTGCGCCCTGGGCTGCATATCTTCCTGGGCGGGAAAATGTTTGCGCGCACGCGGGAAAGGTTGGCGCGCGCGGGAACAGTTTTGGCGCGCGTAGGCGCGCGCGGGAAAAGCTTTGGGCGTGCGCGGGAAGGGTTTGTAAATAAAGAACCTGGGAATGTGCCCTCTTGTCTCCGCTTTGCGGAGATCAAGCAACAGAGGTCGGCTAATTCCGGGCCTCATGGCTCCGGACAAGGGATAAAATCATGACCAAAACCAATATGGTACCTGCCTTCATAGGCCATTGAAGTTGGTGGCCATTTCTTTCATTTATTTATTTTAGAGTTAAAACATTTTCTTGGCCGGATGTGGTGGCTCACGCCTGTAATCCCGGTACTTTGGGAGGCCAAGGTGGGCGGATTACCTGCGGTCAGGACTTCGAGACCAGCCTGGCCAACATAGCGAAACCCCATCTCTACCAAAAATACAAAAATTAGTGGGTACCTGTAATCCCAGCTACTCAGGAGCCTGAGGCAGTAGAATCTCTTGAACGCAGGAGGCAGAGGTTGTAGTGAGCTGAGATCATGCCATTGCACTCCAGCCTGGGCAACAGGAGCAAAACTCCTACCCCCAACACTCCCCCCCAAAAATTGTTTTCTTTACAAGTTTTATAAACTGGGTGCTCCAGTGTTGGGTACATATATATTTAGGATAGTTAAATCTCATTGAATTGAATCCTTTATAATTATGTAATGTCCTTCTTTGTCCTTTTGTTACTGTGATTAGTTTGAAGTGTGTTTTATCCGATACAACAATAATGACCTCTTCTGTTTTATTTTTCCTTTTGCTTGGTACATCTTTCTCCATCTCTTTACTTTGAGCCTGTGGGTGTCACTACATGTGAGATGGATCTCTTAAAAACAGCAGAAGGTTAGGTCTCTTTTTTTTTGTTTTGTTTTGTTTTATTCAATTTGCCACTCTATGTCTTTTTAAATGGAGCAATTAGGCCATTTACGTTCAAGGCTAATATTGATATGTGTGGTTTTGTTCCTGTCATAGTGTGATTAGCTAGTTGCTTTGTAGTCTCAATTGTGTAGTTGTTTGATAGGGTCTGTGGGCTTTGTTTTTACTTGTGCTTTTGTTATAGCAAGTATCGTTCTTTCATTTCCATGTTTGGAACTCCCTTGAGCATATTGGCTAGTCATTGCTTTTTGTTTCTTGTGAGAGCATTTCCATTTTTCTTACATTCATACACATGTGAAACTCATGCATATCAGACTGTGCCCTCACTTTGATCTGTTGCCATGGAGCCATGAAAAGTGAGGACAGCCTATATAATCTCACATACATGGGAAAATAACATACATGCCATTTTCTTTGACACCTTTCCCTGCCCCTGATCCCACTGTCAGCATCTCATGCCCAATTCCCCATTTCCCAGATAAGCCAGATTTTAAAATTTAGGAGCATTCTTCTTCAGTTTTTTCATAATCATATATCCTATATGAATACAGACATGAGGCAGATTCCCATGCACACACATGCACACAGAACTTGCTTTTCTGGTATCATTTTTTTTATATATACACTTTTCTGCACCTTAAATTAGTTACTCAAACATTTCCTCGGGGGATGGAGTGATTTGCTCCAAGTAATCTGGTGTGACTCAATTTTTTATGGTCGCACAATATTTTATGGTGTGGCTGTATCATTATTTATTCTGCCATTTCCCTATACACAGGTAATTCTCTTTTTACCAGTTCTTGACCACTACAAACAATGCTGAAACAAATGTAATGCCTTCATGAACTGGACACATTTGTTTTTAAGCAATAAACTTCTGAAAGTGCAATGCTGGTTCTCAAAGGGCATATGATATTTTGAATTTTAATAGATGTTCCCAGTTGTGTTTCAAGAAGGATGTAATATGTCATATTCCTTTAAGCAGTTATAAAAGTGTCTTTCACTCACACCCCTGAGAACAATGAGTTTGAGAATTCTTTTTAATTTTGCTAGTCTGATAGGTGTATGCTGATATTTTATTGTTGCTGTACTTTGCATTTCCCTGATTACTAGTAAATTTGAGGATCTTTTCATATAGTCCCTAGCTATTCATTCTGTAAATTGTCTATTCAAACATATTGCCTAGTTTTCTATTGCTTTTTCTGTCTTTTGTCAATTTTTCAGAGCTCGGTATATTATAGAAATTAACTTTTTGACATCTGCATTACAAATATTTTCCAAGATCTATTATATATCTATAGATTTCTTTATGGAAATATTTTTTACACAAAAGCCTTAAATTTTTGTGATGCTAGCTACATATTGATTTTTGTGTTTGATATGAGAATAGAAACTATTTTTTCTTCCAGATAGGTATGCAGTTATGCCAATGCCATTAATTTCCCTCTGAAATGAACCATCACACTTGCCTTATGTTAAATTCTCATTTATTCCAACATCTCTTTCTAGATTGTCAATTCTATTCCACAGACCTACTTACATAGGTAGAAATAAATGATAAAAAGGGAAGTAATAAATCATAACTATTTGTAAATAAGAACCACAGTCTCAGATAACACCAGGATCAAAGAGGAAATTTAAAAAGAAGTTACTATCTAGAAACAAAGAAAAGGAGAATTACTGAAATAGGAAAATCATAGGATATATGATAATGAAGTATATGATTAGAATAGTCTGTATTCTTATAAAAATACCAGTTTGGTTTTATTACAAAGGCTTTACTGTATATATTGTAGAGGAAGCAGATTATCTCTCATTGTTCTCTTTTCTCATAATTTTCTTAGTTATTCCTGAACATTCTACCATATGAAATTTAAGATCTTTTCATTGGGTTCTAAATAAAAACCCCACTGAAATTTGAAATTGAAATTGAAATATATTATATATCAATTTGGGGAGGTTGTCTTTATTACATAATCCTCCCATCCAAGAATGCATTATGCCTCTCTATTTAGTCAGTTCTTACCTTATGTCTTTTAGTAAGATATTTTAGATCTTTTCATAGAGATTCTGAGTTTCTACTGTTAAATACATTTGTCGCTATTTTAATGATATAATTTTCCATTCCCAGTACTAGGTGCTTATTGCTTGAGTGATGAAAATGCTGATTTTATACAATTATCTTATATCCAAATTAATTTATTAAATCCAGTAGAGTTTTATCCCAAGATTCTTTGATATGTAGGAATTCTACTATATTATCTTATTAGTAGAAAAAAGAAATGGTTTTATCTATTTGTCTTCCAATGCTTATGCCAGTTATTTTCAATTTTCTTGCCTTATTACATTGCTAAGACTGCCCAAGTAATGTTAAGTAATAATGGTGATTATAGGCTTTCCTCTTTCTAGGGTTTTCTGTAATTGAAGTTACCTTAGTGTCTTTCACTTTTAGGATAATATTTACTGTTGGTTTTGATAGTCTTTACATTCAAGAGTTTCCTTCTTTTCATTCCTATTTTTATTAAGAATGATAAATTTAAACATATAATCTGATTTTTTTGACTAACTATTGTGATCATACGGTTTTTCTCTTTTAATTTATTGATATATTTATTTTCTTTTCTACTTTTTTGTTGGTTTCTTATTTCAGTGATTCTCCTTTTCTTTGTTTCTAGACAGTAATTTCTTTTTAAATTTCCTCTTTGATCCTGGTGTTATCTAGGACTGTGGTTCCTATTTACAAATTAGTTCCCCTTTTACGGTTTATTTCTAATTTTATTGGCTCATGACTAGAGAATGTAGCCTATCGAAGCTTTATTATTTTTGTCATGGTCTATTTTTTATAAAGTTTTGTGCATATTTTAAAAATAATGTATGTTCTCTATTTAAAGTATTTAACATTATGCATTGATTGTATCAAGGCTGTTGATATTATTAGTTAGTTCCTCTATGTTCTAACTTTGAAAATGTACTACATAGATTTGAATTTATGAGAGACAAATCTGGACACCCTACAGGCTCATTTCCTTCTCCCTCTTAGAAGCTTAGTAGAGATTTTACTCCAATGGACTAAGCCAGCCTGGCAAGAGACAGGCAGTTTTCATCATTCCCAGCAAGCAAAGCTGTTCCCAGGGCCCTCCCCATGCAGACATTGATCTTGGACCTGGAAGATCTCAAGACACATTTCAGTTACTCAGAAAAACCAGGTTCCCTAGCCTCTATTGGACTTACCCCATAAATATGTAATGTGATGGGCAGTGGGGCTTGTTCTCTGTGGAGTGCCCTGGGTGGAACATCTAGTCCTCTGGCCACACTGCACCTAGGACGTTTAGAACCAGCCTATTCTGTGAGATAACAACCATTTCAGGGCAGTGCTCTGCTGCTCTCTGCTTGTAAGTTTTCTCCCAACAAACCCATATCACCTCTGCAGCACAGGGCATTAGTGATGTATTCTCATGGTCCTGGCATGACACAAGTCTACCCCTCTTTAGAGGGGTAATTAAGATTGTGGATTTTTTTTTTTTTAAATCAAGTTCTCTTTTTATTTTGTTTCGGATTTATTGCCACAGATGGCATACAGTTTGGTGCATAAATGTTTATGACTTTTTTCATCAATTGTGTATTTAATCATTATAGAGTATCTCCCTTTATTCCATTGAGTGTTTTAGTCCTAAATTCCACTTTATTTGATACTACTATTGCTCCTCCTGGGTGATTTTGGTTTGCATTTGTTGCATTTGTCTATTCCTTTTATTATTCATATTGTTATCTTGTAATTATATTTCTTCTAAATAGCATATATTTGAGTTTTCCTTATATGCCAAAATGATGAGTAATATTTATTTTTTGTTTGTTTTAAAGACAGGGTCTTGCTCTGTTGCCCAGGCTAGAGTGGCACAGTCATAGGTCACTGTACCCTCAAACTCCTGGGCTCAAGCTATGCTCCTACCTTAGCCTTCCAAGTAGCTTGGATTATAGGCATAACCACCACACCTGGCTAAATTTTAAAAATTTGTTGTAGACATGAGATCTTGCTATGTTGCCTAGGCTGGTCTCAAACTCCTGGCCTCTAGCAATTCTCCTGCCTTGGCCTCCCAAAGCACTGGGATTGCAGATGTGAGCCACCACACCTAGCCAATTTTTTAATAGATGATTTCAAATTATTATATTTAATGTAATAACTAATGCATCTTATATGTTATATATGTATACATAATAAATGTATTACTCTATATTTATTGCTTTAGATGGTTGTGGGTGTTTTTTCTATGTTCTTTTTTACTGGTTTGATGTATTGGCCTTTCTTGAAATCTTGATGGTTTGGAGATTCTGCTGTGTGTCTGCATCCCACTGCTAGTAACTGTCCCTTCTCTGCTGCCTTAATCAATACATATGAAGCTAGTGTTATTTACAAGCAAGAGATCTGCTATTTTCCTGTCGATATGGAGTGTTCTCTCACAATGACATTGTAATTTCTCACAATCTCCTAACTTCACCCCTTCTTTTCCTGTTGCCCTTTGAGTTTTGGAAAGCTTTTAAATCCTCCTCCTATTCGAACTCACCCCCAGATTCTAGGTTTGGCTGAGATCACTTAGAATTTCCTTTTCAGTATTTCTCCCCTGCTTCAGAATGGCTCATTCACCTCTCATAATACATATTACCAAAACCAGGGGCTGTCCAAGGGGGTTCAGTGGAAGCAGAGGATGTCACAGGGAGTTTACAAAATGCCCCATAAGGAGGTTACTATTTGTTTTTGAAACTTCTATGTAGTCTAAATATGCTCTACTTTAATTATTTTCCCAAAAAACATCCATGAGGACAATGCCATTTAATAGAAGATCAGAGGAATGGATTAGACTGAGAGAGAGTGGAGCACGTGGTCATTTCAGACTAGCAGTATACACAAAAGGGCACAGAAGTGGGAAAGAACAAAGAGGTGTGTAGGGAAGGTGGAAGCAGCCAATATTTTTTCCCAGAAAATACTGGGGACAGAGGAACGGGTAGAGAAATCTTACGTTGCCTTTCATACATTTGTTAAGTCAATTCAATATTTATTTTTGATCTGTTACATGCTAGACAGTCTTCCAAGTGCATTCTGCTAGATCTAGGACATGAAACTCCCTTCATCCAGGACAGACAGCAAGGCCAGCAACATGACACAGAAGCACAGGGGGCTGGGAGAGTGCAGGGCAGGCACCTCTAGCCTGGTCAGGCAGGAGTTTGGGGGTCAGGCTTGAGACAAAGCATCCTCAGAGGAAGTGGCATTGAAGCTGACAACCGTAAGCTGAAAATGCAGCAGCCAGCTGAAGGAAGTTAGGGAAAGGAGGGCTGGTGAGGGTTTCAGACACGTTCAAAAGCCTACAATGAGGGCAATCTGGGGGCATTCAAGGAACTTCGAGTAATTTTTACCTACTGATGACCCTATAGATTGCCTGCTCTTGAATTATTCTACTTTTTCTTCCTATATTTTATTTATGTATTTGATATTTTTTAGAGACAGGGTCTTGCTATGTTGCCGTGGCTGCACTCGGGCTGAGGGGATCCTCCCACCATAGCCCCTTGAGTAGCTGGGATTACAAGTGCATGCCACCACACCTGGCTTTATAGACTTTTTTAATGTGCTATTTATTGGGCTTGGCTCAATTATCCTTGTGCCTCCAGTCACAACTGGATTCTAAATGCTGTTAATCCAGAGCCAAAATGGATTCTGAGTGAAGGGTCCCTTGCTTCGCAGCCAGGATTCAGTACCAGCCATCTCCCTCCAAATGGGGCTATGTTCACAAGATTTTGCTGGGATTCCTTATTCCTATTTTGTATTAACACCTCATGTCTTTCCCAGGGTGGAATCGTGAGTCAGCCTTCTGTGTCTTCTCCTAGCTTGTCCCCTCTTCACTGAGTTTGGCAGAAATTTCTCCAAGTTTGACACTGCTGTACCTTGCCTCTTATTTTGACACTCTTTTGGTTATTTTAGTCAAGGACAGAGATGGAAGAATTTTAGAAATCTTTCCTAGAAGTTTCCATAATCAGAAATTATTTTCATTGTAAAGTACCCAGTTTCTCAGTGTCTGCTCACTGTGGTTCTTATGCATTGCAGTGAAAGTTGCATTTCTGCCTACAGAGACCAAAATATAGCTTCATTAATAATTACAGAAAACACAAAGAACTGGAATAATAAAGTGAATAAAATTATCTGGTGGTGATTTATTTTGCCAGTCTCAGTAAACATTTTATGTCATCAAAACATATGACAAGATTAGAAAACCAGGCTGTGCGTGGTGACTCACACCTGTAATTCCAACACTTTGGGAGGCCCAGGTGCCGGGCCTCACTTGAGGTCAGGAGTTCAAGACCAGCCTGGCCAACATGGCAAAACTCCATCCCTACTAAAAATACGAATAGGTGGGTGTGGTGGCAGACGCCTGTAGTCCCAGCTACTCTCAGGAGGCTGAGGCAGGAGAATTGCTTGAACACAGGAGGCGAGGTTTCAGTGAGTTGAGATGGTATCACTGTACCCCAGCCTGGGCAACAGAGCAAACCTCTATCTGAAAGAAAGAGAGAGAGAGAGAGAGAGAGAGAGAGAGAGAGAGACAGAGAGAGAGAGAAGAGAGGAGAGGAGAGGA
>NW_016808044.1:1992151-2058358 GCF_001698545.2 Rhinopithecus bieti
GAAGGAAGGGAAGAGGACCAAGAATTTGATATTGGAGAAGAAATTTTCATAAGTTTAGAATGGAGACTGTCTGCGTGTGAGTGACCCAAGGGGAAACCTGAGGTTCTGGCGAACTTGTTCTTCCCATTTGTGGCTTTCATGTGTCACAGACTCCACACCTCTTTCTTATCAACATTTCACTCGTCTCATGTTTCTCCATCATCATGTAAAAGGAGCTGGACTGTGTTTGCAATCAATCACAGATAACTTGGAAATAAAGACAAATAGTCTAGGGTAAAAAAAAATTAAAATCTGACCCAATGTGTTTACAGAAGCTTATGGAAAGAAGAAAAAATAAGCTTCAAGGAAGACAAACTACTGATGGTAACCCGTCAGAAATGAGATGCACTAGGCAGAAGTTGTCAAAAGTTGAAATCAATGATGTAGATAATTACAAGATAACTTCTCTTTTTTCTCAGTTCCCTTTCTGAATGTGAAAGCTTTCCAAATCTACTTGACATTGTAAGAAATACTAAGTCCCCCTAAATATAGCAACTGTTTTTGCAATCTCTAGGAAGTTTTTTAAAAGCCAGGGAAACATACATTGTCCACATTACTGAAACATTTTTTAAAAAATACTTAAGAAAGCCTGGCTTTATTTAAAGCTCAGAAAACTGGAATTTCATTGGTAACAAAAATGTTAAACATTTTAAGTCTGATTGAATCTAAAATTGGTGACTTAGTTTTGAAATCCATATAGCAAATCTGTGGTAAGTCTGAGTGACACAACTTATACATGAAATATATTTATACTTTAAACTAACAATGTTACTTCAGAAATAGAGAGGGCATTTTTTGAGGATTTACTTGTATTTTAGTCTTCTCAAATTTTTCATTTTCCTTCTGTAGCCTCTATTTTTTCTGAACATTGTGCCTCCTTGGACAATCACAGTAAGAGGTGGTGGGACTGGAAGTGGAGCCCCTGGCATCCTGACCCCTAGTCCAATAGCCCTTCTCCCTATGGAGTCTTTCAGCTTCAATTCAAAAAAATTTTTCAACTTTATGGAATAGTTTATTCGTGTGTGTGTGTGTGTGTGTGTGTGTGTGTGAATAAGGTGATTGCTCAACTTGGTAACGCGACTGTTGTTCACATTGCAACACCCTGGCCTTTGACTTCAGAGATTGTGTGTCTTGAGAACTTCCTTCCTGAGGACTTTTGGTATTTCACCAAAACCCTAAGCCAGCTGCTGTGGAAATATAGACAGCAATTTCCGTAAACCGTTTCAGCATCTTGCTGGATCACAGCCACCTGTCTAGACGAGAGATGAAAGAGACTTACCCTGGCAAATTGATAGCCTACTACCTGCTGAGCAAGAGAAGGAAAGGTCTTCACCCCAGTCAAAATGATTCTAGGACCAGGAAGGGTGGAATTCAAGGATGTTTAAGAAAAAATATATTGACTTAGGAGAAATCATCCATGAATTGGGACTTAACCTAGCAAGGTCATCTTGAGCTGGTTCTCATACACTATTGTGCTGGCTCCTTAAGGCTTGAAGGGGATGTCAATGGCAGATGGGACAGAGGTGCTGGGACAGCCTTGGCAGAACCTGGAGGAAGGAATCAGAGGCTGGCAGAGGTGGGTGTATCAGAATGGATGTCTTACGTGACGCCAAAGAACAAGTCACTTGATATGTTTTTCAAGAAGACCCAAAGGATACCCTCTCTGTAAGAACTCTTTTAATTTAATAACATTTCTTCAGTTAAGAAAAGACCACTGGTAAAAACCCTTTTGTAGACCTGGGTCTACAGTAGATAATGCCCCCATGGTACTGGAGTCTCTGGCATAAACAGAGAAGGTAGAATTCTTGAATGACAGAGGCCAGATGGCAGGCATATGGTCAGCAAGGCAGGAGTGGCCACCAGGAACCTGACACACAAGAATCCATGGCTATAACAAATAGGCCAGGGTATCCTGGGCAAGAAATATGAGTAGCCAGCTGGGGTGTCACTTAACTTGTATGACCAGAAAAAACATCAGGAGCTAACACTAGTGCCACAGTATAAAACTTTAATCCCACACCAATTTTCTTTCCCTTTCTTTTTCTTTTTCTTTTTTGTTTGTCTGTTTTGTTTTTTAGAGATAGGGTCTTGCTCTGTCACCCAGGTTGGAGTGCAGTTACTCCATAATGCCTCTGCAGCCTTGAATTCCTGGGCTCCAGTGATCCTCTCACCTTAGCCTCCTGAGTAGCTGGGACTACAGGTGCATGCCACCATGCCCAGCTAATTCAATTTTTTTTTTGTAGAGATACAGGGTCCCACTTTGTTGCCCAGGCTAGCAGGCTAGTCTTGAACTCCTGGGCTCAAACAATCTTCCTACCTCAGCCTCCCAAATTGCTAGATGACAGGCATGAGCCATGGCACCTGCCCCACACCATTTTTCATCCTGAAGCCAGTTAACTGACACAGAAATTCTGAGTCAAGGAAGTACCCTGCCATGGCACCACAAGCATATGTGATACATATTTCCTCAACTTTCCCCCCGAAAAGCCTGTGGCCACTTATTAGAGTCTCTGGGTATTGAGGAAAGGGGAATAACAAATATTTAAAGGTCTACCAAATACAGATCAGAGCCAATGCTGATAGCAAGGACACAAAATGTCGTGTACGGCCTCCCACTTAGAATGGGGACTTATGCAGGCCAGGTGGGAAACAGAGCCCCAGCCCAGGCCTATCTCACAGGGAACTCATGGTTATTTCCTTAGCCTCTTGAGTGCATACATGCAAAGGGCATACTCAAAATCTGCAAAACCTTTTTATTGCTTTCCTGTTCAGTGAAGTAGCAGCCATTTTTGTAAGAAGAGCCAAGTAGAAGCTCCTGAAACTGTTCCCACTCCCAACAAGAGTATTAATCAGAGGGAGGCAAAGCATCATGTTAGAAGGAATTGCAGACATTGGCATCATCATCAAACACTTAAAGATTTCAGAAAAATGGTTGTCATCATATCCCTGTTTAATTATTTATATGACCCCTAAATAAATCAGATTAATTATGGCAGATACATTGCTATAAACCTAACCAAGTAGTAGACTCAATTAAAACTGTTGGTGTGCCATCTTTACCAGAACAGATTAATACAGCCTCTGACACTTGATTTAGCAAATACAATCTTTTATACCCTAGCAGCAAGAAAGAGAAAAAGCAATTTGCTTTTACATAGGAATGACAGCAATATACTCACACATCATTCCCAAAAGCATCTGAAACTCTGCTTTCTGTCATAGTAATGTTGCAAGGCAAGACTAAATGAGCCTAAATATAAGGCAACATTTTGTCCCAAAACATCCTTCAGAAAAAAAGAAGTTACCTTACATTCAACTCTGTACAAAGTCCCTCATTGTAGGGTTCTCTCTCAATTACTTTATTTTGAATAACAAAGTACTGCTTAGGGAAGGCTCATGAGTGAGAAGGGACGCAGTTAGTGCTGGCGTGGGATTCTATCAAGAGGTCACCTGACAGAATCAGTTTAAAATGAAGCAAAACAAATGTAGCAGCCATTTAGTAATTATAATTACATTATAATATATAATATGATAATTAGATAAATATATATATTTGATCTGTTATTCTTCATTAGAATTTTAAGTTCTAAAAAGACAGAAACTTTGTTCACAGAAGGATTCTCATGGGCCTTTGATTTCTTTACCGACAAAATCTGACCAAGACGTTCTCTAAATCCCCTCTCAATGACAACTCAAAGCAATTCCCTCCTCTTCATTTGCTGAGCCACAATGAAGCCTGATTTTAATTTTCATATTGGATCATACGGGTTTTTTGCTTTTTTGTTTTGTTTTGTTTTGAGACGGAGTCTCACTCTGTCACCCAGGCCGGAGTGCAGGGGCGTGATCTCGCTCATGGTAACCTCCACCTCCCAGGTTCAAGCAATTCTCCTGCCTCAGCCTCTGGAGTAGCTGGGACTACAAGCACGTGCCACCATGCCCGGCTAATTTTTGAGTTTTTAGTAGAGACATGATTTCTTCATGTTGGCCAGGCTGGTCTCAAACTCCTGACCTCAGGTGATCTGCCTGCCTTGGCCTCCCAATGCGCTGGGATTACTGGCATGAGCCTCCGTGCCTGACCATATGGGGTTTTCAGCTGCGTTTCCATTATGCTGCACATATGTCTTTCATGTTTCCCATGCACATTTCACGTGGAGTTACAGGACCTTTTATTCTTTTTTCTTTTTTTTTTTTTGAAACAGAGTTTCGTTCTTGTTGCCCAGGCTGGAGCGCAATGGAGCGATCTTGGCTCACCACAACCTCCACTTCCTGGGTTCAAGCGATTCTCCTGTCTCAGCCTCTCGAGTAGCTGAGATTATAGGCATGCACTGCCACACCCGGCTAATTTTGTATTTTTTAGAAGAGACAGAGTTTCTCCATGTTTGTCAGGCTGGTCTCGAACTCCTGACCTCAGGTGATCTGCCCACCTCGGCCTCCCAAAGTGCTGGGATTACAGGCGTGAGCCACCCCACCTGGCCAGGACCTTTGAATATAGGTACATGCTTTGAAACATATTGTGCAAATGCCAGAGTCTTCCTAGAACCATGGGACCTGGTGGAACTCAAAGCCAAACCAAATCTCAACCGAGGACACTTCACACAATCTCCCCCTGGAGGCCCAGTTAAGAATTTGATGTTTTGACATCAACAAGAGTAAAAATAATGTGTGACATAGGGAAGGTATTGAGCAACTTTCCTGTAAAGGGCCAGGTAGTAAATATTTTAGGATTTTGGGGCCATACAGTTTCCATCACAATGGTGTAATCTTACCATCATAGCACGAAGTCAACCATAGATAACACATAAATGAATGAGTGTGACTGTGTTCAATAAGACTTTACAGACACTGAAATTTGGATTTCATATAATTTTTATATATCACAAAATATTATTTTGATATTTTCCAACTGCTTAAAATGAAAAAAAAAATAGGCCCACTGGTCATATAAAGATAGGTAGCAAACCAAATTGCCTCTCAGGCCATAGCTTGCTGACCCTCATATAGAAAAATGAACACTAGATTTAGAGAAGTCCCAGGCTGGAGAACTGCTACTTTTGCTTGTACAATGTGAGACACTGGGTGAGTCAAATGAGTTCAAATAAATTCTTAGGGCCTTGATTTACTAATCAATAAAATTAAAGCATTGGATTAGATTAATCTTAAAAGCCCCTTCAGCCCTAAAATCTCTCTAGGGGTTTCTGTTTCCAGTGGCCTCTGCATATGGCAGATGGGTGAGCTTTTGAAAAAATTCCTTTCAATACAAGATACATTAAAATTCTGGGTGAAATAAAATGTCATTCAAAAAACCCTCACTGAGGCTGGGAATGGTGGCTCACGCCTGTAAATCCCAGCACTTTGGGAGGCCGAGGTGGGTGGATCACAAGGTCAAGAGTTTGAGACCAGCCTGGCCAACATGGTAAAACCCTGTCTCTACTAAAAATACAAAAATTAGCTGGGTGTTGTGGTGTGCCCCTGTAATCCCAGCTACTCGGGAGGCTGAGGCAGGAGAATAGCTTGAACCTGGGGGACAGAGGTTGCAGTGAGCCGAGATTGTGCCACTGCACTCCAGCTGGGGCGACAGAGCAAGACTCGAAAAAAAAACCTTCACTGAGCTGGCGAGAGCATAAAGAAATTCCTCAGAGGCCAAAAATGACCCCAAAAGCACAAATTCAAAGAGTCCTCAAAAAAGCCCCTAGTCTCACAGTTTGCCTGGGAATGCCTGCACCGCTCTAACACCCCAGAAGTTCTTCCTCAAACTGATAAAGAGAATCCACAAAAATCCAGCCGGGCGCAGAGGCTCACACCTGTAATCCCAGCACTTTGGGAGGCCAAGGCGGGTAGATCATTTGAGGTCAGAAATGCGAGACTAGCCTGGTCAATATGATGAAACCCTGTCTCTACTAAAAATACAAAAATTAGCCAAGCAAGATGTTGGGCACCGGTAGTCCCAGCTACTCAGGAGGCTGAGGCAGGAGAATCGCTTGAACCCAGGAAGCAGAGGTTGCAGTGAGCCAAGACGGTACCACTGCACTCCAGCCTGGGCAACGGAATGAGACTCCATCTCAAAAAAAAAATAAAAAAAAAAAACAGAAGTTTTTTTTACTTCTTACTAGCCCAATGCTCTCATTTATTCTAATTCCTTGGCCATAGTGAAATAAATTTTGAAATTTTTTAATATTAACTTCCTGTTGAATTATTGTGCGATTGCCTTTCTCCTGATTGGACTCTCAGTGTGAGAAGTCAGGCTATCCTTTTAATCACAACTCTAGGCCTAACAACTGTATTTTTATATCCTAGCATCAATCAGTACAAAATAAAAAATTAAAAATTCCATTTACAATCATACCAAGAAACATAAAATGCACAGAAATAAATTTAACCAAAGATGTACATGACCTGTTTGCTGAAAACTATGTAACATTGCTGAGAGAAATTCAAGAAGACTTAAAGAAGGAAATACATTACATTTCTAGACGGGAAAACTCAATACTTTTATTTTATTTTATTTTTGAGACAAGGTCTTGCTCTGCTGACCAGGCTGGAGTACAGTGGCATAATCATAGCTCACTGCAACCTCAAACTCCTGGGTTCAAACAATCCTCCCACCTCAGCCTCCAGAGTAGCTAGGACTGCAGGCATACGCCACTGTGCCCAACTAATTTTTTTTTTTTTTTTTTTTTGTAGAGATGGGGTCTTACTTTGTTGGCCAGCCTGGTCTTGACCTCCTGGCCTCAAGTGATCCCTTTGCCTCAAACCTCCCAAATTGCTGGGATTACAGTCATGAGCCACCATGCCTAGCCAAAAACTCAGTACTTTTAGATGTCAATTCTCTCCAAATTCATCTATAGATTTAATGCAATTCTAATCATAATTTCAGAGAGCGTTTTTTTGTTTTTTGTTTTTTAACAAATCAAATAGTTAATTCTTAAATTTATATGAAAATGCAGAAGCCTGGAATAGCCAAAGCAATCTTTAAAAAAAAAAATAGGCCAAAATTTTACAAGACTTGAGTTCAAGACTTATTATAAAATTACACTAATCAAGACAGGGTAGTACTGGCATAAGAACTGACAAATAGATCAATAGAAAAAGAAAAAATGAGCCCAGAACCATACCTGTACCATCATTTGATTTTCAACAATGATGCCAAAGCACTTCAGTGAGGAGAGGAAATAATAATCCAATAAATTATCCTAGAATACTTGATATTCATATGGAAAAAATAATAACAAACCTAGGATCCTACCTTATAGTATACCCAGAAACTAACTCAATATGGATCACAGACCTAATTATAAGAGCTAAAACCATAAAGCTTTTAGAAAAAAAAAATAAGAGAACATCTGCATGACTAGAGAAAAGGCAAAAGTTTCTTAGGAAACTAGAAGCAGTCGTCATAACAGAAAATACTGATAAATTGACTTTACTGGAATTTAAAACTTCTATTCATCAAAAATCACACTTATGAAAACAAATAGGCAGGCCAAAGAATGGGAGAAAATATTTACAAAACAAATACCTGACAAAGGGACTGGTAGTCAAGATCCGTAAGAAACTCCTAAAACATGGCCGGGTGCAGTGGCTCAAGCCTGTAATCCCAGTGCTTTGGGAGGCTGAGGCGGGCGGATCACCTGAGGTCAGGAGTTTGAAACCAGCCTGGCCAACATTGTGAAACCCCGTCTCTACTAAAAGGACAAAAAACTTAGCCGGGCGTGGTGGCAGGCGCCCATAATCCTAGCTGCTTGGGAGGGTGAGGCACGAGAATGGCTTGACCCTGGGAGGTGGAGGTTGCAGTGAGCTGAGACTGCGCCACTAGCACTCCAGCCTGGACAACAAAAATGAAACTCCATCTCAAAAAAAAAAAGACAAACAACCCAACTTAAAATAGGGGCAAAAGATTTGAACAGATTTCCTAACTGTGCATGAATGGCAATAAACACATGAGAAAGTGCTCAATATCAGGGAAAAGCAAGTTTAAACCAAATGAGATACCACTCCATGCTAAAATTCAGTAGCCAAAATTTAAAATGCTGACGACACTAAATGTTGGGGACAATGTGGAAAACTGGAACTCTTGCATTGTTCGTGGGAAAATAAAATGGTGAAACCCCTTGATACGGTTTGGCTCTGTGTCCCCACTCAACTCTCATCGCAAATTGTAATCCCCACATGTCAAGGGAGGGACCTGGTGGAAAGTGATTGGATCATGAAGGCAGTTTCCCCCATGCTGTTCTGGTGATAGTGAGTTCTCACGAGATCTGATGGGGTTTTTCTTTCTCCTGCTACCGCGTAAGGTGTGCCTTGCTTCTCCTTCACATTCTACCATGATTGTAAGTTTCCTGAAGCTTCCCCAGCCGTGCAGAAACTGAGTCAATTAAACCTCTTTTCTTTATAAATTACCTAGTCTCAAGTAGTTATTTTTTTTTCTTTTTTTATTTTTTTTATTTTTTTTGAGACGGAGTCTCACTCTGTCACCCAGGCTGGAATGCAACAGCACTATCTCCGTTCACTGTAACCTCCACCTCCCGGGTTCAAGCGATTCTCCTGCCTCAGCCCCCCAGGTAGCTTGGATTACAGGCGCCCTAATTTTTGTATTTTTAGTAGAGACGGAGTCTCCCCATGTTGGCTAGGCTTGTCTCGAACTCCTGACCTCAGATGATCTGCCTGCCTCGGCCTCCCAAAGTGCTGGGATTACAATCGTAAGCTACCACGCCTGGCCTTCAGGTAGTTCTTTATAGCAGTGTGAGAATGGACTAATACACCCCTTCAAAAAAATGTAAAACATACACCTATGCTGTGACTCAACAATGAGAAATAAAAACATGTTTATGCAAACAGTTATATAAGAATACTTATGGCAGCTTTGTTCTTAATAGTCAAATCCCGAGTATTAATAGGAGGCTGGAATAAGCAAACTGTGGTTTATAAAATCACCCTTCATTAAAAAAGAATGAGCTACTGATACATGAAGCAGCATGAATGCCTCTCAAAACTCTTATGCTAACCGAAAGGAACCTCGCACACAAGCTTGCATGCTGTGCAACTCCACCTATGGGAAATTCTACAACAGGCAAATCGAATCTGCAATGGAAAAAATCAAAATAGTCGTTATGTCTGAAAAGGTAAAGTTAAGAGTTGACTTGGGACAGCCAGGTGCAGTGGTGTACACCAGAGTCCCAGCTACTTGGGAGGCTGAGGCAGGAGGATTGCGTGAGCCCTGGAGTTTGAGGCTGCAGTGTGCTATGGCCACACCACTACATTTCAGCCTGGGCTATAGAGCAAGACCTTGTCTCTGAAAAACAAACAAACAAACAAATAATTGACTAGGGAGAGCATAAAGAAAATTTCTGAAGTGATGGTGATGTTTTATCACTTGATATGGGTTTGCATTACATAAAAGAATGTATTTTTCAAAATGTACACTTAAGATTTGAACATTTCATTGTACTAAAGTTTACATTAAATGAAATATATATATACACATATACATATATGTGTGTGTGTGTGTGTGTGTGTGTGTGATGAAATCACCCCAAATAGCTGGAATTACCAGCAGATTGTATAGTGGTGAACCTATAATTTTATGAAGAAAAAGAAATACACTTAAAAATAGATACTGAACTCAATAATATGCATGTTTACATATGTGCTGATGTCTTATCTTACTTTGAAATGAATGAATCATGGAAAAATGCATATTGAAGCACATGTAGTGAAATCTTGGCAGTAGGTCTATGAGTTTTCTTTGTAAAATTCTTTTAACTTTTCTGCATACTTATAATTTTTCATAAGATATTGAGAAAAACCTTGAAAACGAAAATACAAGAAAATGGGACTTTGAGGCGAAATAAATTTTCTTAAGACAAAAATGCACAGAAGATACATTTTACCACATTGACACAAAGAAACACTGGTCAGCAAAAGACATCATAAAGAAAGGGAAGAGTGAAAATAACAAGCACCTGTAATTCCAGCACCTTGGGAGGCTGAAGCGGGCAGATCACCTGTGGTCAGGAGTTCAAGACCAGCCTGGCCAACATGGCAAAACACTGTCTGTACTAAAAATACAAAAATTAGCCAGGTGTGGTGGTGCACACCTGTAATCCCAGCTCTCAGGAGGCTGAGGCAGGAGAATCGCTGAAACCCAGGAGGCGGAGGTTGAAGTGAGCCAACATCGCACCACTGCACTCTAGCCTGGGCGACAGAGCAAGACCCTGTCTCTAAATAAATAAATAAATAAATCTGAATGATCCACATGGGTCCAATGATACCATCACGTGTCCTTGTAAGAGGGAGTCAAGGGAAACAGAACTACCGAAGAGGAGAAGGTGCTGTGATGATGCCAGCAGGTACTGGATGATCACTGTCAAGGAATCCAGGCAACATTAACAGCTGGAGGGAACCGACGGTCCTCTCAGAGCATCCAAAAGGGCCATTCCTGCCAACACCTTGCCTTTCACACAGGAAAACTGCTGTCCCGACTTCTGACTTCCAGAACCTTAAGAGAATACATTTGCATTGCTTTCAGCCACTAAGTTTGTGGTGATTTGTCACAGCAGCAATAGGAATCTGACACAGGAAAGAAGTGGCTCTGAAAGGTTCTACGTTGCTGCCAGGGGTATATATTGGTTTAACCATTTTAGAAAATAGTTTGTAATTATCTGAATAAACTGAAGATGTGTGTACCCTATACTCAGCCATCCCATGCTAAGACAAATACTCCAAAGAAATTATTGCATGTATGCACCAGGAAACAAGCAAAACAATGTTCATAGCATCATTACCACAACAGCAAACAAAGAAACTACCTCAATTTCATAAGCAGGCAAATTTATATACAAACTGTGGTGAAATCCTATAACGGAATATTTTACAGCACGGAAAATTAGTGAAATACAGCATTAGTACCAATGACTCTCAAAAACATAACTATAAGAGGAAAAGCAGGTTTGGGAAAAATGCATACTTAATTAAAATACATTTATATATATACATATATATTTATCAAAACAGGCAAAATTTTAAAATATATTACTTAGAGATACATATAGAGAGAGAAACTATAACAAAAGAAGTAATAAGGGCCGGGCATGGTGACTCATACCTGTAATCCCAGCACTTTGGGAGGCCAAGGCGGGCAGATCACTTAAGGCCGGGAGTTCAAGACCAGCCTGGCCAACATGGTGAAACCCTGTCTCTACTAAGTCTCTACCTGTCTCTACTATGGTGTTGCACACCCATAATCCCTATTTGGGAGGCTGAGGCAGGAGAAGCACTTGAACCCAGGAGGCAGAGGCTGCAGTGAGCCGAGATTGCGCCACTGTACTCCGGCCTGAGTGACAGAGTGAGACTCCATCTCAAAAAAAAATAAAAAAGAACCAATAATTATAAAATTTAAGAGTAGTAGCCTCCGAGGAGGGAAAAAGAAAGAAGTGGCAATCATGTCCTATTTTCCACACTCAGGTGCTCTTTTCTCTTTTATCCCTTAACTTGCCAACTCCATTTAAAAAAAAATAAGAAGAACTCTTCAAAATTCATCTCCTTTCTCTCCCAACTCCTCTTGAAACATGGTAAGATAATTTAGTGCATTCTTAAGATTCTATTTCTTTTCTTCTTACATTACACAATTCCAGAAAATTTATTTATCCTATTCACTTGTTTCAAATATATATATATATTTTTTTCCCACTTTTCTCCCCCTTAAGATTTCTCTGTTTCTTTATTGTTTTGTCTAGATCTTTTCTCAATATTTTCTTCAGACAAAGTAAGGGATTATATACTCCATGAATTCTTGTCCATACACAAACATCTTATTCCCTGTAGGTGAATCATGTCTCCGCTAGGTGTAGAATTCTTGCTTGGAAGCCCTTTATTTCAATGGTCTACACAAGTTCTTCTCCTGTCTTCTTTTGTTTTTTTGTTTCTTTGTTTTGTTTTGTTTTGTTTTTGTTTTTGTTTTATTTTGTTTTGTTTTTGGAGATGGAGTCTCCCTCTGCCACCCAGGCTGGACTGCAATCTTGGCTCATGGCAACCTCCACCTCCCGGTTCAAGCGATTCTCCTGCCTCAGCCTCCTGAGTAGCTGGGATTTCAGGAGCCCGCCTGGCTAATTTTTGTATTTTTGGTAGAGACAGGGTTTCGCCATGTTGGTAAGGCTGGTCTTGAACTCCCAAACCTCAAGTGATCCACCCATCTCGGCCTCTCTACTAAAAACACAAAATAAATTAGCCAGATTTGGTGGCACACACCTGTAATTGCGTCTACTTGGGCCACAGAGGCATGAGAATCGCTTGAACCTGGAAGAAGGAGATCACGGTGACCCGAGATCGCACCACTGCACTCCAGCCTGGGTGACAGAGTGACTCTACCTCAAAAAAATAAAAATTGGTCAAAGGATATGAACAGGCAATATGGAAAAAAGCGAGTCCAAATGACCAGTAAGCATATTTAAAAGGTGGTCAAATTCACTAGTAGTTAGGGAAGTATAAGTTTAAATAACAAGATTTTATGTTATACCCATCAAACTATAAAAAACTCATAAAGTGCTGTAACACCTATTGCTAGTAGGGATGTAGGGGAAAGGGTGCTTTCATATCTTGTTCCTTGAAGTGTGAAGTGTTACAGCTTTATGGAAGGTGATCTGACGATGTAAAAGTTTTTTTTTATTTTTATTTTAAAGTTTTAAATACATATTCTGGCTGAGCGCAGTGGCTCACGCCTGTAATTCCAGCACTGTGGGAGACTGAGTTAGGCAGATAACCTGAGGTCAGGCATTTGAGACCAGCCTGGCCAACATGGCAAAACCCCTCCTTTACCAAAACAACAAAAATTAGCCAGGTGTGATAGCAGGCGCCTGTAGTCCCAGCTACTCTGGAAGCTGAGGCAGGAGAATTGTTTGAACCCAGGAGGCGGAGATTGCAGTGAGCCAAGATTGTACCATTGCACTCCAGCCTGGGCGACAGAGCAAGACTCCATCTGAAAATAATAATAATAATAATAATAATAATAATAATAATAAATAAAATAAAATACATATCCCTTCAACCCAGCAATTCTGCTCATGAGGATGGGTCCCACAGAAACACAATCACCAATGTGAAAGGCATCGGCAAGAACGGTTACTGCAGCATGTTCATACTGGAGAAAACCCCGGAAACAAAGTGACTGCCCTTCCACCAGGGGGCGCTGCAGTCAGTCAGGGTGCTGACTCACCAGGAAATACTATGCGGCCACTTTAAAAAGTGTAAAAGGTGACACCAGTGTTTCTCAGCCTTTTTCTATTATCACCTTCCAAGAGCCTCCTTAGACATTTTCCCCCTGATTCCTCCTCCATGGAATTTTAATACCACAAACATACAGAAACATACAGCATATCTATTTAGGTACTGTATGTGTCTCTGTGATTTATACATTTAAAAAAACAGTACATTTTTTTCATACATCCTCTGAGAAGCAATTTTCACCCTCTCTGGGCACGCTGTCACTCCCATTGGGAATGCGTGAACTACATCCATTGATTTGGAAAGATTTTTGCAGGACATTTTTAAGTGAGAAAAGCAACATGCAGAAAAGTGTATATGATTCCAACTGTAAAATTAATCAGAAAAGCTTCTATGAGTATTTGTGTGTGTGTGTGTGTGTACGTGAGATTAAATGAATAGGAAAAAAATATGGAAGAACACATTACAGGTTGTTAATATAAGATTACCTTGGGAGGACAAGTATGGCGGTTCATGCCTGTAATCCCAGCACTTTGGGAGGCTGAGGTGGGTGGATCACCTAGGGTCAGGAGTTTGAGACCAGCCTGGCCAACAAAGCAAAATCCCATCTCTACTAAAAATACGAAAATTAGCCGGGAGTGGTGGCACGTGCCTGTAATCACAACTACTTGGGAGACTGAGGCAGGAGAATCGCTTGAACTCAGGAGGCAGATGTTGCAGTGAGCCGAGATTGTGCCACCGCACTCCAGCTTGGGTGATAGAGTGAGACCCTGTCTCAAAAAAAAAAAAAAAAAAAAAAGGATTACATGGGGTTGAGGAGACCTGATGTAAATGGGGACATGGGGTGGGGGGGACAGAAAAGGGAGACAAGCAAAAGAAAAGGGAGAAAGGGAGTATACATGTAATCTCATGTACACACACACGAAATAAAAAGTACAGTATAATCAAATTTATATCAATTATACATGCAGAAAAGGTTTGTTTTATTCTTCAGAGAGCTGTCCCAAGGCTCTTGCCCAGTGAGAATGAAAAGGAAGAGAGTGGTCTCAGCCTACTCAGAAGCAGGGAGCGAGCAGCACCCGTGCCTCCCGCAGGACAGGCTGCTAATGCCCACGCTGCAGCTGTGCACCTCCCTGAGCTCTGTCCACCCTCTTTCCAAGGAAAGAAAACAAGAACATACTCTTCTGACATTTTTGACTCTTCCAATTTTTTGTAATATAGCAGATTCAGTTGTGGACATGAAAACTCTCATGTAAGAGGGGCTTTCCTTGGTTCAAGGAGAAAGGGGAGCAAATTATATGAACACTTCCAAGATCACCCTTCTTTCCAAAACTGGATGTTCTGTTGGCCTAGAGTTCTTAGTTCCAGAGGGAGGAACGCTTCCACCAGGAGAAACAACAATGATTCCACTGAGCTGGAAGTTAACATGCCACCCAGCCACTTTGGACATCCCATGCCTCTGAGTCAATAGGCAAAGGGAGTTACGGTGTTAGCTGGGGTGATTGATTTAGAGCACCAAAGGGAAATTGGCCTACTACTCCACAATGGAGGTAAGGAAGAGCATGTCTGGAATACAGGAGATCCCTTAGGGTATCTCTTAGTATTTACATACCCCGTGATTAAGGTCAGTGGGAAACTACAACAATCCAATCTAGACAAATTGGCCTAGATTGGCCAAACCCAAATGGCCCAGACTCTTCAGGACTGAAAGTTTGGGTCACCCTATCAGGTAAAGAATCACAACCAGCTAAGGTGCTTGCTGAAGGCAAAAGGAATACAGAATGGGTAGTAGAAGAAAGTGCTATAAATACCAGCTACAACCACGTGGTCAGTTGCAGAAATAAACACTGTAATTGTCCTATTTTCTCAATATTTTGTTAAGAATATGTTTATTGGCCAGGCACAGTGGCTCACGCCTGCAATCCCAACACTTTGGGAGGCCAAGGAGGGTGAATCACCTGAGGTCAGGAGTTTGTGACCAGCCTGGCCAACGTGGTGAAAACCCATCTCTACTAAAAATACAAAAAGTAGCCAGGCGTGGTGGCGGGCACCTGTAATCCCAGCTACTAGGGAGGCTGAGGCAGGAGAATCACTTGAACCCAGGAGGTGAAGGTTGCAGTGAGCCGAGATTTTGCCACTACACACAGCCTGGGTGACAGAGCAAGACTCTATCTCAAAAAAAAAAAAAAAAAAAAAAAAAAAAAAAAAGAATGTGTTTGTGTGCATAGGTACATGCATCAAGCTAATATAGTTTTCCCCTCTGATTCCCTTATAATGTAACATAAGAAGTGTTGACTTTACATCACTATTTAAGTACTGTTAATTTTACATCATAGTACTTAAGTTATGAGATATCAGTAGAAGAATAATCATTACTCAAAAACTTTACCTCCTCTGCTGGGGAAGGGGTTAGTGTATTTTCACTTCTACGCAGGCTAGTTGTATCGAGTCAGGTAGGATTATGACCTTGTTATTAACTTTATTTGGAGATTAAGTATGGCTTAAGAAGATGCATCCAGGTGCCAAGTTGATAAAGGATGGTCTGGCGATAGTTACTTTCATGTATTAACGTGACTGGATGAAGGTACCAGACAGCTGGTAAAATATTATTTCCTTGTGTGTGTTTGAGGGAAGTCTGGAAGAGATTCGCTCCTGAATTGGTGAACTGAGGAAAGCAGATGCTCCCCCCACCAACGTGGGTAGGCACCATCCAATCTACTTACGGCCTGAATAGAACCAAAAGGCAGAAAAAGGAAGGATTCATTCCCTCTCCCTCTCTCTATCTCTCTCTTTCTCCTTGTGCTGAAAAACATCGATCTCATCCTGCGCTTGGACATTAGTGTTCCTGGTTCTTGGGCCTTTGAACTCGGACTGGGACTCACATCATCAACTCCCCTGGTTCTCAGGCCTTCAGATTCAGATTAAATCATACCATCGGCTTTCTGGGTTCTCCAGTTTGCAGACAGCAGATTTTGGGACTTCTCAGCCTCCATAATCCTGTGAGCCAATTCCTATGATTGACTGATAGATAGATAGATAGATAGATAGATAGATAGATAGATAGATAGATACATACATACATACATACATACATACATACACACACACACTATTGGTTCTGTTTCTTTGAAGAACCTGCTTAATCCAAGCCTATGATGGTTAAGTTTAGGTGTCCACTTGACTGGGTTAGGAATACTTAGAAAGCTGGTAAAGCATTGTTTCTGGATGTGTCCATACAGTTATTTCCGGAAGACACTGGCAAGTGAGTCAGTGGACTGAGTGGGGATCTGCCCTCAATGTGGGTGAACGAAGATCACCAATTCACCCCTATCAGCTGGGGGCCCAGGTAGAACAAATGGGCAACTTTCTCTCTCGTGCAGCTGCGATACACTCTTCTTTTCTGTCCTTGGACATTAGAACTCCAGGCTTTCTGGCTTGTGGACTCCAGGACTTACACCAGTGGCCCTGTGGATCCTCAGGCCTCTGGCCTCAGACCAGAAGTTACACCATGGGCTTCTCTGGCTCTGAGGCCTCCAGACTTGGACTGAACCATGGCACTGGCATCCTGGATTCTCCAGGTCACAAATGGCCTTCATGGCCTCCTTATGGAGGCCTTCTCACCCTCCATAATGGCATGAGCCAATCCTTCTAATAATTCCTCTCTCATCTATCTATCTATCTATCTATCTATCTATCTATCTATCTATATCTCTATTTATTTACCCATCTCTCTATCTCTCTATTCATCCTATTGCTTCTATCTCTCCAGAGGACCCCGACGGCTACAAAACCCCACAATTTTTGGTTGCAGGTTGTCACAACATAAGCAGTTACTGCTTGCTGCTTAGTGTGGCTCAGGTGAGCTGTTTTCCTTCTCTCTAAGTCACAGCCTGTTGCAGAGGACGGCAAGCTGCCTGGCCCTCCTTAGGAGAAGGCTTGGCTTTTTCTGCTCATCACATCACTAGCCTCACGGCTCAGCTTGTTTTTTTATTCCCTGGGGGCTGTCTCTCTCCTTCATACCTACTGTTGCCTAACTAAAAACAATCATATTTTGGGCAACATTGGTTTAATTTCACAAACATTGCTGAATTCTCAGCAGAATGCTAAGGACCATTAGGAATAATAATAATAAGATTGATGCAGCCTCCACAGAGACGACAGGAGGGCAGAAAAGAACCCACGTGGGCATGGGGTAGAAATGGAGGAGAGAATTGGCCAGAACAGAAGATCCAACCCTTGCCAAAGTGGGATCAGGGTCAGAATCACAGAGTCCACTGAGCATCGTCAACTGGGGTTAGATCTGAGTCAAGCTGATGCCCAGAGGTTAGAGCCCCAAGAGCAGGGCAGAGCCATGCAGCAGCATCTCGGAAGCCACAGTGCTTCTTGGCATCAGACAAGAGGCAGGAATGTGGAAGTCAATACAGAAAGACCAGCATGAGGATTCAGGGACACCTAGGAGCTGGCAGGAGTGAGGTGGTATGATGATCAGGCCGGGCTCAGGGAAGGCTTCCATCCCAGTGGACAAAGCCCAGAGCCAAGACACAGCCTGGCCATGGCTGTGGAGTTCAAGCGGGCTCCTGGGGCACCCAGGGGTCCCCAAACACCAGCAGGTCCACCACAGACTAGGGTTCTCCTTGGATCAGGGCAGGGCCAGTCTACAGAAAGAAACTGACATCAGAAAGAAGAGACACCAGGTTAGTGGGGAAGACAAGACATCCAGGCATGAAACTAGAGAATCATTTGGAGCAGAATGGAGTTAAATGCCAAAACGTGTGGAGCAGATGAAGAGGGAAGAGGAGAGACCAGCGGGTGCCAATTTGTCCGAAAAGCCTACAGATCACTCCCTTCATGTCAAGGTTTCTATTTTTTGCCTTGGGGAAGAGACATGATTATGACATTTCTACGACCACTGGTAAATAACATTGCTAAAATTATATTTCTTGGAGGCTTTGGGTTTTTTTTTTTTTCCAAGATGCACATCCTGTGGCTGGGTCCTGCCCAGCCGGTCCCTGTGGCCAGGATTCTTTTGTGCAAGGCCCATGGCTTCCTCCCAAGGGAAGCTCCGTGTCCCTTTCTTAGAAAACAGACTTGGCTGGTTTGGCAGGATCATGGCCAACTGTCTGGAGGAGAAGGAAGAAGAGTAGGAAGATGGGGAGGAGGAAGAAGACGTCTCCTAAGGTCCTGGCCCCCACCCCATAGCTACCTGCTCAGAACCCGGGTGGGCAGGCACTGAAGATCAGCACAAAAGATGAGCTCCTGACTCTTCCAGGGCCGAGCCAGCTGGGGGATCCCAAAGCCTTTTCTCTTCCAACAGCGCAAATGAGAAGCCACATTGCAGTATCAACCTTGGGAACTTCAAATACCTTTGAAACAGATAAGTTCTGTGAGGGAACATTCCTTTTCGTCTCTTTTCACACCATCTTCTTTTACCTTAAAATAACTTAAGAATGCACTGCACATTTAAGAATGCTTTTCTCAGAAGGAAGAAAATTAATTAAAGAATGAAGGGCAGAAGTTGGGAAAATCTAAAGAGCACCCCCAAAGTCATGGGAAAATGCCACATTTTTAAATCTACACCTCATCACCTTGGCACTTTCTGGAATGTGATGAAATTATTTCTTAGATTTGCAAATAGGCATGACCATTATGAATTTTCAGTATATTAATTTATTTTTATATAATAGATATGTATGTGTATACAAAAGAATGGATAGATAGGTAGATAAATACATACATGGATGGGTGGAAGATAGAAGATAGATAGATAGATAGATAGATAGATAGATAGATAGATAGATAGATAGATGAGATAGATAATGTCAAATAGTAATACACGTGTTTCCCCTACTCCTAAAAGACCCAGGCATAATCTGAGACTTTGGGCCGAGCCTCCAGCAGATAGGCCACAGGCACTCAGTTTGCTGTCTAGGCAGCAAGCCAGCTTTCTTCTCCCAACAGTGGCTGTCCTTCCCGCGCCCTCCCCTGCTGCTGGTGTCTGTCCACTGTTTTGAGTCCAGACCAAGTCTTTCCAAGCCATCACAGCCCTTTCAGCCCATTGAGACCGTCAGGCCTTTCTCCTTGCTTCTCTGTTCCTTTGGGGACTTAAGAAAATCCCCGAGGGATTGGTCTACCACCACCCATCCTTACCACAGCCAGTAAGCCCACACCATGCTTCTCTACTGTCTCCAAGATTGATATCCATTCTGTAACTTTTCAGTAACTTTTTCCTACTTGGCTACTTTCTCTGCACGAATGCCCAGGAATGCCACAGTTCCTCCTGTTTGTTTAGAGGTTTAAACCTGGTGCCCCAAAACCAGACTGACAGCTCTTGACTGTCTCCCAGCATGGGGGGTTGGGGGAGGTGGCAGTGAACCCTCACGAAGGCTAAAGTTCTGAGAGCCCCAGCTGACACCTCAGGGTTCCTGAGGAAGATGTGCAGTCCTCCTCCTCCACCAAGGCTACACATTTCACACAAAAAGACATTCACGGTGTACACATCCACGTGTTTACTCATTCTTCAGACATTCTTGAAGGGCTTAGTACATGATGGGTATAAAGAGCGAAGGTAAAAATGCCCATGCGCCCACATAATAAAGATTGAGAAAGAGCGTGATCTTAGCCAAGGCATCAGCAAGAAAACACTCAAAAAATAACATTCTCAATGAGCTCCATAATATAGCTGCTCCTTCAGCTCTGAATTCAGAGAATCCCGCTCTCACCTCCCCTCCAACTGGTCCCACCTTCACCACCTGCCCATGAACTGCCTCTCCATCCCTGGCCCCAGGGCCTGCCCAGTTAGCTCCTATCTCCCCAGCCCAACAAGTGCAGGAGGCTGCCATCTTCCTGAGGCTCAAGAGGACCTCAGGACTCTCAGGACTCTCAGGACCTCTCTCTTCCGCAGCCAGGCTGGGCTCTGTATTCTGTTTTCTTCCCTGCTAGGGGCACTGGTTCTCTGCCTACATCCTCTCCTCCTAGGCTCTTCCACCCACACCAGCACCTGAAGCTGCCCTCCTCGACACCAGCTCTTCTCTACCCTTCTCTCTCTACCCTTCCTCCATGAATATGAACACTGTAAGAACTGCACGCTAACCATTCCAGGGAAACAGAGATTAGCAAAATCCAAAGATTCCAGAACTGTACACAGTTCTCAGCCTGCAGTCGCTGATCTTCGTGTTTCTATCACGAAGTGAGGACCCAAGGGGCTGTTCCTGACCTGAAGCTGTGATTTGTTTGCTGTTCTATGCTAATTTTTAAAAATGAGTTGTCAGCATTTAGAAAGTGAGAGTTCACATTGAAAATGTGAATTTTGAGCTTCTCTTGAAAAATTGCCAACTCTGGGCACACTGGGCCCAAGCTCCCATCCTGAGGTCTCAACCAGCATCCCTACCCTTCCCCATGTGATATGGTTTGGCTATGTCCCCACCCAAATCTCACCTTGAATTGTAGCTCCCGTAATTCTTATGTGTTGCAGGAGGGACCCAGTGGGAGATAACTGAATCATAGGGGTGGTTTCCCCAATACTGTTCTCATGGTAGTAAGTAAGTCTCACAACATCTGATGGTTTTGTAAGGGGAAAACCGTTGCACTCGATTCCTCTTCTCTTGCCACCATGGAAGACATGCCTTTCGCCTTCCACCATGATTGTGAAGCCTCCCCAGCCACGTGGAACTGTGAGTCCATTAAACCTCTTTTCCTTTATAAATTACCAGTCTCAGGTATATCAGCAGCATGAAAATGGAGTAATACACCATGGGAAGCTGATTTGAATTAAATTCTGTTTCTCCAGCTGCCAGGGCAGAGACCAATGCATAGGAGCAGGACCGACCAACCCAACATGAGGAAAAACATCTTAACAGTTAGAGAGGTCTGCACTGGGATGGGCTGCCTTGGGACACAATGAGTTCTCTTCTTAATGGAGATTTCTAGGACCTTGAAGTGCGTGTTGCTGTAAGACAGATGCCCAAGGAATCAGGTGGAAGAGACAACACAGGGCTGGAGAGCTCAAAGCAGACCCCAGAGCAGGGAGAATCCCTTCTGGATCTAAACCAGCAGATCACAATGCCTATTTGATGGTGGAGTAGATTAAGAAAGAGTTTGATTTAGCTTAACTTGCACAGCCAGCAAGCTCCCCTAACTCAGTTGACTGATGTTGAGTCAAAGCTGTGCAGTGAGGGGAGGTCAGGCTGGGTCCAGTGATGAAGGAAGGCCAGCTGCTCCTCCCATCCCCAGTGGGTGGTGAAACAAGAGTTAACTCCCTTCCTAAGGAGCAACTCCCTATTACAACTGGAGGACTGGAGGTGCCCTTTGCAAGCAGCAGAATCAAAGTGGAAAAATTATAAGGCAAGTTTTCTGGTTTCAACTTGTCCCCTGCAGAAAGGAAACAGATTTTAATATGAGATCTAAGAGGCAACATATTTAATAAACTGCAAAAAAAAATGTACTTTTGGCTGGATGCTCGCATGTTGAGCTTTGGGATGAAAGGAGATTTTTTCTTCTTTAACAAAAAAGAAAGTTAGACATGGATCCAAAACAAGGCTGGAATCCACCTCCCACCATCCCACCGAAATGCTCTCTAATCAGTTTGGAGCAGTCACCCTAACCCCATCACAGATACCACACAAAAGACAAGATGAAAGGCCTTTCCTGCTCTCTCTTTACCCAAATTGAAAAGTTTATTGCAAAAAAAACTCTTTGTGCAAGCCAAGCAATATACAGTCTCTCCCGGATGGGACAGCACTGAGACACTGACAAACCCCATGCCCCGAGTTGTGGGGCCTTGAGCTGACTGTGCAGGGAGTCAGCCCCACAGGTCAACAGTGGAAATATTTCATTGTGTCCAGCCCCACCCCCAAGTGGAGAAGTATTTCATTGCCCTTCTCCTGCCCAGCTTGAATCTAAAGTCTAGACAGTTTTCAGATAACAACCTTCAGAGACAGCAAAGGGGAATGTATATGCCTCCCAAAGATAAGCAAATGCTTGACTCTCCATAAGTTTTCTGGAAATCTCTCAGAGGGCCCCTCTGATGAGCAACGGAGGGGAGAGTGTCTGGAAATATATGCCAAGATGCTGGGACACCTTTTGCTTATCCCTGGAGCCCTCACCTAGCTCCTAGAGATACAGCAGAAAGAGGTCATCCCCTTCCCAAAACTCATTCAGAAGTAAATGCAAAGGCAGTCTATGGGAATGGGGGGCTTTGTACCATGTCCACCTCAGTCTCTCATTAACTTTTTTTTTTTCTTTTTGAGACAGAATCACTCCAGGTGAAGTGCACTGGTGCAATCACAGGTCACTGCACCCTCAAACTTCTGGTCTCAAGCTATCCTTCTGCCTTAGCTCCCCAGGTAGCTGGGACTACAGGTACACACCACCAGGCCTGGCTAATTTTTAAAAATTTTTGCAGAAAGTCTTGCTGTGTTGCCCAGGCTGGTCTTGAACTCCTGGGCTCAAGCAATCCTCCCACCTCCGCCTTCCAAAGAACTGGAATTAGAGGCATGAGCCACAGCACCCAGCCTCCGATTAACTCATGTAGTGAATATTTATCAAATGTCTACCACTTAGGCATTTCACTGGACGCAGAAGACACAACTGTAAACAAGTCCAAGAAAGACCCTGTTCTCAGGAAACTGAAATTCCTGCTAGAAGGTCTGTCTGGCAAACTTTCATTCAGAGATATGACAAAATCAAGGGTATGCCCATGTTAGTCAGTGTTTGTTTGTTTGTTTGTTTGTTTGTTTGTTTGTTTGTTTTTTGAAATGGAATCTCACTGTGTCAGCCAGGCTGGGATGCAGTGGTGTGATCTCGGCTCACTGCAACCTCTGCCTCTTAGGTTCATGTGATTCTCCTGCTTCAGCCTCCCAAGTAGCTGAGACTACAGGCATACATCACCATGCCCAGCTACTTTTTGTATTTTTAGTAGAGATGGGGTTTTGCCATGTTGGCCAGGCTGGTCTCAAACTCCTGACCTCAAGTGATCCACCCACCTTGGCCTCCCAAGTGCTGGGATTACAGGTGTGAGCCCCTGCACCTGGCCTGTGTTAGTCAGTTTGCATTGCTATGAAGAAATTTGTGAGGCTGGGTAATTTGTAAAGAAAAGTTTATTTTGGTTTCTGGCTCTGCAGGTTGTGCAAGAAGCATGGTGCTGGCATCTGCTCCTGGTGAGGCCTCGGGAAGCTTCTAGTCATGGCAGGAGGCAAAAAGGGAGCCGGCAAGTGCAGAGATCACATGGAAAGAGAGGAGGAGATATGAACTAATAGAGCGAGTACTCACTCCACCAAGGGGATGGCACCAAGCCATACATGAGAGATCCACCCCCATGAACCAACCACCTCCCACTATGCCCACCTCCAACATCAGGGCTCACATTTCAACATGAGATCTGGAGGGGACACACATCCAAAGCACATTATGCCCAACCTTGAAATACAGTGAATCTCACTTTATTGCTTTTACTCTCAAGCAACCAAATCCTTTACCCCCTTTCCCACGTCCACTATAATCTAGGGTCATGAGAACGCCTTATCTTCATTCCAGATCACAAGAGTGTCCCATTCCACTAAACCACAGGCCCTCCCATGGCAGAAACATCCTCATTCTCGAGACCTCCTTAATATGAAGCAAGGTTCTAGGCACAAAACAGGTACACAGAAAATACTTGTGTGGTTATTGACTGAGCAAAGAATTTTACAAACAATAAAAGGGGTACTGTATGCCTGACAGCTCAAGGGTTGTTGCAAATGCAAGCTTCATCTTTCTGCCTTTGGGGAAAGGAGTACTCATGCTGGTTTAACTCTGTTCCCTTTAAGAGTGTCTAGTTGAAGCTGAGACTCACACCATCAACTTCTGATAAAGCAACAGCAATTTGACTAGGTTAGGCCTGGCTCCAAAGCAGCTTTTAACATGGTTATGTTGCTGCCACTTTTCTCACACAAAGAGCTGAAAATTCTACCAAGTCTCTGATCTGACACCAAGCCTAGTTCTAAACATTCCCTGGGTCTGCAGCAATGGTATACATGAGCCCTGGGAAGAGGAAGAAACAGCTTATGATTGCTGTGTCTTCCCGACACTGGAAAGAATGGTGTTCCTTGATCGCAGTGCTTCCATGACCCCGATGAAAGCCTCAGCCCCGGATCCCAGAGTGATCGCCTAGAGCAAGTGCTTGAGTGAGATTTCAGCTCTTCTCTGGCCAGGATGTGGCTTTTCAAGGCTGGGCTGCCAGTGAAAATGTCAACAATGCTCAGATCAAGAAGAAAATGCACATTTCACCCTCAGAGGGCATCCAACATTCCAGCAGATCAATGGTGATCCAAGGTGCCCTTTGTTGATCAGGGCAGAGAACACACTTCCTTTCCCAAGACAGGGCAGTCCAGTGTGGTTAGTAAACGGGCCAGCACCAAAGAGGCTGCACGCAGAGTGAAAGCTGAGACAGGCAATGCCCTCCTTCCTCCACAAAGAGGCTTAGATCCCTTAGAAGAGGCAACTGGTCTTGGTGCCATATTCTGAGTCTCTCCTGAAGCAATGGAAATGGGATCCAGCTTTGGAATCTGACTCCCTCCCTTGCAAATGAAACTTAGTTCGAAGGAGCAACCAACTGAACAAATCCCAAATGCCAGACATTGAAACAACGGCAGAATTAGCCAGAGGAGGGTTAATGTCTGTGCGAATCTAGCTAACCCTAAGCTCAAGCCTCACAAGTCAAAATATAAACGAATTATCTAAAACTAAGAGACCTGATTGCTGAATCTTGATTAAGAATGAGCATTCAAGACGAGGATACTGAATGTGTTGAAACAGCCAAGGGAGGGCTGGGCTTGTTTCAACTAAGGTGTCTACTTGCCTTATTAACATTACTAACAAAGGAGAAAAAAATATGTTAAAAAGTAGCAATGATGCAATAACCAGCTTTGAGTGATTCTAGAAAAGCAGCAGGCATTTGCTTTGAAATGAACACTCAGAATTAGCTGTGTTCTTCCACAGGATCGTAGACTCGTCTAGTTTTGTGTTTTCCAGACTGTGCTGTGAGGAGAACAAGCAATTCCTGAGAGATTTCAGGCTGCATCCTCCTACCCTGCCTGAGCCGAAGAAGCTCTTTGTGCCCCTTCTGAATATGATTGGGTTTCTGAGTAAGAAGTTGTTGGGAGAAGTCGTTCTGCTGCTTTGTATCAGATGGGACTCTCAGTTGTGAAAGACAGAGACCCTGATTTACACAAAATTCACTTAGGCAAAAGTAGTGTCACACATAAACTGAAAAGTTAAAGGCTGTGAGCTTCAAGCACAGCCAGATACAGTGGCTTCATTGATATCCGAGGGGCTGAGGGAGTCTCTGTTTCCTACCTTGCCTCCTTCTATGTCGGCTTTATTCAGGCAAACTTCCTTCCCATGCGGTGGCAAGATGACCATCCAGAGGGTTCAGACTTCCCACCGGTCATCTCAGAAACCCAGTGGTTGTCCTCCCCATAGCTCTCTATCAATCAGGATTAGGTTAAGCTGCCAAGTAAAACAAAACTCAAAGTGACAACTATTTAAACAAGCTAGAAGTTCATTCTGTCTTACATAAACAAAACCCCAAAGTAAGCAGTCCAGGGCTGTGTAGTTGCTCCACAAACATCAGTAATCCAGGCTTCCTTTTTTTGAAATAGGTTCTCACTCTGTCACCCAGCCCAGAGTGCCGTGACGTGATCATGGCTCACTGCAGCCCAAACACCTCCCGGGTTCACGTGATGTCCACCTCAGCCTCCCAAGTAGCTGGGACCACAGGTATGTGCCACCATGCCCTGCTAAGTTTTTTTTTTATTATTTGTAGAGACAAAGTCTCACTATGTTGGCCAGGCAGATATCGAACTCCTGGGCTCAAGCTATCTTCCTGTCTCAGTCTCCCAAAGTGCTGGGATTACAGGAGTGAGCCACTGTGCCTGGCCCAGGCTTCCTCTTTTTATTGCTTTGCTATCTGCCATGGGTGAGTTCCAATTCATAGTCTAATACGGCTGCTTGAGCTCCAGCCATCTTGTCTGTATTCCAACTAGCATGAAAGAAAAAGGTAAGAAAAAAGACTTCCCCACCTTTCTTTAAGGACACTTTCAGGAAGTAATATATAATACTTCCTCTTAAATCCTCAGTCAAGGCTGGGTGTGGTGGCTCACACCTACAATCCTAGTGCTTTGGGAGGTTAATGCAGGAGGATTGCTTGAGATCAGGAGTTTGAGACCAGCCTGGGCAACATAGCAAGACCCTGTCTCTACTAAAAGAATAAAAATAAAAAATATATCTAGGCATGGTAGCATGTATCTGTAGTCACAGCTACTCAGAAAGCGGAGGCAGGAGGATTACATGAGCCCAGAAGATTAAGACTGCAGTGAGTTATGATGCCACCACTGCACCCCAGCCTAGGTGACAAAATAAGACCCTGTCTCTCTTTTATTTTTATTTTAAGTTCTGGGGTACATGTGCAGGACGTGCAGCTTTGTCACATAGGTAAACATGTGCCATGGTGGTTTGCTGCACTTATCAACCCATCATCCAGGTATTAAGCACTACTATTAATATATTAGCTATTTTTCCTAATGCTCTCCCTCCCCACACCCACTCCCTGACAGGCCCTAGTGTGTGTTGTTCCCCTCCCTAGGTCCATATGTTCTTACTGTTCAGCTCCCACTTATAAGTAAGAACATGCAGTGTTTGGTTTTCTGTTCTTGCATTAGTTTGCTGAGGATAATGGTTCCAGCTCCATCCATGTCCCTACAAAGGACATGTCTCATTCTTTTTTATGGCTGCATAGTATTCCATGGCATATATGTACCACATTTCCTTTATCCAGTCTATCATTGATGGGCATTTGTGTTGATTCCATGTCTTTGCTATTGTGAATAGTGCTGCAATGAACATATGCATGTGTGTATCTTTGTGATAGAATGATTTATATTCCTCTGGGTATATACCCAGTAATGGGATTGCTTGGTCAAATAGTATTGCTGGTTCTAGATCTTTGAGGAATTGTCACACTGTTTTCCACAACGGTTGAATTAATTTACATTCCCACCATCAGTGTAAAAGCATTTCCATTTCTCTGCAACTTCGCCAGCATCTGTTGTTTCTAGACTTTTTAATAGTCACCATTCTGACTGGCATGAGATGGTATCTCATTGTGGTTTTGATTTGCATTTATCTAATAATCAGTGATGCTGAGCTTTTTTTCATATGTTTGTTGGTTGCATTAATGCCTTCTTTTGAGAAGTGTCTGTTCATGTCTTTTGTCCACTTCTTAAAGGAAAACTCCCATCTCTTAAAAAAAAAAAAAAAAAAAAATTCCTTGGTCAAATGTAATCATATGCTCACACCTAGTTGTAAGGGAGACTAGGAGTGTAATCTTTGTGCCTGGCTGCTATAAGCCCAGCTAAAAATCAAGAGTTCTGTTACTAAGGGAGATGGAGCAAATGGATTTTGGAGGAAAACTAATAGCATCTCATCTGCCATGTTAAACTAATAGTTTCTACAAAAGTTTTTGCCTTTTTTGTTTGTTTGTTTTTTGTTTTTGAGATGGAGTCTCACTCTGTCGCCCAGGCTGGAGTACAGTGGCGTGATCTTGGCTCTCTGCAACCTCCATCTCCTGGGTTCAACTGATTCTCCTGCCTTGGCCTCCCAAAGTGCTGAGATTAGAAGCATGAGCCACCACACCTGGCCAAAAGTTCCACAGTTTCAGACTTTAATCCTATGTCCATTCCTGAACCAATTATTCTGGCCAGATAGAGGAAATACACAGATTTATCAGGTCTGATTCTTCTGGTCATGCCTAATCCTAGACAGAAAGGATGCTGGGCAGATAGAAACAACAGAACACTCACACTCCAGTGTAATCTCTTAATGTTTTTATTTTTCAGCTGCAGAAACTGAGGTCCCAAAAGGTGAAGTGACTTGCAATGGGTACATAGTAATTACTTCTTGGTTACAAGATCAAGATTCCACTTTATTGCTCTCCACTATCAGTCAGATATATTTCATAGAAATGTGAAATGAAAGGTCTGTAATTTACACCATATTTGGCTGAACACAAGGATTTCCAATAAATTACTCCTAATTTTTTTAAACCTTTGTGAAAATTACACCTAATTTTTTAAGCTTGTGAACATAGTTACGTGAATAAAGAGAAAAATAAGATGCTTTGCTTTCTTCCTTTGATGAGTCCTAATTAACTTATACCGGTGTTTTCAACCACCGTGAGCAAAAGTGTCAACATCTTGGAACACTCTCTTCCTCCTTCACCCCTCTATCCCTCCTTTCATGAAGGCACTTGCCAAGCACTGGTAGACAAAGATGAGAGAGGGTCCTTTCCCTCAAAGGGCTTACATTCTTATGGCAAAAACAAACAGGTAAACAGACAAACGCCTGGTAGGGGGCCAGGCATGATGGCTCATGCCTGTAATCCTAGCACTTTGGGAGCCCAAGGCAGGTGGATCACTTGAGCCCAGGAGTTCAAGACCAACCTGGGCAACATGGTGAAACCCCCTCAGTACAAAAAAAAAAAAAAAAAAAATTAGCTGTGTGCAGTGGCAAACCTGTAATCCCAGCTACTCGGGAGGCTGTCAAGGCTGCAGTGAGCCAAGATCACACCACTGCACTCCAGCAGGGGTAACAGAATGAGACCCTGTCTCAAAAAAATAAATAAACAAAATAAAACAAGGTAAATAAGTTTGCATGCTTAGGACATCAAGAACAGAGGGAGGGACTTCACTGTCAAAGCTTCACAGGGAGGCAATACTTGAAAAGCCAACGCAGGCAGGAAAGAGCTTGGGCATAGAGATCAGAATATGCAAACACACATATGCACAGGAGGAAACTACACGGAATTCAGTATGGCTGGAGCTAGACTGGGAAGGCGTGGAGGAAGATAAGGCAATGTAGAAGACAACATGTCAGATCTGGAAAGTGTTTGTATACTTTGCAAGGAGATAGCTGGACAATACCATTGCTTACCTAGGCCAATACCACTGCTTACCTAGACCTGAGGAGAGAGAATGGCTTCAATTAGTTATCAACCTAAAATGAAAGTTAAAATAAATGCCAAGTGTCAGGGGCAGTGGCTCACGCCTGTAATCCCAGCACTTTGGGAGGCTGAGACAGGAGGATCACTTGAGGTCAGGAGTTCAAGACCAGCCTGGCCAACATGATGAAACCCTGTCTCTACTAAAAATACAAAAAGTAGCCAGGCGTGGTGGCCCATGCCTGTAATCCCAGCTACCCAGGAGGCTGAGGCAGAATTGCTGGAACCCACAAGGTGGAGGCTGCAGTGAGCCAAGATTGTACCACTGCACTCCAGCCTGGGCAACAGAGTGAGACTCCATTTCAAAAAAAAGTAGATAAATAAATAAATGAATAAATAAATGCTAAGTCCTCAGGCAAGTTCCAAAGCAAAGGAATCCTATCAATTTATTCTGTGATTGTCTTCCCTAAAGTCTGGTTTTGCCAAAACCACTTGGAGGTGTGGGGGAGAGGGAAGATGGAGGAATAAAAGTCAAGTTGATCCTCATTATTCACAGATTATATGCTTGCAAATTCTCCTACTCTCTAAAGTTTCCTTGTACTCCGCAACTCAACACTCACATATTGGCGCTCATGGTCATTCAAGGAAACCTGCACAACAGTGAGAAATTCAAGCTGCCCAATGCCCACATTCCCAGGTGTTGAATAAGATGGTGTTCTGTCTTCTTGTTTCAGCTCTTACTCTGTAAATAAATGCCCTTTCTGAAGTTGTTTTAGTGCCACGTTTTCACATTTTTGTGTATTTTTTTGGTGATTTCACTGTGGCCCCCAAGTGTAGGGCTGAAGTACTTTCTAGCATTCCTAAATGCAAGAAAGCTGTGATTTGCCTCATGGAGAAAATATGTGTATTAGGTAAGCTTTGATCAGGCATGAGTTCCCTGTTAATATTCAGTGGTAATGAATCAATTACGTATTAAATAAGGCAACTTTAAACAGAAACACATATAAAACAAAAGTTACATACTGATTGGTTGATGAAAATGCTGTGACCAGAGGCTCTCAGGAACCCAACCCTGTATTTCTTTTAGGAGCAGTGGTTCAGTGTTCACTAATTCAGTGTCCACTGTGATTTAATACAACATAACTACTTCAAATAACAAGAACTGTATATCAAGTGACATTTTACTCTTTGATGTGTTTGATTTTGAAAGAAAAGTCATTCAATAAAATTAATATAAGAAAAGATTGCATGAGTTTTTTAAGTTGCCTTTAAACATGCAGCCTGAATCTGGATGCGAGGCTCATGGAAAGTGCTACATTTTGGGGAAAGTGCTACACTGGGGAAAGTGGAGGAAAGCCTAAAAGGTTCTGTTCCTCTAAAAATATACCTCTCAGAGCTCATGACCAGCCTGGACAACATAACGAGCCCCTGTATCTACAAAAAACGTTTTTAAAAAAATTAGCCAGGCATGGTGGTGTGCACCTATAGTCCTAGCTACTCCGAGTCTGAGGTGGGAGAATCACTTGAGCCCAGGACTTTGAGGTTACATTGAGCTATGATTGTACCACTACACTCTAGCCTGAGTGACAGAGTGAGACCTTGTCCCTAAAGGTAAAAAAATAAATAAACAAATATATGAATCTCTCAGTTCCTATCCCACCTATCCTGACTTCTTTCTGTCTACCCTGAGGAAAGGAAAATAAACAAGTTCCCAGAAAAAGCATCAACAAACTTCTAAATGAATATAACCAACTCCTCCCAGAAGATGGAACAGGCTCAGTGATCACATGTCTTGGGTTTCCTGGTGCGCTCCTGGTTTCACATATTCTGTGCCATTTCCACTGTGAGGTTATTTGTATCAGACCATGTGTCCTGACTCAGAATCCAAAATATAGAGATGCAGTTTTTAACCACTTCTATGCACAACAGCTTCCAAGTCCCTGGAATAACATGGTGCCTATCCTACCTCCCAATCCCATGAAGGCCAAATCCTAGGTCCCCACCCCATCCCATGCAGGTCAAGTCCCAGCCTCCCCCCATCTCATGCAGGTCAAGCCCCAGTCCTCCCCCAACCCAGGTGCAAAGAAACACATTGAGTAACTGTCACCTCTCCATTCATAGCTGATGGTGCTTCCAGCTTGTCCCCATAACCCACCCACATATGCCCACACCACAGGACACCACGGGTCTCCCTCCATTGTACCAGAGAGGAACACAGAGCAGCAGAGACTGACACTGCACCCGAGATCACCTGGGCCTCCTGACAGCCTCTGCACCAACCTTACCCAGCCTTCCACATCCAGCCTTGTGACAAAAGACACATGCAGGAACTCTGCCTTGAAAACCATGCCAGTGGGTCATCCCAGTTCAGGTAGAACTGCGGGGTGGTGCCAGACTGAAAGGGGAAAGGGCAGACAGCAGGAGTGAAGTGAACAGAGGCAAAAAGGAAGGGGGCTGGCACCTGTCGAGCAGTTGGCATCGAGCCAGGCGCTGTGTGGCACTGGATGTATCAGATGTCACGTAATCCTTGCCTGAGGATAATCCTCACTGTTTACAGAAAGAAACTGAAACTTAAAAGAGTGAATAAGTCACCCAGGTCACAGCTATTCAATCCAGAAGAAGAGTCAAACCCCACGTTCACTTGACGCCAATCCCAAGCGATTTCCACCTCATCAGGTCACTTCAGTTTTCTTCCACAGAAAAGTCAGGACCAGGAACTTTGTGAAGACTCAGCAACAGCGATTATGAAAGTGCTTTTAAAATGAAGTTTGCACAAACACAAAAGGTTATTATTTAAAGAAATGCCAAGGGATCGCCCACATTTTCTCTGTGTCCCAGAATCTGGTTGTGTCAAATGCTGCTGCCTATGGGGGAAAACTGGGCTTGACCATGCTTTTGGTGTTCCAGGGATTCAACTTCTGGGTGTACCTTTATTTGGAGGCAGAATGTATGAGAAGCCCCTGACGTCCGCACCTGCTCTCGTCATCCTTGCTTAGTGCAGGGCCACAGGACCTTCAAACGGGAGCCTTGACCTTACTGGGTCCCCAATTTCATTCTGACCCCTGGGTGGCCAGCCAGCAAGGTGCCTGGCGCCTGGTTCTGGTGCAAGGCCTGGAATCTGTGCTCCTCTCAGTTAGCAAGCCTTTTCCTAACCCTTCCAGAGGGCACCCAACAAACTTCAGCCTGGGTTTTCTGCTTTGTGCTCCAGTTCTCCTCACTAGAATGAAAAGTCCTGCCTTGAATCTTTTCAATTAAAAATCTCAGAAATTAGCCAAGTATATGAAACTGATGAGCAGAGCCAAGGATCCTCCAAGAGTAGCCTGCCCCCTTGTGAACTATCTTAAAGATAAATGGAAGAGTCTCTTTTGGAATGAAGAGTAATTGTCAGTGTGAAGAGCACCGTGCCTCTAAACTAAGACCCCACGCCTCAAACTTTAGAATGCAATCATTCAGATTATGGTTCTGAGTTCCACCATCCACTAGCTGTGTGACCAGGGCATCTTGTTTAATCTTGAGGAATATCATTTTTCTCCTCTGAGAAACTGGAATCATCATCTCTGCCTGACAATACTATTGGACGGATTATGTGAAATCATGAACATAAAACATTCGGTTCAATGTCTGCCACATAGAAGGTCCTCAATAAATAGGAGATTCGGTAGGTAGGTAGATAGAGAGAAAGAGAGAGATTAGAGATAGGATCTCACTCTGTCACCCAAGCTGGAGTGCAGTGGCACCATCCATAGCTCACTGCAGCCTTGAACTCCTGGGCTCGAGCAATCCTCCCACCTCAGCCTCCCCTGTGACCAAAACCACAGGTGCATGCCATGACACCTGGCTAATTTTTAAATTTTCTGTAGAGACATAGTCTTACTGTGCAGCCCAGGCTGATCTCGAACTCCTGAGTTCAAGCGATCCCCCCATCTCAGCCTCTCTAATTATTGGAATTACAAGTGTGAGCCATTGTGCCCAGCCCAAACAGCAGACATTGATTTAAATGACAGGAGAATGAAGACGAGCTGTATTCTCTTGACCACTGCCTCCATGAAGAGGTCTCTGACTCCTGCAGTGGGAAAAACCATGGTCCCTCCCTTCTGCCTTCCTCAGCACAAGGAAGGTCCTCATTTGTGTAATTTTCAGGTCCTGACTTGTATTTGAGCTATCTAAATAATCACATGATAACAACACTTTTGCTTGTTGAACTCTATTTATATGTGTATACATTACTTCTCATTCTCTCCTATTCAACTGAGGAAACAGATCAGAGAAGTCAAGTAACTTGCATCACAAACAAAGCTCCTAAGCGGTAGAGCGCAACTTGGAACTTAAGGATTCTGATCCCAAAGCCTATAGTTTTCCCATGAACTCTGCTGTTTCTTTTCTTTCCTCCTAGACTGTGAGTTCCTGGCTGGGTGCAGTGGCTCACGCCTGTAATCCCAGCACTCTGGGAGGTCAAGGCGGGTGGATCACCTGAAGTCAGGAGTTCAAGACCAGCTTGTCCAAAATGGTGAAACCCCATCTCTACTAAAAATACCAAAATTAGCTGGGTGTGGTTGTGTACCTGTAATCCCAACTACTTAGGAGGCTGGGGCAGGAGAATCATTTGAACCCAGGAGGCGGAGGCTGTAGTGAGTCGAGATCACGTAACTATACTCCAGCCTGGGCGACAGAGCAAGACTGTTTCTTTTTTTTTTTTTTTTTTTGAGATGGAGTCTCACTCTGTCTTCCGGGCTGGAGTGCAGTGACACAATCTCGGCTCACTGCAAGCTCCGCCTCCTGGGTTTACACTATTCTCCTGCCTCAGCCTCCCGAGTAGCTGGGATGACAGGTACCTGCCACCACGCCCGGCTAATTTTTTGGATTTTTAGTAGAAACGGAGTTTTGCCGTGTTAGCCAGGATGGTCTCAATCTCTTGACCTCATGATCTGCCCACCTCGACCTCCTGAAGTGCTGGGATTACAGGCGGGAGCCACCGCGACCTCCCAAGACTGTTTCAAAAAAAAAAAAATGTGAGTTCCTTAAGGACAAGGTGTGTGTTCCTTGTTTTGTATCCCAAAACCAGTGTAAGCTGTGGGGTTTCTTAGTATCTTACTTTCACTTCACTTTTTTGCTGCTCTTCCAAGCATCATGAATACATCTATTTATGTAGATTCCAGTTTCTGACCTATATCTTTTTCTTACTCTCTAAAAAACTTTTTTTAACATTTCCTTTTTTTTTTTTTTTGAGATGGAGTCTTGCTCTGTCACCCAGGCTGGAGTGTGCGATATCAGCGCACTGCAACCTCCATCTCCCAGGTTCAAATGATTCTCCTGCCTCAGCCTCCCAAGTAGCTGGGATTACAGGCACATGCCACCATGCCTGGCTAATTTTTGCATTTTTAGTAGAGACAGGGTTTCACCATGTTGGCCAGGCTGGTCTTGAACCCCTGACCTGAGGTGATCCGCCTGGCCTTGGCCTCCCAAAGTGCTGGGATTACAGGCATGAGCCACCACGCACGGACATTTTTTATTTTTTTATTTTTTTTTTTAGTCTGAGAAAGTTATTATTTCTTTTATACTCTTGAAGGATAATTTTGCAGGATTCTAGGTGCAGAATTCTAGGTTGGTAGGGTTTTTTCTCTCAACACTTTAAATATTTTATTACACTCTCTTCTTGCTTGCATGGAGGAGAAATCAGATGTAATTCTTATCTTTGTTTCTCTCTTGGTAAAATGTTTTCTCTCTGGTTTTTTCAGGATTTTTTCTTTATCTTTGATTTTTCATAGTTTGAATATAATTGCCTAGGTATAGGGTTTTTTTGGATTTATCCTGCTGGTGTTTTCAGAAATTCTTGGATCTGACATTAATATGGAGAAATTCTCAGTTATTATTGCTTCAAATACAGTTACATATTGCTTAACAATAGGGATGCATTCTGAGATAGGCATTGTTTGATGATTTCATCATTGTGTGAATATCACCAAGTGTACTTACACAAATCTAGATGGAATGTCCTACTACACACCTAGGCTACAGGGCATGGCATATTGCTCCTAGGCTACAAACCTGTACGGCATGTTACATTACTGAATTCTGTAGGCAATTGGAACACAATGGTATCTGTGAATCTAAACATATCTAAACATAGAGGCTGGATGAGGTGGCTCATGCCTGTAATCCCAGCACTTTGGGAGGCCAATGCAGGCAGATCACTTGAGGTCAGGAGTTCGAGACCATCTTGGCCAACATGGTGAAAACCCGTCTTTACTAAAAATACAAAAATTAGCTGGGTATGGTAGCAGGCACCTGTAATTCCAGCTACACAGGAGGTTGATGCAGGAGAATCACATGAACCCGGGAGGTTGCAGTGGAGCCAAGATCATGCCTCTGGGCCAAGATCTTGCCTAGGTGACAGAGCAAGACTCCATCTCAAAAAATAAATAAATAAACAAACATATCTAAACACAGAAAAGGTAACATGTTGCACTACAACACTATGATAGCTACCACATCACAAGCAATAGGAGTTTTTTGGCTCCATTAAAATCTTATAGGACCACCATCTCACATGAGGTAACACCATGATATTGACCAAAGTATGTGATGCAAGACTGTATTTCTTCTCTTCTCCTTTTGGTATTCCCATTATACATATGTTATACTTTTTGTAGTTGTCCCACTGTTCTTGAATATGTCATTCTATTTCCTTCTCTTTGCTTTTCAATTGAAGAGGTTTATATAAAGATATCCTCAAGCTCAGAGATTCTTTCCTTGGCCATGTCCAGCCTACTAATGTGCCCACCAAATGTATTCTTCATTTCTTTTAGAGTGTTTTTTTGTTTTGTTTTTTAGAGACAGGGTCTTGCTCTGTTGCTAAGGCTGGAGTGCAGTGTCACAATCATAACTCATTACAGCCTCGACCTCCTAGGTTCAAGCAATCCTCCCACCTCAGCCTCTCAAGTAACTAGGACTACAGAAACACACCACCACATCTGGCTTTTCTTTTTTTTTTTTTTAACTTTTTGTAGAGACAGGGTCTCACTATATGCTCAGGCTCATCTTGAACTCCTAGCCTCAAGCAATCTTCCTGCCTCAGCCTCCCAAAATGCTAGGATTATAGTGCTTCTGATTTCTAGCATTTCTTTTTGGTTCTTTTTCAGAATTTCCACCTCTCTGCTCTCATTTCCCACCTTTTGTTGAATGCTGTCTACTTTATCCATTAGAGCCCTTAGCATATGAATCATAACTGTTTTAAATTCCCAGGCTGATAATTCCAACATCCCTGCCATGTCTGAGTCCTGTTCTGATGCTTGCTCCATCTTTTCAAATGTGTTTTCTGCCTTTTAATATGCCTTATAATGTTTTCTTAAGTAATGTGGGAGTGAGGTGTCAGTATGTCTTAGGCAACCCCCAGCAGGTTTCCATGAATATCAGACCCCTCACATTGTCTCTACTCTCTATTCCTGCCTACCTGGCCCAGGTCTTCCCGCAGTGATTGGCTCCGAGCTGGCTCTTACCAGGCATAGCAGATGTAATGCTCCCTCTAGCCCATATCCCTGGAGTAGGGTAAGATGGATCTTCTTGCTCAGATGTTTGGGTTAGCAAAGGCACCCCTAAAGGAGACGGATGGCACCGTCATGGAATGTGTCCAGAGCCCTGGATATTGTCCAGGTGCCTGGGGAGCTAAGCCATTAGTTCCATTGTCTGACTTCAGTCTCTCCCTAGTGCTGGGAGAGATTGATTGAGCCCATGCCCTTGGGATGGGGGTGGCAGAGTGGGAGTGGAGAGGGAGGAGGAGCTGCAGTAAGTCAGACAGATGGGGTGTCAAAGGACTGGCGACTTGCCTTTCCTAAGAGGGAATGTGGTGGGGTCGGGGAGGGAGCCCAAGGAGAAGGAAGCTTCGGCCCTGTTGACCCCGTCTCCAGCAATTACCGGAGGGGCCGTGATCCCTCTGATACCTGCACAGGGAACAGATGCAGTTGTGGCCAGCATACTAGGTCACTTTCTTCTGCCAATGCACTATGAGCCCTAAATGGGTCCCAGATGCTCTACTGCAAAAGGGGGGTTTCTTCCAGCGTCCCAGCCTGTCTTGAGACAAAGAGAATAAAGAATAGGGATGGGAATATGTTGGGGGGATTCTCATTTCTCTGATGCTATCTAGAAAGAAAAAAAGACAAAGTTATCCAAATGTTATCCAATGGCAACAACACACACTGGGGACTACTAGAGGGGGCAGGGAGAGAAGCGGGGGACAAGGGCTAAAAAATTTCCTATCGGGTGCCATGCCCACTACCTGGGTGATGGGATCAGTGGTACCACAAACCTCAGCATCATGCATATATCCATGTAACAAATTTGCACGTGTATCCCTGAGTATAAAATAAAAGTTGATTTCTTTTTAAGTTATCAAAGAAAGTCCAGTAGGCACACGTAGTGCCAAATAATGTTAGTACACAGGGTCAAAGTACTGGCACTCAGTGTCTACCTTACTTAGCATTTCCTACAAAGAGCTAGATTAGCAATTCTCAACCAAGAAAGGGACTTTTCTTTTAGTTCTGGAAAGTAGGAAGTAGCTTGAAAACACTCTCCTCCCTCCCTCCCATGTCCAATGGCAGAAGATAACACTGTTCAGTATTACAGAAGGGGAAGCCCTTTACAAATGATTTAGCTTCTCTAACCTTAAGGAGCTCAACCTCATTAGAGAGATCAGACTTTCCCATCCTAAATCATAACCATGGAAGGTACAAAAACCCCAGAGGTTCAGTCTCCTAGTTTTAGATAAGAAACCTGAAGTCCAGAAAAGGAACAAGAGTTGCTGGAAAGTCCAGCTTTGCTTATGGGAAGAATTACAGGTTTAATATAAAACAGATGAAAACCTAAATCTGAATCTGAACTGGTCCTTTCAACAGAGTGTGTGTGCATGTAAGTGTGCACGTGCATGCACATGTGTGTGTCTTGTGTAGCACAGTGGTTCTGAGTCAGTGTACTTTGACACAGTGGTGTGTGGCTCACCTGCAAACCATAGTTTGCATGTTGCTTGCAATTAGTGATCAACATGTAAAATGCATTTCTTTGACATACGATTACACAATTTCTGTTGGCTAGAACATGGAGCTGAGAGGGTCCTGTAACATGGCATGGATATAACCTGCAGTTACATGCATGAGGGTCTGAAGTGACTGCACCATACAAGAGCTTTATCTCATGAGTAATTCAACGACCACAATGGGGCAGGAAGCAGTTCTGTTCCAACAGCAGCATGATACCCAAAGATGGCCAAAAGAATAAGGCAATAAGAGTGAATTTGAAAGTGGGTCATAGGCATGAAAAACCTAAGCCCACTTCCTAATTGATAGAGAAAGTTCAAGACATGGCTGGGCACAGTGGCTCATGCCTATAATCCCAGCACTTTGGGAGGCCGAGGTGAGCAGATCACTTGAAGGTCAGGAATTCAAGACCAGCCTGACCAACATGGTGAAACCCTGTCTCTACTAAAAATACAAAAAAAAAAGTTAGCTGGGCTTGGTGGTGGGCGCCTGTAATCCCAGCTACTCGGGAGGCTGAGGAGGGAGAATCGCTTGAACCTGGGAGGCAGAGGTTGCAGTGAGCCGAGATTGCGCCACTGCGCTCCAGCCTGGGTGACAAAGTGAGACTTTGTCTCAAAAAAAAAAGACAGACGGAACCACAAGGTTGCATCCCAAAGTGACGAGCTATGGAGCTATGGCCAGGGCAGAGGCTGAATGGAGGTGACCCCTAGGACAGCCCTTAGCTAGGCTGTGGGGCCTCTTTGGACCTCTCATTTTGGCCGCCCTCATCACCAGTTCTCTAGAGCACAGCAAGCTGCCATCTATCCCTGCAGGCTCCCTCTGAGGCTGGTCTCCTCCTCAATCCAACCCTGCTTGCCCTCATTGTCAATTGGAAAAAGGTCACACGTGGATTTACACTGTGTATTGGATTACTTGTATTTCAAGTTTGTAATCTAAAGAACTAAATTCATGGCCTGGCAAGGTGACTTTCACCTGTCATTCCGGTGCTATGGGAGGCTGATGTGGGAGGATCCTGGAGGCCAGGAGTTGGAGACCAGTCTGAGAAACATAGCAAGACCCCTTCTCTACAAAATATTTTTAAAAATTAGCCAGGCATAGTGGCGTGCATGGTGGTGTGCAGCTCAGTCCCAGGTATTTGGGAGGCTGAGACAGAAGAATCACTTAAGCCCAGGAATTCGAGGCTGCAGTGAGCTATGATCATGCCACTCCACTCCAACCTGGGCGACAGAGTGAGATCATGTCAAGAAAAAGAAGACAGAAAGAGATAAAGATATAAAGAAAGAGAAAGAAAGAGGGGGAGAGAAAAAAAAATGAAAAGAAGGAAGGAAAGAAAGAATAAAGAAGGAATTTCTAATACCGACACATAACACTGGAACTTCAGCCCTCAAGTCATCACACAGGAGGTCACTGTCTCTCTCCGTGAGTGCCAGCATATCCTCAGCTCTAGAGCAACTGTGATGGCCTGTGTTTTTGAAACTGCCTCCTGTACTCCCTGTATTGTTCGCTTACTTGTGGCTTGCATTTACGCCCTGAGTGTCTGTTTAAACTGGAGCCATATTCCAAAATCTGCTGTTCTTTTTCTAAAAAATAATAACCTTATTGAGATATAACTGACATACCATACAATTCACTAATGTGAAGTTTACCATTCCATTGTTTTTAGTAAACTCAGAGTTGTGCAACCATCACCACAATCAAATTTAGAACATTTGCATCACCCCCATAAGAAACCCCTCATGCATTAGCAGTCATTCTTTCGTCCTAGGCAACCACCAATCTACTTTCTATCTGTGAATGTGCCTATTCCAGACATTTCATACAATATGTGGTCCTCTGTGACTGACTTTTTCCAACATGATTTTTTTTTTTTTTTTTCTGAGACGGAGTGTCGCTCTGTTGCCCAGGCTGGAGTACAATGGTGCAATCTTAGCTCACTGCAAACTCCAGCTCCCAGGCTCAAGCAATTCTCCTGCCTCAGCCTCCCGAGCGGCTGGGATTACAGGCATGTGACACCACGCCCAGCTAATTTTTGTATTTTTAGTAGAGACGGGGTTTCACCATGTTGCCTAGGTGGTTCTCAAACTCCCGACCTCAAGTGATCCACCCACCTCAGCCTCCCAAAGTGCTGGGATTACAAGTGTGAGCCACCATGCTTGGCCTTAGCCACCATCCCCAGCCCAGCATGATGTTTTCAAGGTTCATCCACACTGTAGCATGTATCAGTAGTTGATTTACTTTTATTGTTCAGTAATGTTCTGATGTGTGGCTATGACATATTTGATTTATCCTTTCATCAATTGATGCACACCTGGATTGTTTCTAGTTTTGGCCTTTTATGAATAATGCTACTATGAACATTCTTGTGCAAGTTTTTGTGTGGACATACATTTTCATTTATCTTGGGTATATACCTAAAAGCGGAATTGCTGGGTCATGTGGTAACTCTATGTTTAACTTTTTGAGAAACTGCCAGACTATTGCCAAAGCAGCTGTACCATTTTGCATCCCTGCCAGTTCCAGTTCCTCCACATCCTCACCAATAGTTACTATCTTTTTGACTCTGGCTGTCCTAATGGATGGGAGGTGGTGTCTCACTGTGGTTTTGATTTGCATTTCCCTAATGGCTAATGATCTTGAGCATCTTTTCATGTGCTTATTAGCCATGTGTATCTTCTTTGGAGAAATGTCTATTCAAATCCTTTGAATCTGGCTTTCTTTTCAGAGAAGATTTAAAAGGAGCCTGAAATATGCTTCTGGCTTGAATACACTTTAAATGGCAAGAAAATTAAGAGATTCTTCCGGAGATGGATAACAAACCCACTTGTTTATTCAGTTCCATTCTGCCAACGCTTGCTGCACTCCCAGAATATACCGTCTTTTAGAACCTTTGGAGATAAAAAGGAATAAGTCAAAGATTCTGCATAGACTTTTTACTAATTCACATGAGCTTCCTCTGAATTAATTCAAGTAGTAAAATTTTTTTCTATTGTTTTAATTTCTTCAAAGCCCTTTTCTTTCCCTATACTCATTTTTTTCATTTCTTCCCTGAATTATAATTTAGGTAGCTGATGCTCATGTAAAAATACATTTCTTTAGTTACGTCTCTAACATGGTCAAGAATATCTAAAACAAACCAAGAGTCGACATCATAATAGCAAAATACCAGAAAGATTCTCATTTAATTAGAATCAGTTCTCTCCCCCAACCCCTTCATCCTTCAGTGTATGCTGGACTTAGTGACTTGCTTCCCAAGAAGCATCAGTGGGGGAGAAAGTAACTTTACAGGGTAGAAAACCGGCAAACACTACCTTGGCCAGATGATCAAGGTTCACATTGCCTGTACTCTGTCATAACAACATGTATCCCATGATGGGATGCAATGGGATGAACGCTGTCATCTGTAGTCTTCCCAAAAGCACAAGCTAGTCATGAGAAAATCCAAATTGAGGGGCATTCTACAAAATACTTGACTAATGTCTCACAGAAGGAGAAAAAAGAAAGAAAGAAAGAAAGAAAGAAAGAAAGAAAGAAAGAAAGAAAGAAAGAAAGAAAGAAAGAAAGAAAGAAAGAAGAGAGAGAGAAGGAAGAAGAAGGAAGGAAGGAAGGAAGGAAGGAAGGAAGGAAGGAAGGAAGGAAAGAGAGAGAGAAAGAAAGAAAGAAAGAAAGAGAGAGAGAGAGAGAAAGAAAGAAAGACAGAGAGAGAGAGAGAGAGAGAGAGAGAAAGAGAGAGAGAGAAAGAAAGAAAGAAAGAAAGGAAGGAAAGAACTGAGAAACTATCACAGATTGGAGGACACTAATGATGTCAGAGGTGTTTGAACCAGAGCAACTCCATCTTGAATGGCAGCTGGGTAAAATCAGTCTGAGACCTGCTGGGCTGCATTCCCAGGAGGTCAGGCATTCTTAGTTACAGGATGTGACAGGAGGTTGACACAAGATACAGGTCACAGCTGGGCGTGGTGGCTCACACCTGTAATCCCAGCACTTTGGGAGGCCGAGGCAGGTGGATCGCCTGAGGTTAGGAGTTCAAGATCAGCCTAGCCAACATGGTGAAACCCCCTCTCCACTAAAAATACAAAAATTGGCCAGGCATGGTGGTGGGTGCCTGTAATCCCAGCTACTCAGGAGGCTGAGGCAGGCAAATCACTTGAACCCAGAAGGCAGAGGTTGCAGTGAGCCAAAATTGTGCCATTACACTCCAGCCTGGGCAATGAGCAAAACTCCATCTCAAAAAAAAAAAAAAAAAGATACAGGTCACAATGACAATGACCCTCCTGATAAAACAGGACGGAGTAAACAAGCTGACCCAAAACCCACCAAATCCAGAATGGTGAGGAAAATGACCTCCGATTGTTCTCACTGCTCATTATATGCTAATTATAATGCATTAGCATGCTAAAAGACACTCCCACCATCCCCAAGACAGTTTACAAATGCCATGGCAACATCAGGAAGTTACTCTATATGATCTAGAAAGGGGAGGAGCCCTCAGTTCCAGGAATTCCCCTCCCCTCTTCTGGGAAACTCATGAATAATCCACTCCCTTTTTTTTTTTTGGAGATGGAGTCTCACTTTGTCACCCGGGCTGGAGGGCGAAGATCTTCGCTCACTGCAATCTTCATCTCCTAGGTTCAAGCGATTCTTCTGCCTCAGCCTCCCAAAGGGCTGGGATTACAGGCGTTGAGCCACCCCACCTGACCTCCACCCTTCCTTTAACATATAATCAAGAAATAACTATAAGTATAATCAGTCAAGCAGCCCATACCACTGCTCTGCCTATGAAGTAGCAATTCTTTATTCCTTTACGTTCCTAAAATACTTGCTTTCACTTTACTCTATGGACTTGCTCTGAATTATTTCTTGCTTGAGGTCCAAAAACTCTCTCTTGGGGTCTGAATTGGAACCACTTTCTGGTAACAGTGAGACATGACAACTAAATGCAACATGGTATCCTGGATTGGTTGCTGAAGTAGAAAAGGAATATTAGTGGGAAAAAATAGTAAAATTCAAATAAAGTCTGGAGTTTAGTTAATAGTTAGATACCAGTGTTGGCTTCTTAGTTTTGATGGTTATGCAAGACCACGATGGGGGAAAATGGGTGTGGGATATACAGGAAAGCTCTGAACTATTTTTGCAACTTTTCTGTAAAGCTAATTCCAAATTTAAAAGTATTACTTTTAAAGAAAATAGAACTTTACAGAATAATCCAGTGCCATTGCATGTCTACAGCTGGAAAACAAAAAAAGGTAGAATCAAAACGATTGCGTCGGCCGGGCACGGTGGCTAATCCCAGCACTTTGGGAGGCCGAGGAGGGTGGATCACTTGAGGTCAGAAGTTCGAGACCAGCCTAGCCAACATGATGAATCCCCATTTCTACTAAAAATACAAAAATTAGCCAGACCAGAGGTGGCAGACACCTGTAATCCCAGCTACTGAGGAGGCTGAGGCACAAGAATCGCTTGAACTGAGAGGCAGATGTTGCAGGGAGCTGAGATTGTACCACTGCACTCCAGCCTGGGCAACAGAGAGAGACTCCATCTCAAAACAACAACAAAAAAAAAAAAAAAAAAAGGCAAGAAAAAACCAAATATGACCATTTCAGCACCATTAATTCATATTGTTCTAGAGCTTTTTACTTTTGCAACAAGATAACGAAAACAAATAAGTAATCAAACCATGACTATTATTTCTGTTTAAGAAGGTAAACTAGTAATTGTTATATTATAACTTGTGTTTTCTGTATAAAATAACATCAATATAGCTATCAAAAAAGAGAAAAAAATCATTTACATAGGTAGTGTGATTGTATAAAACAACAGAAATAGCTAAAATTCTCATACATGAGTAATCATAAAATAATATACAACAAAACAGTGGTTTACCTGCTTTACCGCAATAACTAGTGAGAAAATATAAAAGGAAATAAAACCATTCTAAAATCTAATAAAAGTCCAGGCACAGTGGCTCATGCCTGTATTCCCAGCACTTTGGGAGGCCGAGGTGGGTGCATCACTGGAGGCCAGGAGTTCAAGACCAGCCTGGCCAACATGGTGAAACCCTGTCTCCACTAAAAATACAAAAATTATCTGGGCGTGGTGGCGGGCACCTGTAATCCCAGATACTCAGGAAGCTAAGGCAAGAGAATCACTTGAACCCAGGAGGCAGAGGTTGCAGTGAGCCAAGATCACACAATTGCACTCCAGCCTAGGCAACAAGAACAAAACTCTATCTCAAATAAATAAATAAATAAAATCTAATAAAAGATAACATCCCAAGGAATAAACTTTTTAAATATGAAGGCCCTATATGAAAATAACTGTAGGCCGGGTGCGGTGGCTCATGCCTGTAATCCCAGCACTTTGGGAGGCCAAGGCAGGTGGATCACCTGAGGTCAGGAGTTCAAGACCAACCTGGTCAACATGGCGAAACCCTGTCTCTACTAAAAATACAAAAGGAAAAAAAAAAAAAATTAGCCACGTGTGGTGACACGCACCTGTAATCCCAGCTACTCAGGAGGCTGAGGCAGGAGAATCACTTGAACCTGGGAGGCGGAGGTTGCAGTGAGCCAAGGATCATTGCCACTGCACTCCAGCTGGGCAACAAGGAGCACAACTCTTGTCTCAGGGAAAAAAAAAAAAAAAAAAAAAAAGAAAAACAACTGTAAAACTTTACTGACGTACATAAAAGATATTCAGATAAATCAAGGGATGTGATTTGTTCTTAGATGCACAGACTCAAAAATAATAAAGACAGCAATCCTTTCTCAAATTATCTCATACATTTAAGGCAATTCCAATTTTAAAATAAGAAAAGTAATCTAAAGTTCGTCAGGAAAATGAGCAATTATTTGTGCTAACAAAAAACTACAGGTGTTAACATTAACAGTGTTAACTGCAGAGAAGAGGGAGAGCTTATACTTTTTATTTTATACCCTCTTGACTGCTATAATATTGGCCATGACATGCATTGCTTTTATTTTTCTATTATGAAATATTTTTTGTATTGGGTTTTAGAACAAAAACAACTTAAAATATACAGTAATCGTTAAGAAAAGTTAAAACAAGAATGGCATCTTGTCAGTTCTTAAAATATATAATGAAGTTAAAATGATCAAAAGTTGTAATAATTAGCTAATTAAAATGATAGGCTGTAAATAGACTATAGAGTACAAGAAAAAAAATCTAAAATGTATGTAAGTATTTGCTATAAGATAAAAGTGGTATCTGAGATCCCTGGGGACATCATAGATGCCTAGTAACATTGGGGTAGCTGAACAAGCCTGAGAGGGAAAAAAACCTAAGAGTTCTTGCTCACAATATATTCCACATTTTAAGTAGATTAAAATGACTGGAAGAAAATATAAGAATAGATTTATATAATCTCAAGATAAGGGAAGTTTTTCTAAGCTTAACACGAACAGCAAAAAGCACAAAAAAGACCAATAGAGCCAGGCACAGTGGCTCATGCCTATAATCCTTGGGAGGCCAAGATGGGAGGGTCACTTGAGCCCAAGAGTTTGAGACTAGCCTGGGAAACACAGTGAGACCCCATCTCTACAAAAATAAAAATAAAACATTAGCAGGGCATGTGGTGGGTGCCTGTAGTCCTAGCTACTGTGTGTTAAGTGGGAGGACCACCCGAGCCCCGGTGTTTGAGGCTGCAGTGAGCTATGATTACATCATTCCACTCCAGTCTGGGTAACAGAGCAAGACCTTGTTTCAAAGGAAAAAAAAGACCAATAGATTTGACTATGTTTACACTTCTGTTTTTCGGAAAAGAAGAAATAAAATTGAAAGATAAATAAATGCAGATAATATTTGCAACATGTATAACACAAAGAGTATTTATAAATCAACAGCAAGATAATATTCCAATACAAAAATAAGAAAAGGAAATAAGCTGGTGAATCACAAAATCATGTTTATTAAAGGGTCAATACACATGATTAAATTTTTAACTTCTTTAGCAATCAATAAAATGAAAATTGTAACTACAATAGAATAGCATTTTAGGTCTATCCTATTGTAGAAAGAAAAATAAAGATAATACCCAGTGTTAACAGGAATGCAAAGAACAGGGCATTCTCATATATCTCAGGAGGGGCAGTTTGACAATTTGTCTGAAAAGCCTTCGAAAGTATGTTTAATCATTGACTAGCAATCCAATTCTTAGGAATTTATACTAAGAAAGAAGTTAAGAATGTACATAAATGTGTACATACAAAATGTTTATTATAGTTTGACTCATAATAGTAAAATATTGAGTAAAATGTCCAGAAACGGAGATTAGCTTTTAAAATTATGGGACAATTTTACTCTTTAATTTATATGGAAATACAAAGGGCCTAGAATAGTCAGCCTTGAAGAAGAGCAGCTGTATCACCTGTGCTTAGAACACTTTCTGTTTTTAGAGAGAATGTTAAAGTAAATATAATAGAATATTAACATTTAGTAAATCCAAGTGGTGGGAACACAGGTATCATCATTATTTGCTACATTTTTGTGTTTTTGAAAGATTTCATAACTTTTTAATATCTAAGGAAACGAGACTTGCTCTCAATATAACAGCTTGAAAGATCCAGCAATGGGCCAGCTTCAGTGGCTCAGGTCTGTAATCCCAGCACTTTGGGAGGTCAAGGAAGGAGGATCACTTTGAGGCCAGGAGTTCAAGACCAGCCTGGGCAACATAGCAAGATTATGTCTCTAAAATAAAATACATTAAAATAAATTTAAAAAAAGAATGACCCAACACTGGAACCAGACACATCCTAGAGAGATGAACATCCAGCTTTTTTTTTTTTTTTAGAGATTGAGTTTTGCCCTTGTTGCCCAGGCTGGAGTGCAATGGCACAATCTCAGTTCACTGCAACCTCTGCTTCCCGGATTCAAGCAATTCTCCTGCCTCAGCCTCCTGAGTAGCTGGAATTACAGGTGCCCACCACCATACCTGGCTAATTTTTCTGTAATTTTAGTAGAGATGGGATTTTGCCAGGTTGGCCAGGCTAGTCTCGAACTCCTGACCTCAGGTGATCCACCCGCCTTAGCCTCCCCAAGTGCTGGGGTTACAGGCAGGAGCCACCACGCCCAGCCACATCCAGCTATTTGATGATCCTTGGTCAAGAGTCAGGCTGCTATGGATGGACAGATGGGCCTGGTGACCATGAAAGTCGCTTTCAACACTGAAAGTCCTGATATCTGTGACTATGGAACTGGAATTCCTGGAATTGGACAAAGGTATAAGGAAACTTAGTAACTGCTGAGGGAAAATGGTGAACCTATGTTCTTTGTCTCATAAATACGTAGAGAGACCCAAGTTCATCTGGAAGTAAGATTTACGCAGAGAGAGTTAAGGGAGAAAGTAGCTCCAGAAAAAATTGAGCAATGCCACCTTGGACCCTGAAAACCCAAAGCAGACCTGGGAATAAAGTAAGCAACAACGTAACAAAGAGGAAATGGGTGCATCCTGGTCACTAAGCACTCCATTGTGAAATATTTGACTTAAATATTTGCAACAACTAAAGTGCTACAGACCAACTGGTCTTGCTTCATTGAAAAGTTTTGCATGGGCAATCTCATACACTGCTGGTGAGAATTTAAATTTGTACAATTATTTTGGAAGGCAATTTAGCAATACATGTTTTTAAAAAATACTTTTAAATTGTACATAGCCTTTGACCCAGTAATTTCACCTATAGGATTTTTTCCTAAATAAATGTTCAAAACATCCTCAAAATGTATTTATCAAGGCTATTGATTGCAGAGAACATAAATATTTACAAAAATCAGAGAAAACAAACATCCAATAATATAGTACTAATTAGGTTGTATACAAATAAAGGAATATGAAGCAGCAATTTTTTTTAAGAGATAGGGTCTTTCTCCGTTGCCCAGCAGAGGTGCAGTGACACAATCATAGTTCACTGCAGCCTTGACCTCCTGGGGTCAAGGGATCCTCCTACTTCAGCCTCCCCAGCAGCTGAGACTAAGTTATGTGCCACCACACTCAGCTAATTTTTTCCAGAGATGCAATCTCACTATGTTGCCCAGGCTGATGTCCAACTCCTAGCCTCAAGCAATCCTCCCACCTGTGCCTCCCAAAGTGCTAGGATTACCACACCCAACCAGAAGCAGCCAATTTAAAAAATGACATTCTTACTTGTAGATTATTGCACCATCATTGTTCTAGTCCTTTAAAGTGCTTTTACACAATGCGTATTTATTCAGTTTAGTCAATTAATTAAAAGTTATAGAATCTCCTATGTCAAATCTCTTAGCAGATAGAAAATTAATAATTCTTTGTTCTATATTTGTCATACTTTTGTTACAAAAGTAATAAATGCATTGTAAATCTGTTTTTAAAAAAGTCAAGTACACCACATTTAGCTATCCATAACTGGCAGTGACATTTTAGCATGGACACCCTCAAATCTTTTCCTGTGCACATCATATATTTATGTTTTAATAAATTCAAGATTACACATTTAAAATGATCACAGTAAGAATAAAGAAATAAAAAAATGACATGCTTGAAGAATATTTGAGAATGTGAATAAAATACTCAGTGATTATGTTACATGAATAAGGCAGATTATAAAATAGTTATAAAATAGTATCTGATTTCATTTGGTGACCAGTGGGAAAAAGAGTCTCTACTCACCCTGAAAACTTTCACAAGTAGCAACACTTCTCTAAATCTTCTCTTCTATAAACAGTGGTCTACTCTTACGTCTTGAAAGGATTAAATGGATAATATTTAGGTGAGAGGTCTCATAAACTTCAATGATAGTACAAATTAAAGGTGGTGAGAGATGGTGGAGAAAGAAAAAAATATTTTAAAGAAGTATTATTATTATTATTATTATTTTGAGAGAGATGGAGTCTCACTCTGTTGCCCAGGCTGGAGTGCAGTGGTGCCATCTGGGCTCACTGCAACCTCCTCCTCCTGGGTTCAAATCATTCTTGTGCCTCAGCCTCCCGAATAGCTGAGAATACAGGCATGCACCACCACGCCCAGCTAATTTTTGTATTTTTAGTAGAGACAGGGTTTCACCATGTTGGCCAGGATGGTCTCAAACTCCTAACCTCAAGTGATCCATGCACCTTGCCCTCCCAAAGTGCTGGGATTACAGGCATGAGCCACTGCACCCAGCTTTGCCATCCTATTTTGGTACCATCAGATGCAGAGTGTCCGGGACTGAAGAGGGGCTCCGCTGGTGCCCAGCTCCAAAACATGCCTATAGTTCTAGCTTACTCAGGAGGCTGAGGCAGTCGAATCGCTTGAATCCGAGAGGTGGAGGTTGCAGTGAGCCGAGATCACGCCACCACGCTCCAGCCTGGGTGACAAAAGTGAAACTCCATCTCAAAAAAAAAAAAAAAAAAAAAAAACAGAATTAGAAGGCACATGGGCTCTGTCTGCCCTGGAGGAGTTTCCTTGGGAACCTAAACATTTTGAAAAACATTTACACAGCTCCAAACTAATAAACGTTGAATCCCCAGCTTGGCCCCCAAGGCTGGCCCCTCCCACCCAGAAGGTTCAGGCGTCCCCTCCTGCATCCCACGGCCCCAGCGAGGCCTCCCCTCAGTTCTTCTAATCCGCCGTGCACCTCCTTCTTCCAGGCCTTGACACTGGCTATTCTCTTGGCCAAGAACAATCTCCCCCCAAGTCTCTCCCTAGATAATTCCTACCCATCTCCCAGAACTCTGTTCAAATGTCACTTCTGCAAGGCTGCCTCTCAGGTTGGGTTCTGTTCCACGGACGTGTTCTGTCTGGTAGCATCCCGTACTTCACCTTTATAGCTCTCGATTACGACTGAAATTCCTAAGTTTTATATTAACAACTTGTTGTTTTGTATCTTCCCTCCCAGCTTCTGGCCATCTTGTTCTCTGTGCCCAGCACAGAGCCTTGCTGCTATCTGTAGGCTGAATGTGTCCCCCTAGAATTCATCATCTCCAATGTGAGGACATTTGGAGCTGGGTGCTTTAGGAGGTAATCAGGTCATGAGGGCAAACCCTTCATGAATAGGATGAGCGTCCATAGAGACCCCAGAGAGCTCCCTCACCTCGCCAAGTGAGGACACAGGGAAAAGACGCCATCTGGGAACCAGAGCCCATGCCAGATACTGATCTGCCAGCACCTTGATCCGGGACTTCCCAGCCCCAGGCTGTGAGAAATAACTTTCTGTTTACAAGCCACCAGTTTATAGTATTTTGTTACAGCAGCCCAAATTGACACTTACACATAGTAAGGACTCACAGTAAACATGTGCCAAACAAATTATACAGTCTACTACAAGCTGGATAGCCACAGAACCTGCAGAGTGTCCTTGGTATACGCTGGTATTACCTGAAGAAATTGAAAACATACCCTTGCCCAAGCCCCACCCCAAGAAAAAATATTTTTAATTGATCTGGTGAGGGCCTAGACACACGTACCATCTGAACCTCCCCAGATGATTCTAACAGGCCACTATAGGTGAGAGTCGCCACTGAGCATCCAAGCCCAGTCTCTGAGCAGGTACGCACCCCAGGGTGGTCAAGTGGACTCAGCACAGAAAGCCTTGGCCTTTGGACACACAACTCCTTCCTGCCTGCCACCCCCCAACCCTGTGTGGAGTGCAAATGTTCAGTGACAAAGTTGACACAGCCCAGACCTCAGGGCCAGGTTGAGGAGGGGTTTGTTTTTCTAGTATCAGCACTTGACAGATTAAAATCTGAAGTTGAACACTGTTTACATCCTTCTCGCTGTTTTCCTGGCGTTTTGGTTTGCTGAAAGGGCGCTGTCCCTTTTCAGAGGTCTTGGGAGGCCGTATTAACACTTGTTATACTAAACAGAAGCATTCCAGGGTGCAGGAGAAAGCTCACAGGGCTGGCTGCTGCCTTTCATTTAGTGAAACTGTTTCTAAATAATGTCATTAATTCATTAGATCCCATTTATGTGTAGCATATGGACTTTCCCAATATATAAACCACCTCCAAAATGAACTGTCTCTCAGAAAAGCCATTTCCTGTTAAGATGTTTCTACCTCACTCCATCACAGCCTGCAGCCTGGCCACTGCAGGAGAGTGAATAGGATGATGTAAGAGCTCAGGAGACTGTGCAAGGTCATCCAGGCCCTAAGACTTGGTGTGGGCCTCAGACCAGCTGCCTCAGTATCACCTGGGAGATGGATGGTTAGAAATGCAGACTCTCAGGCCCTGCCCAGACCAAATTGGAATCTGCATTTTCACGCTGATCCACCTGTACATTTAAAGTTGAGCACTAGTCTCAAACTCAATGTGCACTGGAATCACCTGGATAGTTTTTAAGACACTGTTAATTCCTAAATCCCACCCCGAAGAGATTCTGGTTTAACTGATATGAGGCATGGCCTGAACAACAAGAATTTCAATTTTTTTTTTTTTTTTTTTTGAGACAGGGTCTCACTTTCTCACCCAGGCTGGAGTGCAGTGGTGCAATCTGAGCTCACTGCATACTCTGCCTTCCAGGTTCAAACGATTCTCCTGCCTCAGCCTCCCAAGTAGCTAGGATTACAGGCGCCCACCACCACACCTGGCAAATTTTTGTATTTTTAGTAGAAAAGGGGTTTCACCATGTTGACCAGGCTGGTCTCAAATTCTTGACCTTAAATGACCCACCCGTCTCAGCCTCCCAAAGTGCTGGGATTACGGCGTGAGTCACTGCACCTGGCCAGATTTTCAAATCTTTATGTGAAGAAAAATGTAAGAACCACCTCTTTTTTACTGAACAAACTGAGGCCCAGGGAGGTCAGTGACCCCTCCAAGGTCTCACAGTCAAGATCCAAATTTGATATAAGGGCACAGCAACAAGAGATCGCAGGTCCGCAGTATAGACATAAGTGCTACACTGTGTGATATTTTGTTTAGACCCTGTAGGGAGTTGAATAGTGTCTCCAAAAAAGATATGTCTAAATCCTAACCTACTGGTACCTGTTACTATGACCTTATTTGGAAATAGGATTTTTGCCAAGGTAATTGAAGAAATCAGGAAGAAATCATCCTGCGTTTAAGGTGAGCCCCACATCCAATGACTTGTATCCTTATGGGAAGAGGAGAGAACACAGAGAAGAAGGCAGTGTGAAGATGGAAGTCAAAATTGGAGTGATGTGTCTCTAAGCCATGAATGCCACAGATTCCTGCAACCACCAGAACCCAGGAGAAAAGCGGAGCCCAGTTTCTCCCTCACATCCTCCAGGAGGAACCAAACCTTACACACCTTGATTTCAGACTTCTGAACTGGAAGGGAAGACGTTTCTGTTGTCTTAAGCCACCCAGCTTGTGGTAATTGTTAAACCAGCCCATGGAAACCAACATAGTCTCCATTAATCTTGCAAACTCATCTGACCACCATGAACACTCCAAAACATCTGCATTCATCCCGAAACCAAACAATTCTTTCCAAGCATGGCAGCCCAGAGAATCCCCCCTGCTTAAGAACATGCAAGGCTAACATGATGAGCTTCATGGCCCATCATTTGCATATGCTGGGAGCCCTGACAATTTTGTTTTCATAATTTCAGATTCTTTTTCTTAGATTGCCTGCCACCTCCGCCCAAATTCTTTTATTTTTATTTTTTATTTTATTTTCTTCTTAGACATGGGGTCTCACTCTGTGGCCCAGGCTATAGTACAGTGGAGTGATCATAGTTCACTGCACCCCCAACCTAAATTTTATTTATAAGCTTCAAAAAACATGAAACATGAATCCACCCCTGCCTTAATGGTAAAATATAAGTTGTCAGCTGGATAGCCAGAGGACTTTGCCCCCAGCCTCACTCTGTCTCTCCAGACCCCCTCCCACACACCGCCTGCCCAAGCCCTCCCCTCTGCTCAGCTGACCCCTCGGGGATTCCTGTCCATGCTACCCACTTTCCCTCTTCCACACTGCAGTTCAGGGCAGTCCTGTGCTTCTCTACTTATAGATTTTTCTTCCCATAATACCTAGTTCAAGCCCAGTTCTGCTTGGATGGTATTTCTTGTCCTTCCTAGCCAGTGGAAATCGGCTTCCTCCTGCAGGACTCTCTAGTTTGCATTGCTTTTACCTTTTTACAAACTCCTCTCCCCGCCATCTTGCCCATCACTTTCTCTGACCCTCCAGGCATTTAGAAAAAGAAAGGGACCAGAGAAACAGACCTCCTAGGCACAGTCCACTCCCCTCCCTCCTTTTCTTCTTTCTGCCTCTCCCAAATCTGTATGACTCCACAGTCTTATCCCAAATGCAATCCTAAGGCCCCCCTATAAGTCAGGCCAGTCATGTTCCGATTTTCTTTATTCTTCTCTTGGCGAAGTTTATATCCTGGGCTGCGTGGAAACCTCAGTATCTATCTGAATATCTCAGAGCTATCTAAAATCTTCCTAAAGGGTGTGGTCTGGGCATCCCACATGGGAGCTTACATAGTCTAAATCTATCCTGTGTGTAGGTCCAGATTCCTCTGTCTGGTTTGGAGACATAGAGCTGGCTGTTGTGCGGCCTCATCTCTCACCACCACTCCCACAAGTTTGATAAACTTCAAAAAACACAAAACATGAATCCACCCCTGCTTTAGGGTAAATTGTAAGTTCTTAGCTGGACAGTCAGAAAACCCGGCCCCCAGCCTCACCCTGTCTCTTTAGATCCACCTCTGACCTGCTCAGCTGACCTTCTCAGAGCTCCCTGCACAGGCTGAACACTTTGATCGTATAATGAGCACACCATCTCTAAGTGACTTTGAAGAGAAAGATGGCTTAGACAGCATCCCAAAAGACATTTGCTTAAGTCTCAGTTCTTGTAGGAACCTAAGCATTTCCTGTTGTGCACATCACTTTATTTGGATAGTAAAGGAAAAGATGACCATGTAAAGCTAGAATACTTGGGGACTTTTGGGATGACCCAGACAGAGTTTCATTTGTGGTTACCTGTGAGTTAGACTATAAAAGTCCAGATGGGGTTACATCTTGATAAACTCATCATAAGCCAAAGATCTAATAAGTTGAAGATGCAGTTGATATACCTCCCAAACACCGTAGCTTAGCCTTGCCCACCTTAAAAGTGCTCAGAACACTTACATTAGCCTATAGCTGGGCAATGTCATCTAATAAAAAGCCTATTTTATACTAAAGTGCTGAACATATCATGTAATTTATTTACTACTGTACATTACATTGGAATTTCAATGGTTTAACACCATCTTAAAGTGGAAAAATCATTGAGTAGGGACTGTATAGAAAAGAGGATGGTGATAGATAGTGAGCTTAAATTTTGCATTCCTTGTGGTTCTGTAGTATTTCCTTAATGATTTAGATCAGAATGTCTTCTTTAGTCCATATTCATCAAGATGACAGTTTGCTTTTTCTCTCCCATGTCGACATCCTTACAGATATCCACACGGGATTCTTGCTGATTGTACCCTTCTCTGTTTGGAGTGATCCTGAAATGTTACAGTTTGCTTCAGTGTGTAAGTATAAATGCCCCAGGAGGAAAAAGCTTAAGGTATTATCATTCCTTCATTTGTGTCCCCATAGTGTGCTAGTATAAGGACACAGCCACCTCACAGGCAGTTAAGGGACCTGACATTATGCCCAAGAGTGTTGAGTTTGTGTAGCCTGGCCTTAAATAACCAGTTTTCTAGAATCCAGCCTCCTGCTGAGCTTGAAGGAAATCCCATAATTTCTCAATACCTTAATTTCCCTTTTCACAAAACTGAAATTAAAACTGCCTGCCTCACTGGAGGACTCTCTGAGGACTCACCACGTGACATCTGTAAATATTTTGAGGCTGAAAATGATCATGAAAATCAGATGTGCAACTATCCACATATGCCTGAGGTACGTACCGAAACCAGAAAGGGTCTTCCACAAATCAGGGTGTGGGTATGAAAGGGACTTAATACAAGTCTGCCTTGGTGGTTCCACGAACATTTTGAGAGGTTCTTTTTGGAACTCACCCTTCCAAGGGAATGACTGGGGAGAGAGATGCTGTGGGCAACACATTAACACTCAGAGAGAGATGATGAATGTGGGGAAGGAGCCCCAAATTACAGGGCCAGAAGACCTGGATGCGTATTCTAACTCCACCACATTTTTGGCCGGCAGCCTTTTGTAGGGTAAACGCACCTGACAACAATAATTAAGCATATCCCTAGAATGACTCCGTATGGCAGATGCACCTGAACGTGTGTTCTGAGCTAAGGAATCCAGCATGGCCAACCTGAAGATTCGTTCCTTGCCTATAAGGAATGTGTAAGCCCCTGGCCTGGTCCGTGGGACATGAGCCAAATAGAGAATTGAGGGCCTGAGTTTTGGGTTAAGTGAAGGTTTCCAAGTGGAGGTCATTAAGAAGAGGTTGTTAAGTGAAAGTGCTATATAAACTGCATGCTGTTTACAAGCAGTTGGGGTTCTCCTGTCCAGCCCACCACCACTGGAGTCTCTCCCTATTTGTAAGCCCCTAATAAAACCTCATGTCTTGGCCAGGCACAGTGGCTCATGCCTGCAATCCCATCACTTTGAGAGGCCGGGGTGGGTGGATCACCTGAGGTCGGGAGTTCGAGACCAGCCTGACCAACATGGAGAAACCCTGTCTCTATTAAAAATACAAAATTATCCAGGTGTGGTGGCGCATGCCTGTAATCCCAGCTACTCGGGATGCTGAAGCAGGAGTATCGCTTGAACCTGGGAGGCGGAGGTTGCAGTGAGCCGAGATCATGCCATTGCCCTCCAGTCTGGGCAACAAGAGTGAAACTCCGTCTCACAAAAAAAGAACAAAAACAAAAACAAAACCTCATGCCTCGTTTGCTATTTCGGAGTCTCTTCTTCGGCCTCTTGAACCTGGAGCCTTCTCTCTTGAGGTTAATAGGAGTTCAGCAGGACACCTTTAAACTAGTATTTGGTAGAATAACTCATTTTCCCTGTACTGAATTCAGAGTCATTTCATCACTCAAGTCAGACTCTTGGCTAGGCATTAACTAAAACTGCATAGTTTCATTAACTATAGTTCAGAAAATGTGGTTAAAACTAGCCAGTTCAAGGCCAGGCACAGTGGTTCACACTTGTAATCCCAGCACTTTGGGAAGCCGACTAGGGCGAATGACTTGAGGTCAGGAATTCAAGACCAGCCTGGCCAAAATGGTGAAACCCCATCTCTACTAAAAATACAAAAATTAGCTGGCATGGTGGTGCACACCTGTAATCCCAACTACTTGGGAGGCGGAGGCAGGAGAATCGCTTGAACCCGGGAGGCGGAGGTTGCGGTGAGCCGAGATCACACCACTGCACTCCAGCATGGGTGACAGAGCAAGACTCCATTTCAAAAACAAAACAAAACAAAACCACAACTAGCCAGTTTACCTTTCTAGCTTTCTGAAAACCTATCCTACATCTCGGTTACCCCTTCTGACTTCAGCCCTATCCCATCACTGACTAATTATCTTACTGTAACTATAAAACCATAAACTAGTGAAGAGGATTTATATTTTTCAAGGCACTTTGATAATCATTCCCTCAGTTGATTGTTCCAATAGTCCCATGAGACAGAGTAGGAAATACGTGAATTCTGCAAGTGAGTAAACTGGGCACAAATTCTCCTGGCCAAGGCTTCACAACAAGTGCATTACAAAGCTAGGAACACTATTCAGTCCATCAATCCATGTGCACTGCAGCCCGAGGCTGCACAGAACCTGCCTGCTAGCATCACACCTAGTATCTGACCCTTTTACCTAAGCCCCAAACCACCCTGCTATGCCATCACCAGCCTTATCTGCCTGCCACCCTGGTCCAAGCCCCTCTCCCAGCCAGCCTCCTCACCACCCAAGCTGTCCTGTGAAGCTTCAGAATTCCTAGGAACTGGCAGAGAAATGTGCAGGACATAAAACTTGGACCCCATAAATATATACACCCACTATGTATCCAACAAAATTTAAAAAAAAAAAAAAAAAAAAAAAAAAAAAAAAAAAAACAAAAAAAAAAAACACTTGGGCATAGACCAGGTGCTCACGCCTGTAATCCCAGCTCTTTGGGAGGCCAAGGCAGGAGGATCACTTGAGCCTAGCGCTTCAGGACCACCCTGCACCCGCATCTCTAAAACAAAACAAAACAAATTTGGGCTTGATCAGCATGTGATGGAGATAACAAAATTCCACTGCTCATTTCTTCCAGAGTCCAACCCTTGTTGGAGGTCAGGGATGGAAACCTTTTCTGTAGAAGCACAGACTGCAGGAACAAGCAGAGATCTTGGAAATGATCAAATCCAGTGGTTTCCAAACCTGACTTCCATCAGAAACTGCAGGAAGATTTGTTAAATATTGGGATATCAAGGCACTCTCCATGGTTGACAGGAAACTGACTACCAGAGACCAAAGAGATTTGCCCAAGGTTACATAGTTAGACAGTGATTTACCGGTTTTGAATCAGATTCATGCACAGTATCACTCTGGAGCCTTATTAGTCCTACAAGGTAAGAGAAAAGCCACATGTCCTAGTCTCTGATAAAGAATGGCCTCTTTCCAGGCGTGGTGGCTCACACCTGTAATCCCAGCACTTTGGGAGGCCTGAGGTCAGGAGTTGGAGATAAGCCTGGCCAACATGAAAATCTCTAATGAAAATACAGAAATTAGCTGGGAGTGGTGGCGTGTGCCTGTAATCCCAGTTACTCGGGAGTCTAAGGCAGGAGAATCACTTGAACCCAGGAGGCAGAGGTTGCAGTGAGCTGAGATCACGCTACTACACTCTATCCTGGGCAACAGAGCAAGACTCCATCTCGAAAGAAAGAGAGAAAGAGAGAGAGAGAGAGAGACAGAGAGAGAAGAAAAGGCCTTTTTGGGATGTCTAAGCACCCTGTTTATAGAGGTGAGATCATGGCTCACTGCAACCTCAGACTCTTGAGCTCAAGCGAGCCTCTCGCCTCAGCCTCCCAAGCAGCTGGGACACGCACTACCAAACCCCGCTAATTAATCGCCTCCTTAAAGACCCAGTCTCCAAATACAGTCACATTCTGAGGTCCTGGGAGTTAAGACTAACAGGAATTTTAGAGGAGACACAAGTCAGGCCTTAACACTATCCCTGCTTGAAGGTGCTGAAATTGCTATTTGATTTAGGTGAAAATCAAGGTGATTAGGAAATAGAAATTGAGCTTTCAACTCAAACATTAGTGAAGCATTTAAAAGGTCCAAAATGTCTCTGAGTTACTAATACAGGAAAGTTTTAAGAAATGCTGTTTTGAGTCTAAGGGCTTAAAATCTCGATTTCAAATTTGTTAGCACAGAATGCTCTAAATCACAAATAATTAACATTGCCTCTTTTATAAAAGTCTGATAAATTCTATTTTAAAAGGAACTCTCTAAAATAGATATAAAAGGGAAGAAAACACTACATTTTGCAGCGGCTGAGCTGGAGTAACAACCATCCTGATCTTTCATTAAACAAAGTAACCTTTGACCTTGCTTGTGCTTGTGAAGGCAGGATGCTGGAGGTCAAAGGTTAGTTGGTCTGGAAATGATAATACGTTTATCAGCAAAATAAACTGAGAAATAATATGCACATAAAGGCCAATATGTTCTCACTGTCTCAAATTCCTAGGAAAACACAATGAATTTGACAATCCATGCCGCCTTTGCACAAAAAAGGACATTTTTTCCCTTTTTTGTGAGCTGAAGAAGACTGTGCCAATATAAACGTCTGCTTTTCATCCTCTGAGCAGCCCAGGGCAACAGTGTTATCTCTGACCCAGGCACATGTTTTTAGAAACATTGGATCCCCTTCACACAAAATTAATGAACAGTGTATTTTCAAATCTTTCCTAAGTGCTCTCCTCCCGGTTGCTCCAACCCTGCTTCTACCCCGTTTGCTAAATGAAATGGTTGCACAAGATCAGGCTATGCCAGGATACTGGGAGGAGCGAGGTGGGGTGGAGGGATTATCCCATTAGAGGTGTGCAAAGTTAGATTCTAATTTCAGATTTACCACCCTCTGTGTGATTTGGGGCAAATGAATTCAACCCTCTGAGCCTCTGTTTTCCCGTAAGCCTGCAAGGTAAGATCAGTGACCCCTTAAGTCTTTGCAATGACCTTTTTATTCTTATTCTTTAAAAGGACAAAATATGAGATCTTAAAAATATATATATATATATGTATATGCCTTCTCTGGCTGAGAGAAGGAAAATGAGAACGAGGAGGATAGCAGCAAGAAATAAACTTTGCTCTATGCAAGCATTGCTGCCACAGTGGTAGCTAGAGCACCCTATAAGGGAGCACCTCACAGGGGGCTCCCTGCAGACCCACATCCCAGTTGGAGAGTAGCCTAGGCTAGTAGAAACAGAGCTGGGACTACAACTCAGGTGTTCTGACTCCAAGCACAGAGTTGTCCCTATCTCGCTGCATGACCTTTGGGAAGTCACACTAACATCTCTGACTCTTAGTGTCTTCATCTGCAAAAGGAAGGAGTGAGATTAAGTGGTCTCTGTCTTCTCCGGGATTGCATTAGTAAGACAGCTGGGTATTGTTAATTGATAAGGGAGTATTTCAAAGAGGATCCATCTGTTTTTAATTAAATTCCATTTGCAGCATCTTTATAAATGCTCTGGGTCTCGAGATCACATATTAGGAGATACTGAAAACATACATATTGAAGCCATATGGTAGTGTATAAAGGACAGACTCAATTACATAGAATTAAACAAGTGACTGGTAAGGACCAGGGAGCCTATGGCCTGAAAGACCTGAGAAGGGAGTTAAAGCTTATTGGGCACCAGAAAAGGAAGAGAATCTTTTCAATGGAAATTGGATGCTAGTAGGAACATCATTGTAATAGGAAACTGGCATTCCGAGGACTCTGACAAAGTAGGGAAAATAAGAAAACAGAAGCCAGAGGTGGAACAGGAGAAATGGCTGAGAACGTCAACTGTGGGGTTGTGGATTGGAAAGAAGAGGCACAGAACCGGGAGCAGATGACAAGTCTCACCCACAACCTTACATACAACCATGTTTTGTTTTAATCATTGAATTTATTTTTCAGAGCAGTTTTAGGTTCACAGCAAAATCAAGCAGGAGATACAGAAATGCTGTATATCCTGTGCCCCCACACACATGCCACCTCCTCCAATGGGGACATCCCACACTGGAATGGTACATTTGTTGAGACTGATGAGCCTGTGTTGCCGCATTGTCACTCAAAGCCCATACTTTATGTTTGGGCTCACTCTTGGTGAAGTATACTTCATGGGTTTGGACAAAGGTATAATGACAGGCAACCACCATCCCAATATCATGCAGAATACTTTCACTACCCTAAAAATTATCTGGGCACCACATGTTTATCCCTCCCTCCCCCTCATCACTGGAAACCATTGATCTTTCTCTGTCGTCATAGCTTTGCCTTTTCCAGAATGTCATATAGTTGGAGTCATAAAACAGCCTTTTCAGATTAGCTTCTTTCACTTAGTAATATGGATTTAAGGTTCCTCGATGTGTCTTTTCATGCCTTGATAACTCATTTCTTTTTAGCACTGAATAATATTTTATTGTCTGGATGTACTACAGTTTATTGATTCACCTACCAAAGGACCTCTTGATTACCGCTACTTTTGGCAATTATTAATAAAGCTGCTGTAAACATCCCTGTGCAGGTTTTTTTTTTTTTTTCTTGGAGGGCATACATTTTCAGTTCATTTGAGTAAATGCCAAGAAGTGTGATTGCCTAATTGTATGCTGAGAGTATGTTTAGGTTAGTAAGAAATGGCCAAATTATCTTCCCAAGTGGCTGCACCATTTTGCATTTCCACCAGCAATGAATGAGAGTCCTTGTTACTCAACATCACTGCCGGCATTTGGTGGTGTCAGTATTCTAGATTTTGATCATTCCAATAGGTGCAGTGATATTTCACTGTTGCTTTAATTTGCAGCTCCCAACTGACACGATGTTCCACATCTTTTCATATGCTTATTTGCCATCTGTGTATCTGCTTTCATGAGGTGTCTATTCAAGTCTTTTCCCATTTTTTAATTGAGTTGCTCATTTTCTTATTGTTGAGTTTTAAGAGTTCTTTGTATATTTTGGATAACAGTCTTTTATTAGGTGTGTCTTTTGCAAATATTTTCTCCCAGTTTGTGGCTTGCCTTCTCATTCTCTTGGCCATGTTTTAAAAATAGTCAACATCTGGTTAAAATGAATAAGGTCAACCTTGAAAGAAAAAATAAATCACAAAGCGTGCCCCCTGAAGGGAACATAATGGAAGGGTGACCAGTCGGGAGAGAAAAGGAGGGTAGTGCTTAGCACAGTTCTATCTTACTATATGTCCTAGTGTACATACCCAAGATCTGGTAAAGTACTGAAACAGATTTCTCACAAAATACTGGAACACTCATTTGAGAAAGTATATAAAAGTCTCAGGGGGATGACTGGGATGATTAGCATCATTTGCCATAGCTTGCCTCTCCTTCTTCCCATTCTTTTCATAGTTCATCTGAAACATCTTGTACAAGAGAGTTCTTATTACTTCTAAGCTGAAATGTCACTTCTTCCAGGAAGCCTTCCTAGCCTTCTAATACTGATTTGGTGCCCTGCTTTTGTGCACTCTGGACCATACTAATGAGAGCCTTCTTGCTACATTCTGATCGCCCGGCTTGGGTACTTGTCGCAGCCCTCCCTAAAGCTGCCAGTCTTGTCTCCAGCTATTTCCCAAAGTCTAACACAGTATCTGAAATCTTATCAGCTCTCAACAAATACTTGCTAATTGAATAAATGAAGAAAGTACTGGAAGATGTGGCAGAGACTCGTTGTATTAGTTTGCTATGGTTGCTGAGACAAAGCACCACAAATTAGGAGGCTGAAACTATAGAAATGTATTGTCTCATGGTTCCGGAGGCTACAAGTCCAAGATCAAGGCATCATCAGGGCCACGCTCCCTCTGAAGGCGGGAGGAAAGGGTCTGTTCCAGGCCTCTCTCCTGGCTACTGGTAGTGCCTCGGCTCATAGCAGCAGAACTCCAGGTTTCACATGGTGTTCTTCAATGTGTGCACCTCTGTGTCCAAATTTCTCCTTTTTTTAAGGACATCAGTCCCACTGGTTTAAGGCCCATCCTAATGACCTCATTTTAACTTGATTACCTCTGTAGACATCCTATCTCCAAATAAAATCATATTCTGAGGTCCTGGAAAATAGGACTGCAACATACCATTTTGGAAAGACCCAATTCAACCCGTAACTCTCATCTAGGAACTTTGAAACTTCTACTGTAGGCACATAAGCTATTTTTTTTTTTTTTTTTTTTTTTTTTTTTTTTTTTTTTTTTTTTTTGAGACAGAGTCTCACTCTGCTGCCCAGGCTAGAGTGCAGTGGCGTGTTCTCGGCTCACTGCAACCTCCGCCTCTTGGGTTCAAGCCATTCTCCTGCCTCAGCCTCCCAAGTACCTGGGATAACAGATGCCCGCTACCACACCCGGCTAATTTTTGTATCTTTAGTAGAGATAGGGTTTCATGATGGCCAGGCTGGTCTCAAACTCCTGACCCCAAGTAATCTGCCTGCCTCAGCCTCCCAAAGTGCTGGGATTACAGGCATGAGCCATCGTACCTAGCCAGATAGGCCCTTTAAACAAGAGTGTGACACAGTCAAATTTGCTTTTTGGAGAGGACAGTCTAGCAGAAATGTGAAAGGTACAACAGAAGCACACCATGCCGGCCTGAGGAAGGAAGCCGAAGTGGGTCTGGATGGGAGGTGGCAAGCCTCACATGTGAACATGGCAGTGGGAATGGAGAGACAGCAGAGTTTCAGAGATAGTATAGAGATATATAGACAAGGATCCAATGACTAACTGATGGTGACTAATTAGACAGGGAGCCAGGTACTAATTTAGGAAGTACAGAAAGGAGGGCAGGCAAAGGAAAAAGAGAATTAGCTGAAGTTTGGGATTGCAGACTTTGAGGTCTTTCACCCCAGTATCTGTCTCCCTGAATCTCTACCCTATATGAAATCCAAGATAATTTGCAGTGCCCTCATTCAGTATCATCTATTGACAAAGAGATAAATACATGTGGATTGCTACTTAGCAAAGAGACCCTAGTAATTTTTTTTTAAGAGACAAAGTCTCATTCTGTTGCCCAGGCTGGAGTGCAGTGGTTCAATCCTAGCTCACTGCAGTCTGTAACTCCTGGGCTCAAGTGATTTCTTGCCTCAGCCTCCCAAGTAGCTGGGGCTACACGCTTGCACCACCACACCTGGCTAGTATTTTAATTTTTTGTAGAGAAGAGCGTCTTGCTATGTTGCCTAGGCTGGTCTCCAATTCCTGGCCTCAAGGATCCTCCCACCTTGGCCTCCCAAAGTGGGCTACCAAGGTAGGTGTGAACTACCAAGTCCAGCCCTAGTAAATTTTTTAATTTTCAACTTTTCATTTTGAAATAATTACATCAAAAGTTGTATTAAAAAGTCTTATATATCTTTCATTTTGCTTCCTCAAATGTCACCCTCTTACAGAACTAGAGTAAGAAGTAACTATGGCCGGAACAGTGGCCTCACACCTGTAATCCCAGCACTTTGGGAGGCCAAGGTGGGCGGATCACCTGAGGTCAGGAGTTTGAGACCAGCCTGGCCAATATGGCGAAACCCCATCTCCACTAAAAATACACAAAAATTAGCCAAGGGTGGTGGCTAATCCCAGTACTCGGGAGGCTGAGGCAGGAGAATTGCTGGAACCTAGGAGGCAGAGGTTGCAGTGAGCCAAGATCTCACCATCTCACCATTGCACTCCAGCCTGGGCAACAAGAGCAAAACTCCAACTCAAAAAAAAAAAAAAAAAAAAAAAAAAAAAAACAGAGTATAATTATCAATCATGCTATTAATTAGTTGTATGACTATCAATTTACTATTAATTATGTGATTAATAATTGTGTTCTTAATTGATCATATGAGTGATATATAATGTTAACTAATCCAGAGGCAACCCAGTACTTTAGATTTTTTTCAAGGCAATAATCATTTGAAGAAATTCATAATAGTGATGATACATAGTATGCACTCGTAAATACTGGTGAAATAATGAATAAATGAAAAGAAATGCTAGAAGCAGAAGCAAACTAACATCTGACAGTTACAGCACCAGAAGCTGAGTGAAGAACTTTACCTGGCTCATCTCGTTTTATCTTCATTACAACCTGTGAGACAAGCAATTAATTACTTCTGATTTCATATAAGGAAATTAAACGTATAGCAATTTTGTCCATTAAAACATGCTAGATGGATTGAAAAAACTAAAAGAAAGAAAAAATCTCAAGGAATAAGTACAGCTTAGAGACTGACTACCAGGAAGGACTCATCTCATTCCCAGAAGCGTGGGATGAAGGACCTGTTTTCCACATGGGCACCTCTCACCTGGCAGGATATATGACATACCAGAGAACACCTGGGTTCTCACAACTGCAAACCCAGCCACCCCTCCACAATCCCATTAAATCCTGAAGCCATTGGTTCTGACTGTCTGCTCACTTCTGAGAGGACCCTTTTCTGTTGTAGCAGAACCATGCCAGGAAAACCGCTGAATGGGACAAGTTTGTGGTCAGGATTCCCACCTCCTGTTTTGCTTACCACATTCTCCCCTGCCTACCAGTTAGAGATCATCACACAAAAGCCCACCAGGCTTCAGATGAGCCCCTTCTTCCTCCGCCTGGTCCAGGCTCAGGCGGCCTTTGTTTGGTTCTCCATAGCCCTGCCTGGTGACTGGCTACCGAGGGCCAGTGGAGAGATGTGCCTTCTCTGCAGATTAGACACAATATGGGGCTAACTTCTTGTCCTGGATTATCGTTAGCCAAGTTGTGAGTGTGTGATGACATCCTAGATAAGTACCCACTCCCGCCTACTCAGACCCTTTCCCAGGCACCCTGTGCCTTTAGACAGGCTGTGAGGACAGGCCCTCCAGACTTCTGGGAAAAAAAGTCAGTCTAGGCTAACACATTCATGAAAATAAACATGCCTCGGGTAAGAAATGTACATTTTATCAATTGTGCTTCCTGGTTAAGATGTTTGAGGTCAAAGAAGCAAATGTAATAGTACAGATGTGTTTTAGTAGTAAGAGAACCTTGGGCCATTCCTTCAGTTACACAGTGATTTTTTTAATCTCTATTACTCAGTGACCCTGCCTGTTACTTACATTCATATCAATAACTTAAATGATGGAGTAGAAACTCTGCTGGTTAAATTAAGCAAGGAACTGATTTTCAAAGGTAATATGGACTTTAACAAGAATATTATATGTCTTACATTTGTGAAAATAAGTAATTCAAAATCTAAGCTATTGGAACTGAATTATTTTGAACCTTTAAAGGATGTAACTATGGGGCCTGAGTCATAAGATAAGCAGCTGTAGCTTAGGCAGCTGTAACCTTTGTTTCTCTGAGTATAGATTAGCCTTCTTCCTTACCTACATTAGTTTGTAAAATGTTATAAATGACTAAAGGGCACCAGGGAAGATCCTTTTTCTCTTCACACTGATCTTCATTATAAATTACCTCTTACTGACACAAAAAATCCTTCAAAAAGTCAATGAATCCAGGAGCTGGTTTTCTGAAAAGATCAACAAAATTGATACACCGCTAGGAAGACTAATAAAGAAGAAAAGAGAGAAGAATCAAATAGACGCAATAAAAAATGATAAAGGGGATATCACCACCAACCCCACAAAAATATGAAATACTATCAGAGAATACTATAAACACCTCTACACAAATAAACTAGAAAATCTAGAAGAAATGGATAAATTCCTGGACACATACACCCTCCCAAGACTAAACCAGGAAGAAGTTGAATCTCTTAATAGACCAATAACAGGCTCTGAAATTGAAGCAATAATTAATAACCCACGAACCAAAAAAAGTCCAGATGGATTCACAGCCGAATTCTACCAGAGGCACAAAGAGGAGCTGGTACCATTCCTTCTGAAACTATTCCAAGCAATAGAAAAAGAGGGAATCCTCCCTAACTCATTTTATG
>NW_016808044.1:2059428-2132656 GCF_001698545.2 Rhinopithecus bieti
CATCTGACAAAGGGCAATATCCAGAATCTACAAAGAACTTCAACAAATTTACAAGAAAAAAATCAAACAACCCCATCAAAAAGTGGGCAAAGGATATGAACAATGAACAGACACTTCTCAAAAGAAGACATTTATACAGCCAACAGACACATGAAAAAATGTTCATCATCACTGGCCATCAGAGAAATGCAAATCAAAACCACAATGAGATACCATCTCACATCAGTTAGAATGGCAATCATTAAAAAGTCAGGAAACAACAGGTGCTGGAGAGGATGTGGAGAAATAGGAACACTTTTACACTGTTGGTGGGACTGTAAACTAGTTCAACCATTATGGAAGACAGTGTGGCGATTCCTCAAGGATCTAGAAGTAGAAACACCATTTGACCCAGCCATCCCATTACTGGGTATATATCCAAAGGATTATAAATCATGCTGCTCTAAAGACACATGCACATGTATGTTTATTATGGCACTATTCACAATAGCAAAGACTTGGAACCAACCCAAATGTCCATCAGTGACAGACTGGATTAAGAAAATGTGGCACATATACACCACAGAATCTATGCAGCCATAAAAAAAGATGAGTTCACGTCGTTTGTAGGGACATGGATGAAGCTAGAATCCATCATTCTGAGCAAACTATCGCAAGATAAGAAAACCAAACACTGCATGTTCTCATTCATAGGTGGGAATTGAACAATGAGAACACTTGGACACAAGGTGGGGAACATCACACACTGGGGCCTGTTGTGGGTTTGGGGTTGGGGGAGGGATAGCATTAGGACATACACCTAATGTAAATGATGTTAAGGGGTGCAGCACACCAACATGGCACATGCATACATATGTAACAAACCTGCATGTTGTGCACATGTACCCTAGAACTTAAAGTATAATAAAAATGAAAAAGTCAAATAAACAAATTACCTCTTATCTCTTTCACACACAGACTTTATCATATTTTCTTAAGATAGAATGTGAAATATATTCCTTTAAACTGGAGAGTAAATGAAAACAAGCCATATAGAAAACAAACTAATCAAATCATTATAATTCATAAACCAGCCTTGTATAGAAAATGTTATGATCCTACTAAATTTATTTGTTTTCTGTCTATATAAGCAAGAACTTAACTTTTAACTTCAGAGCACTCACTCCATTTCTCTGGAGTCTGGTTTTCCCAGGTGGCTATTCCCAACTTTTCACTTGAATACACTCTTCAAACTGGATTCTGATCCTTTCCATTATTTCAGGTTGACATACCAAAGAATGAAAAACATACTACGAATGATATGGAAACCACTTGGTTCAGCACCACTGAGCCATAAAAGGTGTGATGGGTACAGAGGTTGAGTTGAACACGGAGTGCTTTCTGCAAAGCAGAATTCAATAACATTTGTGAATGGATAGTGTGGAAAGCAGAGAGGTTTCTAAAACATACTAAGCAGGGTTCTGAGTCTACAGCCACAAATGTGCCCTTCTCAAAACAACATCCTCTACACACCCATCTTCTCTTTTGTCTTTTTTGGGATCCTTTACTCCAGTCGTTCCTCATCTTGATTCTTTTCTAGCCTCAAGTTGTCCAACTCATTCCCTCTATAAATGTATCTCCAGGAACAAATGTCAAAAGGACAGGAATTTTGCTCTTTCAAAAGGAAAGATCAAAGTATGCATCCCTTTTTCAACAACGCTATCCCACAGTGGGTGGAGGGGATTTTACAGACAGCCTCATTTCCCATTTTTCCAAAGCCCTAGAATGCGTATTACTATAAAGCAACCATAGAAATTAATCCTTGCATTAGCGAGCATTTGTCCTTTTTGGGAAAATTAGACATGACATGCAGTTCACATGGAAGAACCCACAGGGGAGTTGTGAAGTTTCCATCCCTAGAGGTCATAAAGATAGTTGAAGTGGTGCCCTATTCTAAGAAGGCCACCTGGGCCAGATGTTTGCCAGGCCCCTCCAACTCAAGGGGGGTATGATTCCAAGGAGGAGGTCTTTCTCTTTTTTCTTTACTTTCTTTTTTTTTTTTTTTTTTTTTGAGACGGAGTTTCACTCTTGTTGCCCAGGCTGGAGTGCAGTGGCATAATCTCGGCTCACTGCAACCTCTGCCTTCTGGTTTCAAGTGATTCTCCTGTCTCAGCCTCCCAAGTAGCTGGGATTACAGGGGCATGCCACTACCCCGGCTAATTTTGTATTTTAGTAGAGATGAGGTTTCACCATGTTAGCCAGGCTGGTCTCGAACTCCTGACCTCGTGATCCACCTGCCTCAGCCTCCCAAAGTGCTGGGATTATAGGCGTGAACCACCACACCTGGCCTGTTTTTCTTTTCACTTTTGTCAAAACTGCCATCAAATCAGGTTTCACAGAAGATATGGACAGTTAATCATCTATCCCAGATAATGATGGTGTGTTCCCACTAGATGCCCTCATACTTCTTCCATCCACAACTAGCTATATGATTTTTGAGGCCCAATGCAAAATTAAAGTGCAGACTCCCATGTTCAGAAAGTATTGCGAATTTCAAGATGATGACAGCAGGACATTAAGCCAAGCAGAGAGCACTTCTCAGTGCAGATCCCTATGCAACTATACAAGCCACAAGCCCATGACGCCAGCCTTGCTTCCAGCTCTGTGCTTCTACACTGTGCTAGTGAAGACAGACTGAAATCTCCAAACCCTCTTATCCACCAAACCACTTCAGATATGAGAGGTCTTCAATAGGATCCTAAACAATAAAGGCAAAGGACCCTTACTAATGACATCATTCAATCTGCTCTTCTCCCTCACAATGAAATAAACAAAAATGTAGGCAAGAGCAGCTTTTTCATGGAGAGAGCATTCAGTACAACTGTCTGGCATCTGTTCAGCCTGTTTCCTGAAACTGGGACACATGTTGTTTTAGATGGTGAAATTTAAATGGAAGGAACAGATGCCGTCATTTCAGGTATGCCAATAATGTTCTCTCAAAATGCAATAAAGACATACAAGCTTATAAAACGGAAGCTGACTTGAAATTACCAGCAAATGCGTGAAAACAAAGAGACAATGATCCTTGGAGTTCTGCCCATTGTACCAGTGCATGGCAGACACCAGAACTGAAACCAAGGAAAATGGATCTGATCTGCCCCCTACCCCAGTCATGCCGCAAAGCTTTAGAAGGAAGCAACAACAACAACAAAAACGATGTTAGACGACACAGGGATGGCTTCAGTGAGCAACGTGAGCATGGCCAAGGAGGAGAGTTTAAAGTTTCTTTAGTATAAGGATGTCTTTCATTCCAATTGAGATCTTTATGAAGGACCTGGGAGGAAGTGGCTGGACACAAATAGAACAAAGCCCAGGAGGGATCGTAGCTGAAGAGAAGAAACCAGCTGCAGCATGGGAAGCTGTTTGTAAGCAGGGCTGAAAATGATCCAGAATGGGTCAAAAGTTGAACATGAATCGGTGATACAGAATAGGACCCCACATTGAAAAGCTAGCTTTGTTCCAATAGAGAAAAAAAAAATAGAGTTTAAAATGGAGGGACAAAAGGATTTCACTGATAATATTCAGCACGGGTTAACGCTCTTATCAGAGTATGTAGTTCGAAACACCAGAAGGTTCTGAGAATCATACAAAAAGACAGAAACTTTGGAATAGAGATCCTACCATAGAAGGATCTCTATAGAAGAAAAAGGAAGCTGGTTCATTTACCTTGGAAAAGAAACAATAGAGGGGTGTGTAAAAAGGATATAAGATTTTTATCACCATCTCTCTTCTCTATTAAAGATCTCTCATCCCCACTCCCACCTCACCCTCACCCAAGTCGACTTCAGATCCTATTCATTTCAGGTAGGAATACTTATTCCCTGGACAGAGGCTGGAATGCCCAATTATCTCTCCTTCTGTTAAAACCCCTCCCCTCCTCCAAAGTTTATTTACCTGTTATAATCTCCCTCCTCCCACCCTCCTGGCCACCCAAAAGAATGTGAGTTTCCATAGGACGTAAATAATCCACACTTTGTTTATCCTTTCATCACCAGCCCTTATGACTGTCAATAAATATTTGTTGAATGAATTCATTTCAAAGCATTTCATGAGAATTTATTATGGACACAGCAATAAAATAGATAATATGTAGGCTTCAAAGAAGCTAAACATAGACAAGGGACTCAAAATTCAAAAAGGAAGAATGAATTGTCAATACTGTAGACTAATAGCTTGACTTCAGCTCCTTAAAGTATCAAAGGATTGTTGAAAACATAAAAAGGAATAAAATAACAGTGTGCGGCTAGTGAGCTCGTAGATTATAGATCATATCTGAACCATAGTATTATCAGTTTGGCCAGGATTACTAGATCAATAGATATGGCAGAGATTATATGAGGTAATATATATAAACCGCTCAACCTAGTTCCTAACACTAATAGCCCAATGAATAGTAGCTGTTACTATTATGATGTTAATGTTAGCAAATCATTTAACTACTATGTAGCTAATGATGTAATAATCAAAAACAAAAACAGAGTACCATACACTGAGTATTTGTTATGTGCCAAATACATTCTAAGTGTTTTACATACAATATCACATTGATACCCTCTACAAGGTAGACGTACTAGATTTAATAGTGTCCCCCAAAATCCATGTCAGTTGGGAACCCCAGATCCTTATTTGCAAATAGGGTCTTTACATATGGAATCAGGTTAAGATGGTCAAACAGGATTAGGTGAACCCTAAAGCCAATGACTGGTGATCTTTATAAGTAGAGAAATATTTGAAGACACAGAGAAGATACAGGAAAGAAGGCCATGGGTAGATGGAGGCAGAAACTGCAGTTATGCTATCATAAGCCAAGGAATTCCAAGGTTTGCTGGCAACCGCCAGAAGCTATGTGGTTGGTGCAAAAGTACTTGCGGTTTTACTTTTAATGGCAAAACTAGAATCTAGACACATGAGTGTGTTTAGGGATGAGGGAAGACAATAACAATATGGTTCATCATCTTTTCATTCCTCTTTCACATAGGATCGATCCTCTTCCCAAATATGAAGAGGGTTTTCCTCGGGTTGTATTTGCCCTCAAATTTCCTCAATCAAACATAATCTGTTTGCTGGGTGCAGTGGCTCACGCCTGTAATCCCAGTACTTTGGGAGGCCGAGGTGGGTGGATCACGAGGTCAGGAGTTCAAGACCAGCCTAGCCAACATGGTAAAACCCCGTCTCTACTCTAAAAAATACAAAAATTAGCCGGGCGTGGTGGCCTGCACCTGTAATCCCAGCTACTCGGGAGGCTGAGGCAGGAGAATGGCTTGAACCCAGGAGGTGGAGGTTGTGGTGAACCGAGATTGTGCCACCGAACTCCAGCCTGGGTGATAGAGTGAGGCTCCGTCTCAAAAAATAATAATAATAATCTGTTTTACCACCTAGTCTCAGTGGCCAAGGGCTGCAGGAAAATACTCCAAATACACAATGGATGAAAATTGTTTTCTTTGTTGACTTCATTAGACTGGAATTGTGAGGGTAGAGACTGTTTTACCTGCTTAAGGGTGTTCTCCACTCCTAGTAACGAATATGTAGAAAAACAGTTCCTAGGAGATCTTACTGAGTCAGCAAGGAAGCATCAACCTCAGAGACAAACACTAGTAGACATTTAATGCAAAACAAGATCAGATCATGAAACAGAAGAGAAAGTCCAGAACAGGCAGACAGACACACACACACACACACACACACACACACACACACACACCCCACTGATTTTCAACGGAGATACAAAGGCAATTCAGTGAAGAAATGAGAGTCTTTTCAACAAATGGTGCGTAAACAACTGAATAATCATACGGGGGGAGGGAAGAGTTTCAATCTATACCTGTAGGAGGCAGAAATACCCTTCCCAAGAGGTCCACACCTAATCCCCTCAAACCCCTAACTTGTTAAGAGAGTAAAAAGACATATCACAGACTGTGAAAATGCATGCAAATCATATATCTGATAAAGGATTTTCTCCAGAATGTATAAAGAACTCAAAACTCAAAACAGCCTGGCCAATTTCTCACACAAGTATAAAGGCCTCAGGAAAACATCTTTAAACATACAAAACCCAAGAATTAAAGTACCTTAAAAATTTAAAACTGACCTTTGGTCTAGCCAATAAAGATATAAATCAAAACAAACAAAAAACACAAAAACGAAAAACAAAGAAACCCTCAACAGGAAAATGAAATACAACCAAAAAAAAAAATGGGCAAAAGTTTTGAATAGACACTTCACCAGAGAAGATACATGAATGGCAAATAAATACAGGAAAATATGCTCAAAATCATTAGTCATGGAAAAATGAAAATTATGACTGCAGGAGATATCACTACACAAGTGTTGGCAAAGATGTGGAGCAACTGGAACTCTGGTGGGAATATAAAATGGTGACACCACTTTGGAAAACAGTTTGTCAGTTTGCCAAAAAGTTAAACGTGTTTTTACCGTACAATCTAGCCATTCTACTCCTAGGTATGTACCCAAGAGAAATGAAAGCATTAAGGTCTACACATCTATACAAACACTTGTAAATAAATTTCCATAGCAGCTTTATTTGTAACATCCCAAAACTGGAAGCAACCCAAATGTCCATCAACAGAAGAACAGATAAACAAACTGTGGGATGGCCATAGAATGGAATAGCTATCCAGCATCAAAAAGAAATGAATTATTGATAACACAACAACAGATGGACTTCGAAATAGTCTATGTGAAAGAAGCCAGGCAAAAAAGGGGGTACACACTATATGATTCAATTTATATAAAATTCAAGGAAATGAAACTAATGTATAGTGACAGAAGGTGGATCAGTGCCTGGGAAATGGGGTCTGGGGAGAGGCAGGAGGGAGGGATTACACGGGAGCTGGAGGAACCTTTTCAGGACAATGAAGCTTTACTATCTTGATTGTGACAATGGTTTATGGGTGTATTCATATGTCCAAAGTTATCAAATCCACCACTTTAAATATGTGTGGTTTATTGTATGCCATTTATATCTCGAAAAAACTGTTTTTAAAACACAATAAGAAATTTTTCATATTTAAAAGGCAGAATATTTAAACTGTATTAAATATATAAGATATGGTACTGAAAGGTTGTATTAGCAGGAGAGAAGGTAAGGTGGGATTTCTTTGGCTGCCTTGCAAAGAGATGCTGAGTAAAGTAGGGGCCAGTGGGCAATGAGGGCAGAACTGCTTGTCTGTCCCCTTGGGTCACCTGAGGGGCATGGGTGGTGGCTGGGTGGAAATGGGGGTGACAGGAAAACCGCCGTCGAGGGGCGTGGATGGGAGCTGGGTGGAAACCGTGGGGTGAGAGGAAAGCCGCCCCAAAGAAGAGTCGGGGAGGGGCGGGGCGGCCAACTCTGGGGCCCACGCAGGTTCTTCGTCCTCACTTCCTGACCCTTTCTCACGAGTCTAGGGACCAAATGGATCCATCCCCGGAGCCTTTCTACTTCTGAACACGATGAGCAGTTGGTGTTTGAGGGTTTGGGGATGGGGTGTTGTTTTTTCTTTATGTTTTGTTTTTCGTTTTATGTATGAGTGGCACAACCCACACGTAAGTTGCGACGTCCAATCAAGAACGAAAATAACCCCTCACAATCAGCGATCGGGAACCAGCTGCCACAAGTGACACAGCCGGGAAACTTAGTCCCTCACAACCCCGCGCGCTCGCGACTGCCGCAGCCCCACAGCTCGCCCCGCCTCTCTCCTTCCGGAAACAATCTCTGAGGGCGGAAGGCGGGGTCCGCCCTGGCCCCGCCCACAGCGTTTCCCTCCCTCGGCCTAGCCCCGCAGCGCGCAGTCTCAGCAGGGTGGCTTTACGGCCGGAGGAGAGGGTGGGTCCCAGACTTGAGGTAAGAGGCCGAGCTGAGGGGCGGGGAAGAGGCTTTTTGCGGCAGGACGTAAGTGACGGCGAAGGCGGCGCGACAGCAGCTGGAGGGCAGAGGAGGCGGGTTTGTGTTTCCCGGGCCGAACCGGGTTGTTGGGGGGCGCGGGGCCTGGGCCAGGCGGCAGCTAAGGCCCGCGGTGACAGCATGGGTGAAGGGGAGCGGGGCAGAGGAGGCCTTGGGCTGTTTTGGGCGGCGAGTGGGGGCGAGGGACTGGCGGGTCGGAGTCCCGGGTCCAGGCCGGTTCTCTGACCCGCGGTTGGTGTTCCCCCGACCCCGCAGCGCGGGGTGTCCAATCCTCGCCATGAGGCCGCAGCAGGCGCCGGTGTCCGGAAAGGTGTTCATTCAGCGAGACTACAGCAGTGGCACACGCTGCCAGTTCCAGACCAAGTTCCCCGCGGAGCTGGAGAACCGGGTACGCAACCTGACTCCCCACGCCTGCTCTGGCGAGGGAGAGAGACTCACCGGGGACGGGAGGGGTGTGGGCGACAACTGGGCCGTTGAGGATCCAGCAGTTCTGGGGAGGGCCAGGCACAGAAGGGGCCTTAGCCAAAGGTGTAAGAAGAGAGCCACTAAGCAAGACAGGTGTTTGGAGGAGGAAGAATAATATAGGCCGATCGCCGGGGTTGACGACTCTATGGAACTTTGTTGCTCGGTGCCGGGAATCTGGATCCAGCAGTCTTCCTCTGCTGCACTCCCTCAAATCCCCACCCCGGGTTATTGTCGGCAGCGTTGAGCCAATTCCTGAGGCTCCAGGCCACTTCAGTCACCAGGTTTTAAGCTATATCCTCCTACCTCTCCGCGCAAGATAAATCATCATCATTCTCATAACTGGTGTTTGCTGCCTCTCTGCTGTCCACACTGTTTGACTGAAAGGGTTTATTAGGTGCATTGCCAGGCGGTGCATTCAGGCTTTCTTGGAACCTTAAAGACGTGGAGCGTTAGATAGGCCTGGACAGGAAAATATCTCAGAACAAGGCCTTAAACTTGTCACATTCACTGGGAGCCACTTGTTTTGTCTTGCATATCAAAATGGTCATCAGGATGTAGGTCCTTTGGGTAGCATTGCATGCAAAAATGGAAGAATGGAATTTGCTTCCCCTTCAGACTTAGCAAAACGTTTTTTTAAAAAATCATTGTATCTTGTAGAGGTAATGGAGTATGTGCGTACCTGCCTGTGTTTTTGCGTGCCCACATATGTACACTCAACCAAAGATTCTTTTGGTCTTGACCCATGTCATGTAGATTGTGTTTCCTGTTCAGGGATCAATTTCTGGTTAGCTGGAAGCAGGTTTTGTGGCTCCCTCCTCTGTGACAGGGAGGGCGAGGGCCTGAGAGGTGATTAGGCATTCCTTGGGTGTGGGACTGAGGGATGCTGGTCATGGGATAAGTGGGTGTGGATGAGTCTGTGTAGAGAAATGTGTAGCAGTTATTTACAGACAGTTTACAGTGAGGTGGGTTGCACTGCCTGATTGCCATGGTTGGGAAATCAACAATGATCCATTATAGTTTCCTTCAGTTTGACATAACCATGGGCAGGTTAGTGGCCCAAATATGTTTCTTGAATTGCAGATTGATCAAATATGCCTTTAAAATATGGTGAGGTGACTTGTTTCTGAAATGCCATTTAAATGCTGCAGTATCTTGTCAACTATGTTATGAGTTAACTCAGCGTGACAGTAGGTGGAACTATCCACAGTGGTTTGAAGAGGTAGAAATTCAGCAAGTGGCCAGTTGGTTAGAGCTACTGAATGTTGTTTTAAAATAATTTAACATCACAGTTGATGTGTTTTACATGTTAGGATTTATGTGAAATCAGGCTAGGCGCGGTGGCTCACGCCTGTAATCCCAGCATTCTGGGAGGCCGTGGTGGGTGCATCACTTGAGGTCGGGAATTCAAGACCAGCTTGGCCAACATGGTGAAACCCCATCTCTACTAAAAATACAAAAATTAGTCAGGTGTGGTGGCGGGCACCTGTAATCCCAGCTACTCAGGAGGCTGAAGTCGAAGAATTTCTTGAACCTAGGAGGCGGAGGTTGCAGTGAGCCGAGATCATGCCATTGTACTCTAGCCTGGGCGATAGAGCAAGACTGTGTCTCAAAAAATAAATAAAATAAAAAGATTTACATGGAATCAATCAAATGTTTTATTTTTAAGCCTCTCATGGAGATTATGACATACAATTTATGTACTTCAAAATCAGAATATAAAGTATTCTTTTTTTAACCACCATTATTTGGACATTAAAGATTCCTTTGCTTTAAGGTTTTAAAGCAACACTTACACCTCATATTTGAGCTAAATGTGTGTACGCAGAATCAGACGTTAGCCTTCCACTCTGTGTGTGGCAGAGCCTTTATTTTGTAACCTAAGTACAAAAGCACAATGTAGTTACAGTGCTCCACTGATTCTTCTCAGGAAATTGATGTTTCTAAATTCTGGAGTCCTTTCACCTCTTTGACTCTATATAGCCCAGAACTGCCTGTGGTACTGAGTACTATATGGAATGTTACATGGCACTATTCAATTGTGCCTTTGGATTTCTTTTTTCTTTTTAAATGTTTGGGTTAAAACACTAGTTTATGCTTTAAACCACTAGAAAAGCTTTGATTGTGTGTGTATGGGTGTGTGTGTGTGTGTTGAGATTAAATTTAAATTACAGGTTTAAACTTTCCTTGCTTTGATGAAAAATTGAAAGGTTTCTGTTTCTCTACTACTTACCCTAGAAATTTTACTGATTGCTCTGCCGTTGGAGCTGATTTTCTTTTTGTGAGAACATCACACTTGGCAACGTAATAGAGAAAGAGACTAATGTGCAAGTGTTCTGTGTTATTTTAAAGCATTTTTTAAAAAATACACACACATTTGTGCCCTTTAATTTGGGAGTAGGATAGGTTCTGTCTGTTAACAAGTTCATTTTCTCTGCTGGCTTTTAGAATGTACTACTTTGATGCTTAAGCGATTTGTTGCCAGAACAGTTCCTTAAAGGAAGCTTTATTCTCATTAGCCAAAATACAGATATCTTAGTTACCCTTGGTCTGGGTAGAAGAATGAGTGAACTGTAATTGAGGCATTTGTTCCCTTATTTCCCTTTAAAAATATGTCTCCTCATCTGGTTAGTAATTACCTTTGACCTGCCACCCTTGATACGTGATCACTGCAGGCTTCACCATGCTTTCTACTATGTAGTTCAACATGAAACAAAAATTCTGGGAAAATGAGCCTGATTTCTCTTTCCATTCTGACTTTTGGTGTTTGTGGGTCCAAATTTTATTTGGCTCTGACTTCTCATATATCTAAATTTTGATAGAGCTCCTGTATCAGTGTCCAGGAACCTAAGGGAGAACACTGGCCACTGTTTTTCATAACCTAAAGGTAGTGAGAGACAAATGCCAACGTTTGTTCTCTTGAACCCTTTCTTGTGAAGTTTGTTGTTTGCCTTTACTGATGCCGTCTGTGATTTTTACCCTTTATTTCCCTTTTTTAAAATAACCTTTCAAAAATGTGTTGGCATTTACTTTAACCATTTATCCTTTTTTTTTCTTTTTTTATTAACCTTTTTTTTTATTTGTTTAACTGACGTATGATTTACCTCTATCCTATAAGGCATTGTAGTCTCAGAATAACGCATAAGAATTAGTGTTTCTGGCTGGGCATGGTGGTTTGCACCCAAGTAATCCCAGTTGCTCTGGAGATTGAGGTAGGAGGATCACTTGGGGCCAGGAGTTCAAGACCAGTCTGGGCAACATGGCGATACTCTGTCTCTAAACTTAAAAAATAATAATAATTAGGGTTTCCTGGATGAATAGTAATTCTAATATGAAAGAAATAAGATGTTTCTGGGTTGAATCCCATGGTTTTGAATTGTATTGTAAAGAAACATAAATAATTCAATGACTTATAAGCACATCAAATGTGATTGGAATTATTTAGACTTTTGTGGACTTATCACTGGGCAAACTGAAGGCATAATTAGGTGAACATAACAGCTTACCATTTTTGTTTGCTGAGCTCTCCTCAGTCTGTTTTCGTGAATGAGAACTCTGACAGTTTCCCAGATGACCAGCCTTGACACCACATCTTCAAGGGGTAGCTCAGTGAAGAAACACTGCGCCTGCACTTAAAGGCCGTCTTGACCCACCTAGCCTTTGTCCAAATCTCTAATATTCCTGGAAATTTAAAGTAACTCCTTTTGAAAAATGGGTCGAGCCAAGACCACATTAAGGTTACATTAAATTCATGCATGCCACTAGCTCATTGACTCCTCACATTTGCCACACAATGGACAAAACAATGACAACTGCTTCTGACTTAAAGAATTGTCATAGCTTAAGGATGGTCATGAATTTTTTACACTTTGAAAGATTATGTTCTTGGGGCCAGGTGCAGGTGGCTCATGCCTGTAATCCCTCCACTTTGGGAGGCCAGGGGGGTGGATCACATGAGGCCAGGAGTCTGAGACCAGCCTGGCCAACATGGTGAAACCTCGTCTCTCCTAAAAATACAAAAATTAGTAGGGAGTGGTGGTGCACGCCTGTAATCCCAGCTACTCAGGAGGCTGAGGCACGAGAATCACTTGATCCTGGCACCAGAGGTTACAGTAAACCAAAATTGCACCAATGTATTCCAGCCTGGGTGACACAGGAGACTCTGTCTCAAAAAAAAGTTTATGTTCTTGGGAATAGTAAGGCTCATACTGTATGTTGAGGATTTTTTTTTTTCTTTTTGAGACAAAGTCTCACTCTGTCACCCAGACTGGAGTGCAGTGGTGAGATCTTGGTTCACTGCAACCTCCACTTCCCAGGCTCCACCAATCCTCCCACCTCAGCCTCCTAAGTAGCTGGGACTATGGGCATGCACCACCACGCCTGGCTAATTTTTGCATTTTTAGTAGAGACAGAGTTTCACCATGTTGCCCAGGCTGGTCTCAAACTCCTGAGCTCAAGTGATCCACCCACCTCAGCCTCCCAAATGCTGGGATTACAGGCATGAGCCATCATGCCACTAGCTCAGTCTAGGGTACTAGACTGAGTACCCTAGCCAATCTTTTTTTTTTTTTTTTTTTTTTTTTTTTTTTTTTTTTTTTTTTGAGACAGAGTTTCACTCTGTCACCCAGGCTGGAGTACAGTGGCGTAATCTTGGCTTACTGTAACCTCTGGTGCCAGGATCAAGTGATTCTTGTGCCTCAGCCTCCCGAGTAGCTGGGATTACAGGCGTGCACCACCATTCCCTATTAGTTTTTGTATTTTTAGTAGAGACGAGGTTTCGTCTCTAGCCTAATTTTTTTTTTTCTGAGTCTATTTCTATCATAAAGAAAGACTTAATAGGTTCGCAGAGACCAGGAAAGGAAAAAAAAAAAAAAAAGCCAAACAAAAAAAGTCTTTAAATAAAGACTTCATAAAAGAAAGAATTCATATGTAAGTATTTACTAATTTTAGAAATAAGGGAATCCTTATGCGAGAGAAGGCCTAGAGTACAGACAGATAATGGCAGTATTGGATGAATGCTCTCCTAATGGGCCTTGAAAATCCTGGGATGAAGTAGCAAAATTTGAAATCTGTTATACAAAGTACTATTAGAAGACAGTAAAGTAATATTGGAGGAATAAAGTAAAAGCAGATGATGGAGTGAAACAATGGATGACAGTACAGGTTCTTATGTGAAATATGCGGAACCAGAAGTATTTCAGATTTTGGGGGTTTTTTAGATTTTGAAATATTTGTTTATACTAATGAGATATCTTGGGGTTGGGATCCAAGTGTGAACATGAAATTCATTATTTTTATATCCACCTTATACATATAACCTGAAGGTAATTTTATACAATATTTTAAATGACTTTATGAGACACAGTGTGTGTACATGGAACCATCTTACCACCTTTTGTGAGCGTGCTTGCATGGGAGAATCTGGCTGTGCATGGAAAAGGTACATGGCAGCTGACGGGGACTGGAAGGGTCTTTTTCCCTTGGGGACACTGAATAAACTATGTGTTGTGCACCTGCATTTTGACTGTGACCCCTCACATGAGGTCAGGTGTGGAATTTTCCACTTGTGGTGTCATGTCAGTGCTCAAAAGTTTCAGATTTTGGAGCCTTTCTGACTTCAGAATTTAAATCAGGAATGCTCAACCTGTAGTAGTATTAGTGTAAATTTAAGATAATGGTGTCACCAAATAGAGGTAATAAGAATGAATGACTTGATGTGAAAAATTGTGTATTAGCTTGAGATTTTACCTTAACAAATTTTACCTTATTTAGTAACAGGAGAATTGCTTCAAAAGAGATAGACTGAGTAAACAGAATATAGAACCTATGCCTTTTGATCCTTCTGCTAAAATGTCACTTTTTTGCCTAGTAAATTCCAGTGTTTACTTACTCAATTTAAGATTACCTGCCCTTCCCAGATAAAGGGAATATCTCCTTGCTTTTGTGCCCCCACTATTTGCCTATATGATAGTACCCTGTCAGCTTACTGCATTTTTCTTTTTTTCTTTGAGACAGAGTCCTGCTCTGTCGCCCAGGCTGGAGTGCAGTGGCGCAATCTCAGCTCACTGCAAGCTCTGCCTCCCAGGTTCACGCCATTCTCCTGCCTCAGCCTCCCCAGTAGCTGGGACTACAGGCACCCACCACCACGTCTGACTAATTTTTTTTGTATTTTTAGTAGAGACGGGGTTTCACCGTGTTAGCCAGGATGGTCTCGATCTCCTGACCTCGTGATCTGCCTGCCTCGGCCTCCCAAAGTGCTGGGATTACAGGTGTGAGCCACCGCGCCTGGCCAGCTTTTTGCATTTTTATGTTTACATACCTGTTCTGCTTGCATAAACTTGAGGATTGAGACAGTGCTTTATCTTGAGGTTTTTCATAGTATCTGATAGTAGGTGCTCAGTAAATGTGAATCTAAATGAATGGAAAGAGGAACAAAGTCCAGAGTTACTTGAAATTTAGTAGAAAGAATAAAGAAGTACCTTATTGAGCCTTGAAGCTATCCAGTATTTATAGAGGGATAAAATTAGACAAACTAAGCAGTTTTGGTAACTTAGGCCCAGATTTAATCACCAAAAAAATTGTCAACTAGTGGCTAAGAATGGTGACAAAACAAGATACATTATTGATAGCATGCATTAGTAAGTTGATTTTTTTTTCCAAAACTTATTTTTAAATTCTTTCTTCTCTACAGATTGATAGGCAGCAGTTTGAAGAAACAGTTCGAACTCTAAATAACCTTTATGCAGAAGCAGAGAAGCTTGGTGGCCAATCATATCTTGAAGGTTGTTTGGCTTGTTTAACAGCATATACCATCTTCCTATGCATGGAAACTCATTATGAGAAGGTAACGCTACTTTTGTTTTCACAAAAATCTCTTAAAATCATGAAGAAGGCAAGTTTATTACACATTGATGCTTACACAGTGATAGTTGCTGTAAAATATTTAGGGGCATTTGTCATTCAAATTGTGTTCCGATGTACAGAGGCACATAGTCCTGAGTCTTTCAAAACAGGTTACAGTTGGTATGTCCACTTGCAGTTGATGTGTCAATGTTCAGACTGGCCTACACTTAAGAAGAGTGTAGAAAATCTTTATGTTCTCTTCCTACTTAGCTTTCTGGGAATGTTTTTACTTTATTTCCCTAAATGTCACTCTCTTCTCCCACCTGAGTTCTTACCTTCTTTTTCCAGTTGGCTGCTATCTCCTGAATTGCTTATTTCCCAACTTAAGATGACCAGAAGTCAAACCTCCCACCTCCCCATTTTGTCAGTAGCACCCCTGTCTTTTCAATACCATCTTTGGGCATGAGGGATGAAGAAGAGGGAAAAATTAATCTGTTTTCAAAGACTGAAATATCTTTCATTTTCACAGTCATTCACTTTTTGTGATTTCCTCTGCCACTATCCTACGTTATGCCCTTATTCTGTCTTTCCTAGACTATTGAAATAGTGTGACTTGTCTCATTTCTTCCCTCCTTTTGCTTTTCTAAATTATCTGCTGCTGTTTTTATAAAACACAGATTTACTTCCCTTACTACTTCTGCCAAGTCAGAGACCTTCCCTGGCTTCCCGTGTTTTACCACTAAGTAAAGTTCAAGGCCCTGCTCAAGCTGACCTCAGCTTACCTTTCTAGCGCTGCCTCCCATTCCTTCCTTTACTTTCTCCCTCAGCTAAACTCTATCCCTCACTGGTCAGCAAACATACCCACTGTGGTTCTCCTCCACCTGGAATGCTATCTTCCCAGGTTCAAATACCACCAGTCCCTTAGGTGTCACTTTCATCTAACTTTTTCTCTATTTTAGTCAGAATTCTTTCTCTTCTCTGTGTCCCTACATTTTATTTGTATCTGTTTTCTGGCACTTGCCTCACTCTTCTTTGGAATGTAGCAGTTTTATGTTCTTGTCTTATTTGCCTTTCAAGTATGTATTTTTCTTGAGGACAATGCCTTAACCATTTTGTATCACTGTTCATGACTGACACCATGCCTTGGGTATATCAGGCACTCATTGAATGTATGTTAAATAAATGACTGTAAATTAATCACGGTAAGCCCTGGTATATCACTAAATTCTGACAGTGCTCAGAAAACGAAATGCTATAAGAATATATCATACCGCATCTGATAGAAATGTCTTATACTCCATGTAGTGGAGAGTGCATATAGTTGCAGCTAAAGTTTTTGGAGCTGTTGGCTGAAAATGCTGTTGTATTCTTCATTACCATCCTGTTACTATAATTCCATCTCATATAAACAAGTCTATTTAAGTATAGTTATTTATATCCTTCCCCATGTTGAAACAGGAGAAGTTCTCTTGTCCCCCTTGCAGGGTGTGCGATGGGGGTGTGACTTGCTTCTTCAGTACCCGGCTGCTCAAACCTCTAGGGGTGCATACAGATGGGCAGGCTGTGGGGCTCCAACCCCACGGCAGTGTCTAGGCGTGAATGTTTTACAGCTCCTGAAGCCCCAGTGAGCATATGTTACAGGGTGCTCTTTTAGTTTAGCTGTCCATAGACGGCTTGTGTTAGCTCAGTTAGACCCCTGCCTTATCGCAAGGGCAGAGGGCTTTCTGTATCCCAGAGTTCTTGCCTTGGTGTACCAGAAGAGTCAGATCACATGTGGGCTTGGAGAATGAGTGCAAGGTTTTGTTGAGTGGAAGTAGCTCTCAGCAGATGGGGGAGCCAGAAGGGAGATGGTTTTCCCCGGAGTCAGGCTGCTCAACGACCGAACTCTTCTCCGACCATCCTGGCCAAACTCTGCGTGATTCTGCCGATTGATGGCCTACCAGTGTGCCAGTGTGCTCCTACGCCAGTGTGTTCCTCTCGACATCCAGCCACCACCTATGTGTTCCTCCACGAATGTTCACCTCTCGACATCCAGCCGCCTGTTTGCCTGCCTGCTAGGGTCTCAGGGCTTTTATAGGCACAGGATGGGGGCATGACAGGCCAGGGTGGACTTACAGCGTTTGGGCAGGAAAACAAAAATGCCTGTCTTCACCTACTGAGCACAGGCCTGGAGGTGGAGGGCTAGCCAAGGACCATGCCCTTCTCCACCCAGCACTTCCCTACCTGCCTGCTTCTGTATCCTTTAAAGGGACCATGCTCTTCCCTTCCATATCAATACCACACAGAGAAGCTTTCATTCCTGTTTAACTTTCAAAATCAGAAATTATCAAGGCTCAGTGTCAGCTTTCAGTCTGTTTCAGTGTATCTCCTCTCTAATACTTTCAGTGAGTGAAGGCTCAGGGGATTTGTTTGCTCAGTAACTATTGGAAAGCCTACTATGTGCTAAGCAAAGTGCTGGCACATAACCAAACAGGACAAACATGGTTGCTGACCTCGTGGAGTTCATAATTAAGTGGTGACAGCTGACAATAACAAGGAAACAAAGACAACAAAATTACACATTATGATAAGTGCCTTGAAGGAAACAAACTGGCCTGTGGTAGAAAATAATAGGCAGGACCTAATCTAGGGTGTGTGGTCAAAAGAGGCCTCTGAGGTGGTGACATTTAAGCTGTTGCATGAAGGATGAAAAGTCTGGGGCATTAAGGCAGAAAGATGAACATACATAAAGGCCCAGAGAGCTTGATGGACCCTGGGAACTGAGAGAAGGTGATGCACAGGAGAGGAGGGGCAGAGAATGATGGGAGGTGGATTTGGAGAGGTAAGCAGGAGCTGTAGCTTGGAGTGCCTAGTCCATGGAACGAAGTATAGGTTTTATTTTTAGTGCAAGTGGGAAGCTACTTAAAGTATTTAATCAAGAGAGTGATGTGATCAGATTTTCATTTTATTTATTTTTGTAATAGAGACAGGGTCTCACTGTGTTGTCCACACTGGTCTCGAACTCCTGGGCTCAAGCGATCCTCCCACCTCAGCCTCTCAGAGTATTGGGATTAAAGGGATGAGCTGCTGTGCCCAGCAAGATTTTCATTTTAAAGAGATCTCTTTGCTTTGTGGTAAAAAGGCATAAGAATAGAAGTAGGGAAACAAGTGAGGAAGCTCCACAGAAGTCCAGGCAAGAGTGAGATAGCCTGGACTGGGAAGGGAGAAGGGGAGGTGCAAAGAGGTGACCAGCTCCAAGGGATATGTTGATAGTCAGCATGAATGTAGGAGGGGAGGGTAAAGCTGAATTCGTATGGGTAGAAACTTTATCATCCAGAATGGCTATTTACAGAAGTCCATAATATTGCTAATTTAAGGTAGAAGCACATCTCTTGAGTATTTTATTCATGCTTAGTGAAATATTAAAAGGTTTGAGTTGTCATTACATTTGTTGATAAAATTTTAATTGTATTTGTCAAAGTATATTTGCTGAAATAGAAGTACTGATGTCATTTGTAAAAAGAAATTAGTAATTGGGTGCTAGTCAGTTTATACGAATTATGAGATCTTGGACAAATTAATCTCTCTGAATTCTCTCAACTGTAAAATGGATATTAGAATTAATAATTTTCTTCACATGTGGTTAGTGCTTAATAAACAGTGTTTTCTTGAGGTCGATTTTTTTTTCTTTTTTCTTTTTTTTTTTTATTATTGAGACAGAGTCTCGCCCTGTCGCCCGGGCTGGAATGCAGTGGTGTGATCCCACTCCTCCACCTCCTGGGTTCAAGTGATTCTTGTGCCAGTAGAGATGAAGTTTCACCACGTTGACCAGGCTGGTCTTGAACTCCTGGGTTCAAGTGATTCTTGTGCCAGTAGAGATGAAATTTCACCACGTTAACCAGGCTGGTCTCGAACTCCTGGCCTCAAGTAATCCACCTGTGTTGGCCCCCCAGAGTTCTAAGATTGCAGGCGTGAGCCACTGCACCCAGCACCCAGCCTTTATTACTTTAAAACAAAAAAAAAAAAACTAGAGATGGGGTCTCACTATGTTGGCTAGGCTGGTTTTGCACTCCTGGCCTCAAGTGATCCTCCCATCTCGGCCTCCCAAAGTGCTAGGGCTACAGCCATGAGCCACTGTGCCCAGCCAAGATAGATTTTAAATGAAGTTACCTATGTAAGTTTTAATCAGATATTTGTGAACTCACATATATTTTTTATTTTCAAGTATAAGTAATCTTTTAGTCAGCTGCTAGTTTGTTTGGGTGCTGAAAATACTTAGCTCTCAATTAAAATCCTTCCAATTATGAAATCTTGGAAGATGGTCCTCGATACCAGAAATTCAATGGAAATTGGTTGATCCCAATATGTGTTTTAGCTTGGATTTGTAGACATTGTGTAAGGTCCTATTTTATAGGTCTAAGCAAGGACTTTTCTTTTTATAGAGCAAATATTATAAAGCAAGTAAAGACCAAATAAAATTAATCCAGAAACCAAATTTAAGGCATGGCCACATTTTAAAAATAGGTGATATTTTGTAGAAAGTGAACACGGATAACTAGATTGTGCAAAATTAATAACTGGAATGATCATAGTTAAGATATGATATACCTATACTTTTAATAGAAGTGTGTATTTGTGTTTCGATAAAATGATTAAAATGTAAGCACAGTTGCCCTCTCCCTTTCCCAGTTTGTCTCTCAGGAATTTTTGTGCTATTATTTTCTACTTACGAAAGGACGGGGTTGAGTCATTTAGTCTCTATTGTTTTAAACACCGAAATTCCTAGTCTACAAACAGTAAGCAAATATAACAGTGCTTATACTTTGTCATGTGTGTTAAATGTTTTGAAATTGTAAATAGGCCTTTTAAAACTCACTAGAACAATCATGCATTTTTCCCTATAATGTGCTATTTATTGATTTAAAATGAAGATAAAGACTTCAGTGTTATTTCTCTATTGTTGCTACCCATGATAATTAGGGAACAAATGGGCTCGTGGGACGTTCTCCTCTCAGTATCTCTCTGCCTTGTTCATGAACTAGAAAACATTCCTTCTGCCTATGTGCAGAATGTCTAGAAGGAACACAGGAGAGAACTTGGATATGTTCTGAAAACAGTAAGATGTAGTGTTACTTAGCCTCAATCAGGCTATTTTTCTTGAAGGTCTGGAAGGCTTTCTCCAGTTGAATATCCTCAGGGAGGACAGTAGTTTTTTCCAAGGTTTGATTGTGTTTCGCTTTGTAAATATTATACAAATTGAAGTTTTGTTGAGGATTTGAGAGTGACAGATAGCTTTGTTAAATATTATGGTTTACTTTGACATTGATTTACCAAAAATAATAAAGTGTGAATAAAATGTCAACATATGATTTCTTGGGGGTGAGAATGGCGCTTTGTCCTTTCTGAGATTGTGGTATGAGTTTACACATACTAATGCTTTTCCGCTATTAAAGAGACTAAGAGTTTTATCGTTTGTTTGTTTTAATTTTATTTTATTTTATTTTGAGACTAAGAGTTTTAAAGCATCTTGTTAAGGAGAGTGTTGCCTTCACCACAATAGTATAAGAAGATTTAGAGCTTACACAAAAAGGAAAACTGTTTTTTTTCTTTCTGAACTGGTACCCAAGTGCATATCAAAATTACTAAAGTTTATTTTAAAAAAAAAAAAAAAAAAAACAGAAAACTTGCCCAACAAAGTTATACTTGAACTAAATAAAAGAATGCTGTTGCTATTTCTTTGCTCGTAACTTGTACTCAGAGAAAGGAGACGGAAAGCTGTTCTGAAGGAATCCTTTCTTTGAAACCAGCCATGCAGGCATTTTTCTGAGTGTCTTCCTTAGTATTAATGGACTGGTGTGAAGGGAGACTGAGTCTCCAGTTTCCAATTCTGGCAGGTGAGCTGAGAAGGAAATTGGAGAGAAGATTGAGAGGCCTTAGTTGGGCACCTTTATGGGCTACTTCCTTCTATTCATTATTTTAGGATGATTGACAAACTCTGATGTGAAGATAGTGCCTAAGGGGTTTTTTTGCTCATAAAAACCAAGCACAGCTCAAATTCTTTGAGTGCTGAAAATAGGAGAATGATACATGCATTGCTTCAGGTAATTAGATGAAAAAAACAAATCTTTTCTTTAGAAATAGTACTCCTAATTTATTACATAAGAACCATGCAGATTGTTCTTTCAATAATCTTACGCTCTTTTAAAGAAGCATAAAACATGAGATGAGATTTTTTTATCCCCCCAAAAAACTTGAATAAACTGTTTAGTTTTCCTCAATTAGAAAATTCTTTATATGAAACAGGTAGAGTTTTAAATTCTAAATCAGTGTATACCAAAGCATCTAAATTGTGACATCCTAATTTGTTAGTTTGGTCTGTACGTTATATAAGGCACACTTAAATCATTGCTTAATTTCCAACTTTATTTTCATACAGTTCTTTTTTCCCTTTAAGTTGTGATCACATTTGTGACTTTATCATTTGCTAATAGTGTGAATTTAGGGAAATACATAGTAATTTGAAGAACTGGATCAAAGCCTCTTTGAACATTAGAGCCAGAAAAAAGTTATGATGACTTCGAGCCTGAAATAAAACATGTAACTCTTTGATTTTGGATGTAGCTATTAAGATTTATTTTCTTCTAGCTTATCTGTCTCAGAATTGCCCTTATTAAAGCTGGAGATTTGGCAATTTCCAGAAGTTCCTTTGTATCCTATCTGGTTTTTGTCTACATTTGCTTTGACTTTTACAAGCTTAATACTAAACTTATAAATTGAGGTTGCTGTCTAGGAAATGAGCAAACTGCAGAATAGCACTACATGCAGTCATGGAAATGACATAAGACACTTGTATTTATCAGAAACTCCCTGGCAGCTAATGCCCACATGCTCTGCAAAGGAAATAAACTTTTTAGTTTTGAAAGAATGGGGCTACCTTTTGTTATAAGCCAACCTTTTATCATTACTTTAAATTGATGAACATGTACAAAGGAGAGAAGCAGTCCTTTAAGTTTTGTAAAAGTCAAGGCCAAGAACTGTCCTTGATTTTAGAAGATGTCACATTAACAGCACTTTATGAATAGGAAAAGAGAAGCATGAGCAGCCATTGTGTATATAGCCATCTGTGTGTTTCTCCACATGCAGGATTGAGGTGACTGGGAAGTAGGAAGGAGGGAGTTGGTTCTCACCGTGCCGTTGTATGCTTTTGCATTTATTTGCATTGCGTTGAAGATATTTTTGACTGGAAGAGTCCCTCACACTTTGCTATATGTCATATGCAACTCCTGTGAGCCAAGTAATCACAGCTGTATTCCACCATGTGAATATCTGTGTGATTTGCCTTGAAAACAAATTCCCACTGCCTGAATATTTTGAGATCTCACTAACACTTAAAGGGAAATCTGATAAAGTTTGTAAAAAGCTGTGGTGTTTCTTTTTGTCAGGTTTTGAAGAAAGTCTCCAAATACATTCAAGAGCAGAATGAGAAGATCTATGCTCCACAAGGCCTCCTCCTGACAGACCCCATTGAGCGAGGACTGCGAGTTGTATCTTTTTAGTTCGGACCAGAAAGTCTAAATATTTATAACAAGAAAATGTTGATATTGTTTGGCATCGGCTAGAGAGAATTTAACTCCCATCCTGTATTTGTCCTAGGTAGTTGCTGTGTGAATTGCATACCTACTGTAAACCCCCTGTCTCCAACAGTTTTTATTTTAAAGCATGTCCCTCCTTCCATTGCATGGTGCAAGTCTCTGTGGTTTGTTTACTATTCTGGTCACCATCCTTCCTGGTGGTTCTGAGGGCATCTTGTAGTAATAACGGGGGGTGGTTTGAGTAATGCATTTCAGCTGCAGAAACCCTGAACCTGAAGCCCCTTTGAAATGGATAAACTCATAATGTGTGGTGAGACTTGTCATCCAAATGAATTGCAGTTTCATGGGTTCATCTGACTAGTTGAAATCAGTTACAGCTGCCAGATGTATAATTTCATTACCTTTGACATACTGTGCATATTTTTAGAGGCAATAAGCTTTGAAAATCACCAAGTGAATTTGGTAAATACAATTGCAAAAAACTAATTTAGCTTGATAACTGGAGTAATGGGTAAATAAATTTTTTTAAAAACCTAGGTCACATAATCCCAGGCCTTCCAGCTGATAATAATTTCAGCAGTTTTATTATACTCTGCAACAATAGTTCTTAAACTTTCAGGGGCCATGAACCCTTTCCCAAGAAAAAAGTTCTCATATAATTTCAGGGTATTTTTAAATCCCTGAATTCATTACCTCCATGGATTCTCAGTTAAGAACTCCCTAATTCTACAAATAAAGCATCCTTTTCAGAATTTATTTGTTTTGTTTTCAAAACATAAATCATCGGTGTTTGGGAAGGAACTATACGTGGGCTATAAGTAATTACATTTCTTAAAATATTCAGCAAATTGGAGAAAGCAAACAAGTAGGAAAAAAGTTTAATAATTGAAAAATAAGCAAAGCAAACTGAAAGCAAAGTCTGCGGATCACACCCTTCACCTTGCCAAGTCCCCTTTATGTGTTGTGTCCTGTAGTGTGTTTTCTTAACAGCCATGCTGTTTAGATTGAAATTACCATTTATGAAGACAGAGGCATGAGCAGTGGAAGATAAACCATAGAATTAAAGGTAAATATGAAATGATATGGCTTGTATGCAGCTTTTGCAAGTTTAGAGGATGCATAAATATTCTTCCCCGCATGGTAAATAAATCATTAAATCACACAGTTAAATAGCGGTATATTTGCTGTGTTAGCTTAAGCTAGTCACCGTATTATTAGCTTGATACTTAAAATGTATATTCGGCCCAAGTTCTGTTTGGTGATAGAGAATTTAATTCTGATTTTTTTCCTGCTGTATTGTGTTCAGACTGGTTTTGTTGTTACTTTGGTGGGGGAATGGGGGATGGCAGTTACTTGGCTTGTTTTAATATTTCAAAACTATCATAGGCATATAAATACGTGGGTTTTGCATATAAGAATGAGTTCAGAGATGTCTACCTGTATGACAAATGGCTTTAATAAGCAAAGGGAACATTTCGGAGGGGAGTGGGGAGATTCTGAATGTTTCATTTATTATATTTAAGTGGCTTCAGACCCCTGTGGAAGAAACCTTACCTACTGAGTAGAAACATTAATTTCATTCCTTTGTTTAAAGTGTTAATGTCCTTAAATATCCAGATACTGCCCTTTAATGAGTAAGAAACAAATTAATACTAATAAGAATCTGTAGGCAGAGTCATGTTGAATCCGTAAGTACTTTAGCATAGCCTTCTAAGTGACAGGAAGTAGCACTTCACTATTTCTGCCAATTTCAGTTACGTGGTCTTCCTACAGAAAGTGTTCTGCTGCTGCACTTTTCTGGTTGACTGTGCTTACAGGTATCTGTCACTAAGTAATAGCACAGATACAGAGTGTACCAAAGCCGACATATGTCTTCCTAGGGCAACATTAATAACAGCTCCCATTTTGAGGGCATCTACTATGTGCCTGGTATTGTACAAATGGTACTTCTGAACCTCATAAGAACCCTACAAAGTATTTCCCCATTTTATAGATGAGCAAACTCGGATACAGATAGATTACATGATGTTTTCACAATCACACAGTTAACGAGTATTGGGATATGAACCCAAGTCTGATTGACCATAAAACCCCTGTCTTTTATACCATACTTGCTCTCAGTACTTGCAGCAGCAGGAACATGGAGAAAAGGAAGAGTTCATCAGATAATTCTAGAGGTTTATCCCCTTCTCTTCTTTTCAATGCTTAAAAAAAAAAATACATTTTGTCTGCTCCTGTATAATTTATTCAATCCTGCAAGCCATGCAACATTCCAGAGCTGCCTTCTTTAGCACTAGTGAATGTGTCACCTGAATTCCTGAAAGCCAAAGATCTAAATCATGACATCCTCTGCCGTATGCTGTGTTTCCTTAAAAAGGCTTTGTTTTGGAACACTTAGTGTTACTTGTCCATACACTTTCTCATGGACAATTTTCAAACTGATACTTCTCAAACCAGTGACCTTCTGTGTGGCTTTTGTTCCATGCCATGGTTTGTATATCGGTTGCAGCTGCGATGACTTGGCACAGCCCATTTGTCATGACTCATTTTGCAGCTATTGTGTAATCATGTGTTTTTCTGATGTATGGGGTTTGAGCAATTACACACCAGAGGCTAATCTATCAATATTCAAATAACTAGAATTTTGAAATGGGAAAGATTTATATTAATAACTTCTGGATACCATTTTCATGAATGAAGATATTTTGTTCAACACAATTTCGTTTTTGGAGTTAGGTGTTCCCAAGGTTCAGGATGTAATGTGGACTGAGATCTTGGGAAAGGGGAGGAAACTCTAAGCATAATTTATTCAATTCTTCCATTTTTCTTCAGTCTGCAAGGTGTCTGCAATTTGAAGTAATATGTGGGAATTAATGACTTAACAAAAGACTACACAAACATGAGGATGGCCTTTATTTTTATAAGAAGTTTTAAACAAAATACTTATCTTTAAGCTTAATTTTATAATATCTTGCATGTATCTTTATTATCACATTCTTATTGTTACATACACTGGTGTTTTCTCTCTGGATTAAAATTGCCATCTTTATATAAAATGGAATACATGATTATTCCATCATAACTAGTGATAATAAAAACAGCTAATGTTTGTTGGCACATCTGTGCCAGCACTATTCTGAATGCTTAATTTTAATCATCACAACGACCCTGTGAGGTAGATATTGTTATCCCTGTTTTTCAGATGAGGAAGCCGAGGCAGAGAGAACTTAAGTTGCTGGCCCAAGGACGAACAGCTAGTAGACAGCAGTCAAGGCAGCCTGGCTTCGTGGTGATGTGCTTGGTCAGAGATCTGAATATCTAGGACTTAGATTTGTAGACTATTGAGCTGTAGACTCATTTAGACAAATGGTACCAAGATATTTTAGTAGATAAAATCCTGGGTTAGTAGAACATAGACCACATGTTATATGCTCATATCAGTTGATGGAAGAAAAATGATTTTACAAGTTACTTTCAGCATCTCTCTCAAACCTTTACTTCTCCCTCTAATTACAGATCCCACTTCCAGCCGGGCCCCTCATGTATCCACTGGCCGACCGCAGAGTGTCCCTACCTCCTCTCCAGAGCATCATTCCTTTCTATCTGCTGCCAGAGCCACGGTGCCATTTACTCCAAGGACTCACTTTCTAAAATTCCACACCTGGGGTGACCTCTAGTCGCTCAGCATCCACTTTGTGTCTCCAAATTGTGTAGGACTCTGTAATCTTTTGATTAGTTTCTGAGAAAACACAATGAAGCATTTCACTTTTTTTAATTCAAAGCCGTTTAATAAAACACAGTTGGTTAGCCCAATGCAAAGCTTATTATCTGCCACCAGTACGTGCCATTGGTTCTCTTCATTACTTGGGCCAGCTTCTCAGGTGGCTTTAGACCTCAACAAGCCGTATCTTCGCCAGTGTTCTATCTTGTTGCCCTAAATTAATAAAATGCTTTTCTCCAGGATTTTGGTGAGGGTTGGCTGTGGCTGTCCTTTTGCTAATGCATCTCCCAGATTTCAAAGAATTACCGGTTTTACCATGACTCAAATCTTAAGATCTGTTTCTACTATTCAATTCCTCAAACCGAAGCTCCTTGAAAAAAATAATGTATAATGTTATTTGTTTTATTAGAGCAATTATTCCTAATTAAAGCAGTATTTAATGCAATTTCCAGTTATTTCTTTGGAGAATTTGATGTCATTGTTGCATTACTTTGAATGTTGGAAAGATGTGGTGCGTGTTGCTTGTTCATCACAAAAATCAGTAAGCACAATAAAGTGGATGCCAAACCATCAAACACATAGGTGTTCCTGCTGTGTCCCTGGATATGGAATAAGCAGGTATAAAAAATATTTTAATTATAGTTTTGTTATAAATATAACTTATGAGAAAAAAATTTGATAGGAATAATACTGTATATTACTAATTTTTAACTATCCCTACGGCAAACCTTATGACTCACAGAATTTTCTCATATACAGTATTCAGTGCACAGAAATCTTACGATTGGCTCAAGTACAGTAAGTTACTTCTCAGTAGAACTCTCAAGTCTGAGTCCTATCTGTAGCTCTGCTTTTGGCTGTACATTCCTAGGATCGGGGCTGCTTATGCCTTTCGTTTATCCTTGGGGTTTGAGAGCACTGTATTTGGGAGAGGGTTTAAAAATACATTAGAAGAGGGAAACCATTAAAAGTTTCACTGTCAGAGATATTGTAGGTGCTAATACTGGATTTCGTCTTTCAGATTTAATTTCTTTTATGGGTCTGTTAGTCATTCAGCAAATACCGTAAGTATGTTTAATATTTTAATTGTGTAAAACTCATTTGTTACTTTACAGCCTGTAATAGTGTGTGTCTGCCTTTTCAACCCATTGCAATAATTTTGCTGAAATATTAACACATTAATAAAACTTTTCTTAAACAAATTATCTCTGTGTCATATTTGGTGGGATTTGGTGGTAAATGATGGTAAAGTGGTAAGTGATAGGACAGTAAATTTGGCAGATAATACTAGAATTGTAGTAGTGTACCATACAATGTAGCTTAGCGTTTTAAAATAAACAACATTTCTATGTCACACCTCTCAATTTCTTACCTGCTTTGTCTTACAAGAGCAGGTATATTGCAAGTAAAAATTAAGGAGTAGTCGTTTAAAAAGCCTGAGTCCTGTCCTCCTGCTCTCTTCCCTGGACAGCATGAGCTTCACCACTCGCTCCACCTTCTCCACCAACTCCCAGTCCCTGGGCTCTGTCCAGCCACCCAGCTGTGGCACCCGGCTGGTCAGCAGCACGGCCAACATCTATGCAGGCACTAGGGGCTTGGGCTTCCGGATCTCCATGTCCTGGTCCACCAGTTTCTGGTGCGGCTTGGGGTCTGGGGGCCTGGCCACAGGGATGGCTGGGGGTTTGGCCGGAATGGGGGACATCCAGAACAAAAAGGAGACCATGCAAAGCCTAAACGACCACCTGGCCTACCTGGACAGAGTGAGGAGCCTGGAGACCGAGAACTGGAGGCTGGAGAGCAAAATCCAGGAGTATCTGGAGAAGGGACCCCATGTCAGAGACTGGGGCCATTACTTCAAGACCATCAAGGACCTGAGGGCTCAGATCTTTGCAAATACTGTGGACAATGTCCACATCATTCTGCAGATCGACAATGCCCATCTTGCTGCTGATGACTTCAGAGTCAAGTATGAGACAGAGCTGGCCATGCACCAGTCTGTGGAGAGCAACGTCCATGGGCTCCACAAGGTCACTGATGACACCAATGTCACTCCGCTGCAGCTGGAGACAGAGATGGGGGCTCTTGAGGAACTGCTTCTCATGAAGAAGAACCACGAAGAGGAAGTAAAAGACCTGCAAGTCCAGATTGCCAACTCTGGGTTGGCCGTGGAGGTAGATGCCCCCAAATCTCAAGTCCTCACCAAGATCATGGCAGACATCAGGGCCCAATAGGACGAGCTGTCTCGGAGGAACCCAGACAAGCTAGACAAGTACTGGTCTCAGCAGATTGAGGAGAGGACCACAGTGGTCACCACTCAGTCTGCTAAGGTTGGAGGTGCTGAGATGACACTCATAGACCTGAGACATACAGTCCAGTGCTTGGAGATCAACCTGGACTCAGAGATCTGAAGACCAGCTTGGAGAACAGCCTGAGGGAGGTGGAGGCCCGCTATGCCCTGCAGATGGAGCAGCTCAATGGAATCCTGCTGCACCTGGAGTCGAAGCTGGCACAGACCTGGGCAGAGGGCCAGCGCGAGGTCCAGGAGTACGAGGACCTGCTGAACATCAAAGTCAAGCTGGAGGCTGAGATCGCCACTGACCGCCGCCTGCTGGAAGACAGTGAGGGCCTCAATCTTGGTGATGCCCTGGACAGCAGCCACTCCATGCAAACCATCCAAAAGACCAACCCGCCAGATAGTGGATAGCAAAGTGGTGTCTGAGACCAGTGACACCAAAGTTCTGAGACATTAAGCCAGCAGAAGCAGGGTACCCTTTGGGGAGCAAGAGGCCAATAAAAAGCTCAGAGGTCAAAAAAAAAAAAAATCAAGGAATAGTCCATGATAATTAACAAATGTACTTACTTTTTTTAAGATGGACTTTTGCTTTTTGCCCAGGCTGGAGTGCAATGGCACTATCTCGGCTCACTGCAAACTCCACCTCCTGGATTCAAGTGATTCTCTTGCCTCAGCCTCCCGAGTAGCTGGATTACAGGCGCCCACCACCATGCCCAGCTAATTTATTTTTAGTAGAGATGGGGTTTCACCATGTTGGCCAGGCTGGTCTCAAACTCCTGATCTCAGGTGATCTGCCTGCCTCGGCCTCCCAAAGTGCTGGAATTACAGGTCTGAGCCACCATGCCTGGCCTAAAAAACGTATTTAAAGAAATAAGACATTGAATGTTTCATTAGGAAAAAGGCATCACAGTTATTGTTACTATCTTGGATCACCTGATGACTCAGTGTGGGTTTTTTTTTATATTTTTATTTTTCTGGGTACATAGGTGTCTATATTCATGGTGTACATGAGATGTTTTGATACAGGCATGCAATGCGTAATGGTTACATTATGTCAAATGGGCTACTCATCCCCTCAAGCACTGTGTTACAAACAATCCAAATACAGACTCCGTTTTTTGGTTTTGTTTTTGTTTTTGAGACGGAGTTTCGCTCTTATCATCCAGGCTGGAGTGCAGTGGTGCAATTTTTAGTAGAGACAGGGTTTCGCCATATTGACCAGGATGGTCTAGAACTCCTGACCTCAGGTGATCCGCTGGCCTAAGCCTCTCAAAGTGCTGGGATTACAGGTGTGAGCCACCGCGCCCAGCCCAGACTCCTTTCCTTTTAAATAAGGTAGATTTGTAGAAAATTAACAACTTAGAAGTTACAGTCCATATTCCAACTTTCTTTTGTAAGCTTATTTTCCTATTTTAAAATGTTCAGTGTCTCTCCTTATCCAGTGAAACTCATAGTAAATAATAATAACATAGCCAGGAGTCAAAAAAGAGGTCATAACACCTCAATTAAATGTCTTCCGTATTCCACTTAGCCCTGGCCCCTAGCATAAGTTAAAGCTACAGTTTCCAAGGAGTAACATGCTTTGTTTTTTGTTATTTGTTTTAATGTCAAAGGAAATCAGAGTATTAGTGCCATATGTGATTTATGTACTTACCTCCTCTCCCCTTCACCAGCTTCCTTCCCCCTCCCAACAAAGGAGACTGTACATTCCATGAGGGCAGAGGTGGTTTCCTACTTACCCTTGCGTCCACCCCACACTCCATGCATCCTCATACACAGTGCTATAGATACTTAGCTCTCACATATTTGTAAAATGAATAAATGAATAAGAGGTAAGTTGACCCATCAGGTCATTAACATCAGAATAGAATTACGGTGCTACACCTGGATTAGTGCAGTGTTTGTCTGGCTTTTGATAGGCAGTGATTTGTGTGCTCCCTTGGTAAAGTCTTCTAAAACTGGGAGGAGGTATCTGTGGTTTAACCTCCAATAGAGTGGACTTTTGCCTGGAGATAAGTACCCTTGAGGATCCCAATGCCCTTTAATTCTAGATGAGGAATTCCCAGGGAAAGGAAAGGAATTGCATCGAAACCTCTGAGTTGGGTAGTGTAAATAATAAATAAGTCTTCTGCTCATACTTTGTCCTGTATTATTCTCTGTATAACGTTAAATCTAGCTATGATTGAAACTGAAAAACTTAGAAGTCTATTTCTCCTTAATTCTTTTAACTTAGTCTTCTGATAAAAGTTTATTTTCAGATAATTTCCACTTTTCAAAATTCTCTAAGGACCTAATAAATCACAAACCATACTTGGTACTCATTTGAGTTCTTGCTACTGAATTTCTCTACGTAAAATCAAAGTTACAAGAACAATATGAAAAAAGGTGCTTCTCACTCATTAGATAAAATGAATCAAGCAGGCTTGTAGTGTAACATCACCAGAGACTACTCTGTAGTGCAAACACCCACTGAAACAGGCCAAAGTGATCCCCGTCCTCGTGTGCTTGCTGGAAGGATGAACATCGATGACTATAACCATTACACAGTGACCAGCTTTAATGTGCAAGGGTGTCAGTGTGAACGATTTTATTCTACCCCACTCCCAAGAGCTGGAATAAATGGCTTTGTGATGGTACTCTCCAGTACTGTACTCAAAACTTGGAAATGTGTAGAGAACGGCAAACATCTGAATAACATCCCATTGCTGTGGATTGTTGGGAATGCTAAAATGCGGATTGTGGACCACCTACATGCTAGGATTGTTAGGGGTACAGCAATACATGTATTTTGCTCCAAAATGAGTAGGCACAGAATTACAGAACCAAAAGAAACATCTTGGCTCTTCTGAATTATATCCTAAGTTCTTCCCATATATGTACCTCAAATGCTGCAAATACGAAGTTCTGTGAAATTCTGCCTGCAACCAGGAAGCCCCGTGGGAACTTAACGCCTACTACTACTTTACACTTTTAAGCCTCCATTTTGAGAAAACTATTTGTTTTGTTGAAAAAACAAAATAGTTTTTACAAGTTAGGTACTACCAAAGATCTTTGGTTAAGGGTTACCGTCAAGTGAAAACAAGTTTATGCTAGTAGGATGTTGTGGGTTTTTAAAAAAATAGTATCTGAGCAATAAAAGGATTTATTGACCTAGTAACTTAGATCTAACTTTATGCTGTCACATTTTACTTTGCTAGTGAAATCTTTAATCTTCAGATTCATAAGCTATCTTTGAAGAAATTCTTTGTTTCACCTAGAAAGAGTTCTTTTAAAAAAAAAAAAAAGCAGAAAGAGACCTAAAAATCCACCTATTAGCTGCCGTATCTGTTGTTCTTGATCTTTCTGTTTCTGTTCATGTATATATTCTCTCGCTTCATGTTTTAACAGACCTGTTTACTGCCAGGAAATGATAATAATTTGTATTCAAAATGTTTTGGTAATTACTCTTCACGGAGCAGCCGAGTGTCAAACAACATAACTAGAAGCCCAGATTCTGGGATGTGCAAGGGCCGAGAAACAGACGTGATTTTTTCCTCCCAACGAAAGGATTCATGTGCACAACTTGCATATCTTTGTTTATCTCATAAAATCTACAAATGTTTTACTTAGTCCAGTTTCTATTTTCTTAGATGTTTGAAGGATTATGTGCTTGAAAACCAACATCTGTGATTCTCATTTCTAATTTTAAAATGAGGAGTGCTTCAGTTAACAATTAGGGGCCAGGCCAGGCACGGTGGCTCACGCCTGTAATCCCAACACTTTGGGAGGCCGAAGTGGGTGGATCACTTGAGGTCAGGAGTTTGAGGCCAGCCTGGTCAACATGGTGAAACCCCATCTCTACTGAAAATACAAAAATTAGCCAGGCGTGGTGGCAAGCACCTGTAATCCCAGCTACCCAGGAGGCTGAGGCAGGAGAATCGCTTGAACCTGGGAGGCAGAGGCTGCAGTGAGCCAAGATCGTGCCACTGCACTCCAGCCTGGGCAACAGAGCAAGACTCCATCTCAAAACAAAAACAAAAACAAAATCGTAGGGGCTGCGCTCACGCCTATCATCCCAGCACTCTGAGGGGCCAAGGTGGGTGGATTACTTGAGCCCAGAAGTTGAGACCAGCCTGGGCAACAGCAAAACCTTGTCTCTACAAAAAACACAAAAATTAGCCGGGCATGGTGGCCCACGCCTGTGGTCCCAGCTACTTGCGGGACTGAGGTGGGAGGATCGCTTGAGCCTGAGAGGTCAAGGTGCAGTGAGCTGAGATCATGCCACTGCACTCCAGCCTGCGTGACAGAATGAGATCCTGTCTCAAAAACAACAACAACAACAACACACACACACACACACACACACACACAATTAGGAAAGGCCAAACAGCATGTTTTGGGGGATTTTTAATATTGCAGAAAAGATCTTCACTTAATGTTTAATGACATGGAGGGACTATTTTAGGATAGGAAAAATCACCTTTTAAGTAACCAGAAACCCCACAGCAGCCATCTTGAATACAGAAACTTCACTAGCCCCTGCCAGCAAGAGCTATAAATGTAAAATTATCAGATCCCTTATAGGGGCTCCCTGAGGAAATTTGCTTGTGACAAGTTGTTTTCTATTCCCAAGGAATAGAAAGGGAATAGTTGTTTTCTGTTCCCAAGTACTGTGTAGATTTTGAAGTGACCACAAGTTTTCCATTAAGGAAACATGTGCTGCCAGAGTAATACACAGCTGTATATTAACTCCATGCAGCAGTTAAGACAGCAAGTAAAAATGCCTCTGAGACCAAAGCCAGCATTTAGGCTCAGAGGGTAAAATTCGATCTGATCATTTCATTTAACAGATAACCTTGGCCGGGCGTGGTGGCTCATGCCTGTAATCCCAGCACTTTGGGAGGCTGAGGCGGGTGGATCATGAGGTCAGTAGTTTGAGACCAGCCTGGCCGACATGGTGAAACCCTGTCTGTACTAAAAATACAAAAAAAAAAAAAATTAGCTGGGTGTGGTGGTGGGTGCCTGTAATCCCAGTTACTCAAGAGGCTGAGGCAGGAGAATTGCTTGAACCCAGGAAGGCAGAGGTTGCAGTAAGCCGAGATCATGCCACTGCACTCCAGCCTGGGTGACAGACTGAGACTCTGTCTCTAAAAAAAAAATAGCAAACAGACAAGCTTAGTAAAATTGAGAAAATATTTGCCTGGCAATCCAGGTCCCAACAAGGTTTTCAATGGAACTTGACATGCTGGTTTTAGAAAAGGTGAAGAGATATGCCCTGTGTCTAGCAAGACATGAAGTTGTAGTAGCTGAGATGTGTCTCACTGGTGCAAGAATAGGCTCACGGATGATGGAACAGAAGAGAGACCTGCACACAGACCTCAGCATGCATGGTGTCCTGGATCCTTTTGTCTCTCATACCTTTTTTCCTTCCCTGTGCTCCTTATGTTCTAGAAGACTAATCTCAGCAGGCTGCATCAACCTGGCTTCCCTGCCCTGTCACTTCTGGTAGGGTTCAGGCAAGGGAGGCATCAGCAGGGGACCTGAGCGTGGGACACTGCGTCACAGGAGTGGCTAACTATTTAGACAGCTGCTTAGGGATCTGGAAAGATACAACTGGAGGCTGGTGAGGAAGAGGAGAGAAACTGTATGTGGATGCATTCTAGGAGTGGGCATAGAAGGTGAAGAAATTAATATGTTGCGTATGCCCACTGCACAGCATCCCTGCAGGGAGGTTCTCACTGCAGGAAAGGAAGTGGAAAGTCCTCTGATATCAGTCAACCTCTTTCCCAGCCTTCCTGGTGCTGGCTCAGTGGGACCATGTGAAAAGGTGGACACGGCAAGGATGAAGTGTGCAAAGGGCTCCACAAAATGGGCCTCCTCCATCATGGCTGACCTGGCCACTGCTACTGCTGGCAGCCCAAGTGGCCGATGGAGACTCATGCTAAGCCCACAGTATGGCACCGTTTCCCAGGAGGGAGGGAGGAAGTTTTGATTATATATTTTAATTACTGAATGGTACTTAAGGAGATCATGGAACTCTATTTTTTTTTTTTTTTTTAAGCAGAGTGACAAGAGTAATCAGTTTTTGTCCAGTGGCAGGGGAAGAACTGTCCCCAACAAATAAATGTAGAGAAAAAATCAACTTGTTTATGAGCGCATTTCCTGAGTTATGCTAATTGATGCCATGACTACACACACACACAGCTTATATTACCATATTATTTTGGGGTACACAGTTGGCCAAATTTAAAAACATTTCTGGGAATAGGCCAGGCACAGTGGCTCACACCTGGAATCCCAGCACCTTGGGAGGCCAAGGTAGGAGGATCGGTGAGGCCAGGAGTTTGAGACCAACCTAGGCAACATAGACAAAAAACAAATTAGCAGCCAGGCACAGTGGCTCATGCCTGTAATCCCAACACTTTGGGAGACCGAGGCGGGCAGATCACTTGAGGTCAGGAGTTCGAGACCAGCCTGGCCAACATGGTGAAACCCCGTCTCTACTAAAAATACAAAAATTAGCTGAGCGTGGTGGTGGGTGCCTGTAGTCCCAGCTAGTTTGGAGTCGGAGGCAGGAGAATTGTTTGAACCCGGGAGGTGGAGGATGCAGTGAGCCAAGATCACACCATTGCACTCCAGCCTAGGTGACAGGGCAAGACTCCATCTCAAAAAAAAAACCTCAAAAATTAAAAAAAAAAAAACAAATGAGCCAGGCATGGTGGCGCATGCTTGTAGTCCCAGCTACTCAGGACAGTGAAGCAGGAGGATCACTTAAGCCTAGGAGGTCGAGGCTACAGTGGGCTGTACTCTGGCCTGGTGACAGAACGAGTCCCTGTCTCTATTAAAAACAAAACAAAAAAATTATTCATAGGAACAATAAGCACCAAGTTGAAGATACAGGTTACATCTAGAGTATAAGGAACAGGAATGAGGTCAGAAACAGGAGCACAACAGACTTAGATTGAGTTTGTCGTGTTATATGGCTTCTTATCATTCGTACTTTTTCAAACGCCTAAAAAGAACCAACGACTTGTACTTGTCAATATGGATTACCATATCCTAAATACCATGCACACCAGTTAACATCTTCAGTATTATGAATGGCTTTGATAACTTGGATGCAATAACCACCACCCCCTGGGATTCCCTTCAGTTTCCTCAAAGCCTCCAAGCCTGTTCAGCTCATTGGTTCCGTTGGTTGTCAACAGGGACTAGCCTCTGAGCTCTGCCATTCTAATTATAACCCCCCAAAAAAGGTGGAAAATATGAAAAAAAAAAAAAGAGGCTTTTTCATGCTTACAAGTATATGAGTAGAACTCTAAAATAAATGAATTAAACTTCCAGCCTAGAAGCAGATTATAGCCAAGGGTAAAGTTCAGGGTCAAGCTGAATTTTCACCGAAAGTAAACATGTCTAATATAAAGCAAAGAGAGGATGACTACGAAAGCACGATCTTGCTTCACAGAGAAAAGTCAAAGGCAACAGCAGCCCTTACAGCTCCATGGGTCACATCCGAATCTTACTGATTCCAATGAGTTAGCAACTCATTGCATCGCAGCTGTTCACAGCAAGATCAGCAATAATAGACCAAATGACTCAAGGCTTCTGGTTCTTATTTCAAAAAATATCAACAATTAACACAATTGCATGACCAGACTTCAGTATTTTCATAACTGAACTGAAATAAACTGAAAAATCTAATAATTTCTATCACTTTGGGATACTCTAAAGGTGGAATTATTTCATTATCTGTTCTGAGCTAAGTTAGTAGTAAAATACTCAGATAATGGTATGTGGCATGGAACATAATCATCCTGTTCTCTAGCCTTCTGATAAATAGCGGGTGAATGTCGAACTCAATTAAGATACTTACTTTTACCAGTGAGAAACCTGGAAGTGTTTCAGTAAAGAAACCTATCATGGCCGGGCGCGGTGGCTCAAGCCTGTAATCCCAGCACTTTGGGAGGCCGAGACGGGCGGATCACAAGGTCAGGAGATCGAGACCATCCTGGCTAACGCGGTGAAACCCCGTCTCTACTAAAACGAAGAAAAACTAGCCGGGCGAGGTGGCGGGCACCTGTAGTCCCAGCTACACGGCAGGCTGAGGCAGGAGAATGGCGTAAACCCGGGAGGCGGAGCTTGCAGTGAGCTGAGATCCCGCCACTGCACTCCAGCCTGGGCGACAGAGCGAGACTCTGTTTGAAAAAAAAAAAAAAAAAGAGAAACCTATCATAACCCAGAAGTTTTTAAGATGTCACAAATTTAAAGTTTCACAATTTTCTCCTGTTAGGCCTCTTTGTTTTTGGAGACAGTCTTGCTTTGTTACCCATATGGAGTGCAATGGTACCATCTTGGCTCACTGCAACCTCTACCTCCAAGGTTCAAGCAATTCTCCTGACTCAGCCTCCCGAGTAGCTGGGACTTCAGGCACCCGCCACCACACCCAGCTAATTTTTGTATTTTCAGTAGAGACAGGGTTTCACCATGTTGGCCAGGCTGGCCTCAAACTCCTGACCTCAGGTGATCTGCCCACCTTGGCCTCCCAAAGTGCTGGGATTACAGGCATGAGCCACTGCACCCAGCCTAGGCCTCGTATTCCTTATGATTTCAAGTACTGACATCTTAAGAGATGTATAATTCATAGACACTACATGTAGAAGGAAAATAATGACAACAATTGTAATTGTAATTCCATCTTTGTAATCCTAATTAAAAAGTTTGGAACTTAGGAATAATTTTATTTAATTTTTTTTTCTTTTTTTTGAGACAAGGTTCTCACTCTGTCACCCAGGCTGGACTACAATGGTGCGATCTCAGCTTGCTGCAACCTCTACCTCCCAAGTTCAAGCAATTTTCATGCCTCAGTCTCCTGACTAGCTGGGACTACAGGCGTGCACCACCACGTTCAGCTAATTTTTGTATTTTTAGTAGAGATAGGGTTTCACCATGTTGGTCAGGCTGGTCTCGAACTCCTGGCCTCAAGTGATCTGCTCGCTTAGGCCTCCCAAAGTGCTGGGATTACAGGCATCAAGTACTATGCCTGGCCAGAATTTAGGAATAACTTTAAATGAATCTTACTGTATTTTGTCAGCTCAAGAAAACCATGACCTATATAGTTTGAGTCTTGAATAACTCAGGTGTTAGGGGCACTAAACCTCTGCATGTCAAAAATCTGCAATTTTTTTTTTTTTAAGAGACAAGGTCTCACTCTCTTGCCCAAGTTGGAGTACAGTGGCACAATCATAGCTCACTGCAGCCTCGAACTCCTGGGCTCAAGCAATCTTCTTTCTTTTTTTTTTTTTTTTTTTTTTTTTTTTTTTTTTTTTGTTGAGACGGAGTCTCGCTCTGCTCGCCGGGCCTGGAGTGCAGTGGGCCGGATCTCAGCTCCACTGAAGCTCCGCCTCCCTGGGTTTACCGCCCATTTCTCCTAGCCTCAGGCGCTCCCGATGCTAGCTGGGACTACAGGCGCCGCACCTTGCCAGGCTAGTTTTTTGTAATTTTTAGCTAAAGGCGGGGTTTCACCGTGTTACGCCAGGATGGTCTCGATCTCCTGACGCTTGTGGATCGCCGTCTCGGCTCCCAAAGTGCTGGGATCAAGGCTTGAGCCCACCGCCGCCCGGCAATCTTCTTGTTTTTGTAGAGACAGGGTCTTACTATGTTGCACAGGCTAGTCTCAAACTCCTGGTTTCAAGCAGTCCTCCTACGTTGGCCTCCCAATGCACCAGGATTACAGGTGTGAGCCACCATTCTCACACCTTTTTTTTGTGGGGGGGGGGGGTGGAGTCTCACTCTGTGGCCCAGGTTAGTGCAGTGGCACGATTCACTGTGACCTCCGCCTCCCGGGTTCAAGTGATCCTCCCATCTCAGCCTCTCAAGCAGCTGGGATTACAAGTAAATGCCACCAGACCCAGCTAATTTTTGTATTTTTAGTAGAGACAAGGTTTCACCATGTTGGCCAGACTGGTCTTGAACTCCTGACCTCAAGTAATCTGCCTGCCTCAGCCTCCCAATGTGTTGGAATTACAGGTGTGAGTCACTGCGCCCGGCCACGTACAATTTTTGACTCCCCAAAACCTTAACTACTAATAGCCTACTGTTGACTGGAACCCTAACCCATAGCATAAACAGTCAATTAACACATTTTAATGTTATATGTATTATATACTATGTTCTTACAATAAAGTAAGCTAGAGAAATGAATATGTTACTAAGAATCTAACGCAGAGAAAATATATTTACTATTCATGAAGTGGAAGTGAAGCATCATAAAGGTCTTCATAAGAAGGAAGGAGGCGGCCAGCCACGGTGGCTCATGCCTGTAATCCCAGCACTTTGCAGGGCCTGGGCAGGAGGACTGCTTGAGCCCAGTAGTCTGAGACCAACCTGGGCAACCTAGGGAGACCTCATCTGTACAAAAAACAATAATAAATAATAAAATTATAAAAAGAAGGAAGGAGGGGTTGGTCTTGCTGTCTCATGGGTGGTAGAGGCAGATGAGGCAGAGGAGGTGGAAAGGGAGGCAGGCACACTGGTGAAACTTACTTGAAAAAAAAAACAACCCACATGTAAGTGAATCTCCGCGGTTCAAAGCTATGTTGTTCAAGGGTCAATGTATACAGATGAACAAATTCTATTCTAAGAGTCCTCCCACAGAAAACAATTACTTCAATAACTGTTAAAGTTCTCAAAACGGGTCGGGCACAGTGGCTCATGCCTGTAATCCCAGCACTTCTAGAGGCTGAGGGGGACAGATCACTTGATGTCAGGAGTTCAAGACCAGCCTGGCCAACATGGCGAAGCTCTGGCTCTACTAAAAATACAAAAATTACCCAGGCATGGTGGCACGCACCTATAATCCCAGCTATTTCGGAGGCTGAGACACAAGAATCGCTTGAACCCAAGAGGTGGAGGCTGCAGTGAGCCAAGATCACACCACTGCACTCCAGCCTGAGTGACAGAGACAGGCCTTATCTCAAAAAAAAAAAAAATAAATAAATAAATAAGTAAATTTTATCAAAATGGTGCCCATGTCTATGATTCATTAACACAAAGAAAAGAAAGACATTAAAATTCAAGACAATAAATGAAATTTTGATATGGGGCACAGTCTTGAGCAAGGCTACCCTTTACCCTTTACTTTGACTATAATCAGACCTTTTCCTATCACTATGGGAAAAGAGAGAGAGAGCACGTATGGCCCTAAAGTGCAAGCATTTAGAAATACTGAGTTTGGGCTGGGTACAGAGGTTCATGCCTGTAATCCCAAACACTTTAGGAGGCTGAGTCAGGAGGATCGCTTGAGGCCAGGACTTCAAGACCAGCCTGGGCAACATAGTGAAACCCCATCTCCACAAAAAATAATAAAAAGAAAAATTAGCCAGGCATGGTGGTGCACACCTGTGGTCCCAGCTACTTGGGAGGCCGAGATGGGAGGATTGCTTGAGCCCAGGAGTTTGAAGCTGCAGTGAGTCATAATTGTCCCACTGCACTCCAGCCAGAGAGAAAAAGAGATTGAGTTTGGCCTGGCTTTCATTTAGACCTTAGGATGAGTCCCTCAAGATCTCTTAGGTAAACTATATAGACGTTAATAAATATGAAGACTTAGGCTGGGCACGGTGGCTCATGCCTGTAATCCCAGCACTTTGGGAGGCCGAGGTGGGTGGATCACAAGGTCAGGAGTTCAAGACCAGCCTGACCAAGAAACCCCATCTCTACTAAAAATACAAAAGTTAGCTGGATGCAGTGGCAGGCGCCTGTAATCCCAGCTACTCAGGAGGCTAAGGCAGGAGAATTGCTTGAACCCGAGCGGCAGAGGTTGCAGTGAGCTGAGATTGTGCCATTGCAGTGAGCCGAGATCGCGCCACTGCAGTCCAGCCTGGGCGACAGAGTGAGGCTCCATCGCAAATAAATAAATAAATAAATAGATTTGCCCAGCACTTAGGCACATAAGCTTCTCATCAAAGATGTCCATGATATAAAGGCACATGAATTTCTTTATGGAAAGGTCACCTTTCTCTTTGCTTGACATAGTCAGAAAATCATTAGGAAAATAATCTTACTCAACCTGCTAAATGCTCTGTTTGGCCACAGTGTTTCAGAAGATAGATTTAATTTTTAAAAATTTTTTATGATTATTTTATATTCTGCAACAAGCAAAGGGGCAGATAGTTCTTATATCTCCTTACAGAGTTTCAGAGGACCTAGGGTCTGAGGACAGCAAAGGAATTAGGAATATCACGAATTGCCCAGATTTTACCTTTGTAAGGGAGACCCAAGCCTTGACCGGCTTCCTGAGTTCTCCAGCATCCTGGCCATACAGCAGGTATTGGGTGTTATCTATCACTGGTCAGAAAAATACGTGTAAGTTCACCAGCCAATAGCTTTCCTTATGAGGCTAAGATTAAACAGCCTAAGCACACTTTTCTGCCTTTCTTAAAGCACTTTGGGAGGCCAAGGTAGGTGGATCACGATGTCAGGAGATCGAGACCATCCTGGTCAACATGGTGAAACCCTGTTTCCACTAAAAATACAAAAATTAGCCAGGCGTGGTGGCAGGCGCCTGTAATCCCAGCTACTTGGGAGGCTGAGCCACGAGAATCACTTGAACCCAGGAGGCGGAGGTTGTAGTGAGCGGAGATCATGCCACTGCACTCCAGCCTGGTGACAGAGCAAGACTTCGTCTAAAAAAAAAAAAAAAAATGCAAGCTGTCTTCTTACATGGCTGTCTGTAGTGCCAATCTTCATGCATTCAGAAAAACCGGGAGTTAAACTCTACTTAACTAATACACTCCCAAATCTTAATGCTTTGGTTCCCAGGGCAGTGAGACCAAGAATGTGATGGAATTCAGAAAAAGGGACCCCTGAGAAACAGCTGTTGAGCAAACAAGCAAGGGCAGTGACATGAGAACAATAATAATGCCATCACTTGTATTCTGAAAGCATCTTTCTCCAGAAAGTTCACAATTCTGTATAGATATATAGTATTTACTGTCGTTTTTCCTTTGTGATTAAAAAAATTAAAGTTGTTCTCATTAATAATGTATCTTTTTGGCTGGGAGCAGTGGCTCATGCCTATAATCCCAGCACTTTGGGAGGCTGAGGTGGGCAGATCACCTGAGGTCAGGAGTTCAAGACCAGCCTGTCCAACATGGGGAAATCTCATCTCTACTAAAAACACAAAAATTAGCCAGGTATGGAGGTGCACACCTGTAATCCCAGCTACTCTGGAGGCCAAGGCACGAGAATCACTTGAACCTGAGAGGCAGAGGTTGCAGTGAACTAAGATCACACCACTGCACTCCAGCCTGGGCAACAGAGCGAGACTCTGTCTCAAAAAATAAAAATAATGTATGGGTGGGCCAGGCGTGGTGGCTCACGCCTGTAATCCCAGCACTTTGGGAGGCCGAGACGGGCAGATCACGAGGTCAGGAGATCGAGACCATCCTGGCTAACACAGTGAAACCCCATCTCTACTAAAAATACAAAAGATTAGTCCGGCATGGTGGCAGGCGCCTGTAGTCCCAGCTACTTGGAAGGCTGAGGCAGGAGAATGACGTGAACCTGGGAAGCAGAGCTGGCAGTGAACTGAGATTGCGCCACTGTACTGTAGCCTGGGCGACAGAGTGAGACTCCATCTCAAAAATAATAATAAATAAATAAATAATAATAATAATAATGTATGGCTGCCCACAAATATTTTGGCTGTTTCTATTTGCTGTGTCTATAATTTCCATTAACATCTTCACTGAGAGTATCTGGAAATTGCTGTGGCTTGTCACTTTCTTCACCTGTATAGGATCCTATTTTCTGTGTCCTCCTCTTCCACTTTGGAAAGTAGCTTTTTCCTTCTCTTTCGATGTAACTTCATGTTTTACTTGTCTGAATTCATGTTAGTATGTTCATCTTGCAATTTAAAACATCTAAGCTTGCCTGCAAATTCTGTCCACAAACTTCATCCTCCTGCTATCATAATCTTTTATCTGTGATCATTTTAATGAATCGCATTCCATTTATATGGCTATCTTATTATTTCTAAAACACTTCTTGACAGTGGGTGCACATCAACCAGATGTTCCTGATTTTTCTCTTCATTCTGCATAATGTAACTGAAGACCTGTTTCCTATCACCTTCCTGAACTTAACAGTGCCAAATGATCAACAGTTTCACCGAAAGTTTGTGTGTTGCTTTGGCATTTCTTTTAATAGCCCTTCTCTACATAGTAGAAATATTTTTCTGCCAACTCATTTCCTCTAGAAGTGTTTTTGTCTAATGAATATCAGTTGTAATCAAAGATCTTAGAAGTGAAAGGGGTCCCTCAATGTTTTGGTCTGTCCCTCTGTCTTTAGGCAGACACATATTATTCTTGTGTAAAAGGTAGTGTGACTAGCCAGGCGCGGTAGATCACTCCTGTAATCCCAGCACTTTGGGAGGCTGAGACAGGTGGATCACTTGAGGTCAGGAGTTCGAGACCAGCCTGGCGACCACGGCAAAACCCCGTCTCTACCAAAAGTACAAAAATTAGCCAGGTGCGGTTGCATGCATCTGTAGCCCCAGCTACTGGGGAGGCTGAGGCAGGAGAACCTGGAAGGTGGAGGTTGCAGTGAGCTGCGATCATGCCATTGCACTTCAGCCTGGGTGACAGAGTGAGACTCCATTTCACAAAAAAAAAAAAAAAAAAAAAAAGGTGGTATGACTGATATGACTGATGGCCGGGTGTGGTGGCTCACTCCTGTAATCCTACTCCTGTAACCCTAGCCCTTTGGGAGGCCTAGGTGGGCAGATCACTTGAGGTCAAGAGTTCAAGACCAGCCTGGCCAACATGATGAAACCCCATCTCTACTAAAAATACAAAAATTAGCCAAGTGCGGTGGCACATGCCTGTAATCCCAGCTACTCAGGAGGCTGAGGCAGGAGAATTGCTTGAACTCGGGAGGCACAGGTTGCAGTGAGCCAAGATCGCACCACTGGACTTCAGCCTGAGGTACAAAAGCAAAACGTCATCTAACAACAACAACAACAAAAAGGTGGTGTGACTGAAATCCAAAGTGACTCATTTTAGGTCACACCTCTATTAAGTAACGAAGCAGAAGCTGGGCTCTAGCTCTCTAGTGGAGGAGTGGGGGAGATTGGAGAAGGTGATTGGACCCAGAGAAGGGAAGTTTTTAAATCAATAAACTACATAATCGGCACTTGTGTAGAGACGTTATCTATACTTGGACTCAAATCTGTAACACTTAAGGAATATTAATAAACATCACTGAAAAGCTATTTGGTAATGAGAATTATGGAAGAATGGGATTGTGCTCAAAGACCACTGTTTCAGTCATTGAATGCTACATAACAAACCACTCCAAAACATAGGGCCTAAAACAACAATACTTATTTTGCTCACAAATCTGCCATTTGGGCAGGGCTCAGCAGAGAAGCTCATCTCTGCTCCCTTCATCTTAGCTGGGACAGTGTGAAGCCTCAGAGCTAGAATCACCTGAAGGCTCATTCAACCCAGACATCTGGAGAATGGAACAACTGGAGTTCTGGGGTTCATCCAGTAAGGCTCCCCGTCTCTGCCTGACATCTTCATAAGGACTCTATTGCACAGCAACTGCAGGCTAGCCAGACTTCTTCCACATCAGCCCACAGCTCTCAAGGGATAGGGCCCCAGAAAAAAGAGCCAAGTGGGAGCCACATTGCCTTTTATGACCTAGTCCTGGAAGCCAAGCAGCATCACTTCTGCCAAACTCTCTTGGTCAAAGCAGTTAAAAAGCTCTTTCCTGATGTAAAAGGCAAGAACAGGGCCAGGCACAGTGACTCATGCCTGTAATCCCAGCACTTTGGGAGGCTGAGGTGAGCGGATCACTTGAGCCTGAGTTCAAGACCAGCCTGAGCAACATGATGAAACTCCATCTCTACTAAAAATACAAAAAAATTAGCCAGGCATGGTGGTGCACACCTGTAGTCCCAGCTACTCATGGGGGCCGAGGTGGGAGGATCACCTGAGCCCAGGGAGGTCAAGGCTGCAATGAGCCGTGACTGCCCCACTGCACTCCAGCCTGGGTGACAGAGTGAGACCCTGTCTCTAAATAAATAAATAAAACATGAGAACATAGACCCCACCTCTTGATGGAGGAGTGTCAGTGTCATATGATAAGAAGGGTATGTGGGGTGAGATCCACATCAGAGCAGCTATGTTTGGGAAACACACTCTGCCAAACCAAAAACAACTGGATGACCAAACCATTGAAACACAGCGTTGAAACAGACCTTGAAATGACCACCTATTTGCCACTCACAAAATTCATTTTGTAAGACCCAGTTCAAATGTCCCTTCCTTTTGGGAATCCCGTGCTGATATGCCCCAGCTTACACACCCTTTGTAAAGATGCCCACTCTCTTACTCAGCTTATTCTATTGTCATTTTTAAAACAGGATTGTAATCAGGCAGGTACAATCATCCTATATTAGCCAATCATTTTACTGGTCAATCAATATGACATCACAGGGCAGCTTCACAAAGGGCCCTCAGACTGATGGAGAAGAGACACTTTTAGGGAAGCCAGAAGCAACGCTTTGCACAGAAAATGCAGGACAGCAAAGAGAAAAGAATCAGCAATTCAGAGAAGAAAAACTGGATCACACAAAGATGGAAAAAATATATACATATACAGACATGGGTTTTTTTGCTTTTCCCCTCCAGAAGCTGAGTTGAAAGCATTGCCTCAAAGCAGTGATTCTCAAACCTCACCTGCGTCAGGGTCACCGGGAGGGCCTGGGTCTGGTGAAATACCCTCAGCGTTTCTGATTCAGTGGGCCTGGGTGGGGCCTGAGAATCTGCATTGTTGCAGAGTCCCAGGCGATGCTGCTGCTGGTCGTCAGATCCCAGGCTTCAAAAACTATCTACTTTGTGAGGCAGAGGTGGAAGGATCACTTGGGTCCTTGAGTTCGAGACCAGCCTGGCTATCATAGGGAGACACAACTCCCCTCCCCTGCCCCAGCACAGTTTTATTTTATTTTATTTTATTTTTATTTTATTTTGAGATGGAGTCTCGCTCTGTCGCCCAGGCTGGAGTGCAATGGCGCGATCTCGGCTCACTGCAAGCTCCGCCTCCCGGGTTCAAGCGATTCTCCTGCCTCACTCTCCCGAGCAGTTGGGATTACAGACGCCCGCCACCACGCCTGGCTAATTTTTTTTTTTTTTTTTTTTTTTTTTTTTTGTAATTTTTCTAGCTACAGACGGTGGTTTCGAGTTGGCGCCGGATGCGCTTCTTTGATCTCACTGACCTCAGTGATCCACCCGGGGCCTCGGCCTCCCAAAGTGCTGGGATTACAGGCATGAGCCACGGCGCCCGGCCTCATAATTACATTAAAAAAAAAAAAATTAAAAAGTAACTGGGCGTGGTGGCGCTGGCCTGTGGTCCCAGTTACTCCAGAGGCTGAGGTGGAAGGATCGCTTGAGCCCGGGAGGCGGAGGTTGCAGTGAGCTGTGATGGTGCCACTGCACTCCAGCCTGGGCACAAGAGCAAGACCCTGTCTCAAGAAAGATAAAAAGGAATGTACTGGAGATTCTGAAGGCACTGACCATAGTGACCACAGCTGAAACCCCACAAAGACGGAGGAACCCAAAGAGCCACGGGAGCTGTGGGTGGAGACGACCCAAGAGGCTGCTGCGGCCAGCTCTCAACAGCACACTTCTGGACGGGACCCCCCGGGGCGGACACCGCCGCTCCCCTTGGCCACGGTGCGGGGCGCCCCCTCCCTACGCTCGTGAGTAGTGCAACCCGGACCGCAGACCCAAGCCGCCGACCCAGGTGGGCGGGGCCCACCCGGACCAGCCTCCAGCCGCTTAGTGTCCAAGGGTTGCTGGGACTGCGAGCAGCCGCGAAGCCAGTCCTCACCCCTCGGGTGGGCGGGCCCAAGAAGACCGCCCCGCTCTTCCCCCCCCGCGCCTTGATTAGTCAGCCTCGCCCGTGCGCGATGACGTCGTGCCTAGGCGGAAAGTTTCCGAGAGTAGCGCGGGAGCTGAGAAGTTGGAGGCTCGGGTTCATCCGGGGAAGGCCTTGAGCAGTTTGTTCCGCTGTCTTCCTGCTTCCAGGTTCCCCGACTGCGTCCCCACGAACTCCCCGTCCTTACCACCTGCTGCTGTGGAGTGCCTCGCTGTCTCCCAGGTCCCCGAGTGAGAGTCGAGTGGGACCTCTGTGGCGAGGGAAGGCCTGTGTGGGTGGCACTGAGAGGTAGAAAGGGAGGGGAATGTTCGCAGTTTCCCTGCGACCCCAGGGATTTTCCTCGTCCCCACCATCCACCTCCTTAGGCCTTTGGAGTCGCCGACTGGTCTAATGTCGCCGGGCCTTGTGGCTCTGGGAAATTAGCATTGATTAATCCTCCTAACAATTTTTATTTTTATAGAGACAGACTCTCCCTGTGTTGCCCAGGCTGGTCTCGAACTCCTGGGCTCAAGGTATCTTCCTGCCTGGGCTTCCCAAAGTGTTGGGATTACAGGCGTGAGCCCGGCCAGCTCCCAACGATGTTAAGTGCCTGCTAGGAGTCAAGCACTGTGCTGAGCGCAGGGGCTCCCCAAGTCATTGCGTCCCGAGTGCTTAGTGCCAGGCATTGAGCAGAGGCGCGATTCGTATTTGAACTAAAACGAACCCCGTCCCTGAGGAACAGGACCTCTGCTGGGAAGTCAAAGAAATGAATAGTGATCGTATGATGTGATAGGTGCTCAGTTCCTGGTGGGCAGTAATAAAGGGGAGGATTGTTTGAGAAATGGATACCTGACCTAAGCCTTGGAGGAAGAGGCAGACACTGGAAAACTAGAGTCCCTACGTTCTCTCACCACTTGCTAATGGGCCTCTACAACCGCAGGAAACCGCAATAAACCTTTCCCTTCTCCAGATAGATGTCTATTCTTGCAAATAAATAGAAAATGCGTTGCAGAGTATTGGTTCTTTCCTTCTCATTAGGTTCCTGGTTTCAGAGAAGATGACCGAAGAACTGGATTTCCTGGGACAGGACTCTGATGGGGGTAGTGAGGAAGTGGTCCTAACTCCTGCAGAGCTCATTGAAAGGTTGGAGCAGGTAAGCATCCCAGATCGAATCCCTTTGCTCCTGTCAGCCTTTTTATTTAGTTCATCTGTGAATATCAGGGATCACAAAATGAGGAAATGGAATTCAGGGCTTATTTCAGGAGAACAGGGACTGAATCTTACCATCTACATGGAAACGGGAAGCAGGAAGGACATCCTCTGTTAGAGATCTCATCATATCAAACACAGCATTCCCAAGTGGGGTCAGTAAGAGACAGCTTTGGGCACATTCAGTGAACAGTTCACAGAGCAAGATCCACGTGATATTTTCAGGGACTGTAGAGGTGTGGTGGGACTGCTAACTTCTTTACCTTAGTCCCTTGAACATCTGCTGTTTCCCTGGAGAATGCCTGTTTAGCAAGAAAATGCTGAAATGCCCGTAAGGGAAAACTGGTCATATTCTTCCTTTTTCTCACATGTTTTTTTCTTGAGTCCTCTGCTCTCCATATGTCCACTGCTTATCTAAAATCCTTTCTGAAATATTTCTCCTTTTAGTTATAATAGCTCTGACTTATTGCGTATTTCTCATGTGCCAGTAACTGTGTTCTTTACACTTATATCTCACGATGCTCTGGTAACAGTTCAGACTATCTGGATTTAAATCTGTCTCTGACACTACTCTGTTATGTGATGTTAAGCAAGTTGGAGAGTTTGTCTCAAGCCGTTGCTTGACTATAAAATGGAGACAGTAGGGCCGGGCACGATGACTCAAGCCTGTAATCCCAGCACTTTGGGAGGCTGAGGTGAATGGATCACCTGAGGTCCAGGAGTTCGAGACCAGCCTAACCAACATGATAAAACCCCATCTCTACTAAAAAACAAAAATTAGCAGGGCGTGGTGGTGCATGCCTGTAATCCCAGCTACTTGGGAGGCTGAGGACAGAGAATCACCTGAACCCGGGAGGCAGAGGTTGCAGTGAGCAAAGATCCCACCATTGCACTGCAGCCTGGGCAACAAGAGTGAAACTCTATCTCAAAAAAATAATAAAATTGAGATGATAATAGTGTCTCCTTCCTGGAGTTTTGGGTTGATTAAATGTGGAATTATAATTGTGTAAAGTACTCAGCATGCTGTCTGACACATGGTAAGCACTCACTAGACGTGAGCTGTTCATAGTAATTATCCTTACCCTCTTGCTCTAACTGCCCCTTTCCAGAGCTCTCTCATGTTTGCGACTTTAGTATTCTTCATTTTTCCCTGCCATACATGATATCGTGAATGACAAAACCGAACTAAAATAACTTTTAAATTATACCTTATATGATAATCCTTACTGTTTAGCAGTGATTCTTAATCTGTTTTTATATCACAGACCTTTTTGAGAAACTGGTAAAAACTCTGGTCTTTCATCCCAGAATAATGCACACATGCACCCATGCAGAATTTTGCATATGACTTCCAGGGGATCACAGATCCCCTGAAATCCACCCACAGACCTAGTCTGTGGAACAGCCTAAGAGTTCCTTGTTCATTAGGAAAGGGTTCATTAAACAAAAATCAAAAGGCACAAAGCATAAAGGAAAAAAGGGATACATTCCTGGAGTGCAGTGGCATGATCTTGGTTCAGTGCAACCTCTGCCTCCCAGGTTCAAGTGATTCTCCTGCCTCAGCCTCCTGAGTAGATGGGACTATAGGCATGCGCCACCACGCCCAGCTAATTTTTGTATTTTTAGTAGAGATGGGGTTTCATCATACTGGGTTTCACTATGTTGGCCAGGCTGGTCTCGAACTCCTGACATTGTGATCTGCCTGCCTTAGCCTCCCAAAGTGCTGGGATTACAAGTGTGAATCACTGTGCCCTGCCTGTTTGTACTTCTGAATTAGAGTGAAAAGACAGGCCACCAGGCTGGGAGAAGATACTTGCAAAATGTTAATATGTAGCTGACACAAGATGATTATCCACAGTACATAAACAACTCTTTCAGACTGCCCAATACAGACTGATACCTGGTAGAAGAAGAAAACAAGATGGCCAATAAGCATATGAAAAGATGTTCAACCTTTTTAGTGATCAGGAAAATGAAAATTAAAATCATGAGATATCATTTCATATCTATCAGATTGGAAGAACTGAAAAACGTGAGCAATATAAAGTATGGCAAGAATGTAGAGCAGCTGAGCGCAGTGGCTCATGCCTGTAGTTCTAGCAACTCGGGAGGCCAAAGTGGGAGGTTCGTTTGAGCCCAGGAGTTTGAGACCAACCTGAGGATCATAGCAAGATCTTATCCCAAAAAGAAAAAAATTAAGAATACAGGGTAGGCCAGGTGCAGTGGCTCACACCTGTAATCCCAGCACCTTGGGAGGCCTAGGCGAGCAGATCACCTGAAGTCAGGAGTTCAAGACTATCCTGGCCAACAAGGCGAAACCCCATCTGTACTAAAAATACAAAAATTAGCCGGGCGTGTTGTTACGCCTGTAATCCCAGCTACTCAGGAGGTTGAGGCAGGAGAATCTCTTGAACCCAGGAGGTGGAGATTGCAGTGAGCCGAGATCACACCACTGCACTGCAGCCTGAGCAATAGAGCAAGACTCCGTCTCAAAAAAAAAAAAAAAAAAATGTAGAGCAATTTGCACATTTATATACTGCCATGGGATGTAAATAGGTATAATCACTTTGGAAAATAATTTGTTAATTGTCTAGTAAAGATGAAGGTGCACATACCTGTGGTCCAGTAATTCCACCCCCAGGTACATACCTAGTGAAAACTTCTGCATATACTGTAGGAGACATCTACCGTATTTTCACACATTGCTTGTAATAGTTAAAAATGAAAATAACCTAGATAACCATAAATAAATAGCATTGAGAAAATATACCATGTACAGTGGAAATAAAACAGCAGTGCAAATGAGTAAAATAACTCCTGAAACAGCGTGAATAACAGGAACATAATGTAGAACAATAACAACCATAAAATATGAGCTGCCAAAGAAACTTTATGTAAAGTTCAAACTTGCAAAATTATTGTTCAAGGCAGAGCCACCACCCTTGGGTGATGTGGCACACTGCTGTGCCACAGATGCCTCAGTGTGGACCCCTGCATCTTCCAGGACAGCCGGAGCCCCAGGCTGGTTGCTTTTTCACGTGAGCATCATTGGAGTCCTTGAAAGGCAGCTAGAGGATGGGCAGCAGGGGGTCTGACAGCACCGCTGTGGCTTGCCGGTGGTTGAGCTAGAGTAACATCTCATGCCTGATGCTCCAGTGCAATGCCCTGAGTGCAGCCAAGGAAGTGACCTGCATGGCTGCCACAGCCAGATCCTGTCTCTTATGCTGTGTGACACAGCCAAAGGGACAGCCTGACAGGGCCACTGATGAGAACAGCTTCGGGAGCATATATAGGATACCCTTTAATGCCTGTAAAAAGTGATTTAAAAGTTATTACCTGTAGTGCAGATTTGCTCATTTGAGTGATTGTTTTAGTTTGCTATGGCCGCAGAGCAAAGTCCCAAAGACTGGGTAGCTTAAATAGAAATTTAGTTTCTTAATTCTAGAGGCTCAGGTCAAAGTGCCAGCATAGTTGGCTTCTTCCCAGGCCTCTGCCTTAGGCTTGTAGGTGACCATATTCTCCCTGTGTCTTTGCGTGGTCTTCCCTCTCGTGTGTGTCTGTGTTAAAATTACCTCTTATCAGGACAGCAGTCTTACTGGATTATGGCAACTTAATCACTTCTTTAAAGGCCCCCATCTCCAAATACAGTCATGGTCTGAGGTCCTGGAAGTTAGGTAGATTTTTGAGGGGGGACACGCTTCAGCCTGTAGCAATAATGAACTGATTGGTATTTAGAATTTTGATCAGGGACTAGGCACGGTGGTTCAAGCCTGTAAGTAATCCCAACACTTCTGGAGGCTGATGCAGGGGGATGTCTTGAGGCCAGGAGTTCGAAGACCACCATAGGCAACATGGTAAAACCCCATCTTTATTTAAAAAATTTAAAAATTAGCCAGGCTTTGTGGTATGTGCCTATAGTCCCAGCTACTCTGGATGCTGAGGCAGGAGAATCACTTAAGCCTGGGAGGTCAAGGATGCAGTGAGCCATTATTGTGCCACTGTGTGACCAGAAACCAGATGTAGCCATTTCAAGTGTAAAACCTGATTTAAAAAAAGATTGGATTTTGATACAAGTTTCTCAGTAAAAATTTTTGAAAGCTTTATGTGAAAGTTTTATACTAATATAAACTTCCACCTAATGTTTTATACTTTATTATCATAATTTCATAATATAAGTGAAGTGGTCCCCAATGGTACCCCAGTGTACCAGACAAGCACTATCACTTTCTTTGAATATCCTGTCATGAACAGTTGAGAGGTATTCTATAGACATATGAACAAATATAGTGAGACCATAAAGGAAATTCAACATGAAATTCAAGCTAATGATTACCTCTGAGGAGGTAGGGACACACAGGGACTTGTCATTGTTCTCGTAGTTTGTTTGTTTGTTTGTTTTTGAGACGGAGTCTTGCTCTGTTGCCCTGGCGCGATCTCTGCTCACTGCAACCTCCGCCTCCCAGGTTCAAGCAATTCTCCTGCCTCAGCCTCCCAAGTAGCTGGGACTACAGGAGTGTCAAGCCCGGCTAATTTTTTATATTTTCAGTAGAGACGGGGTTTCACCAGGTTAGCCAGGATGTTTTGATCTCCTGACCTCATGATCCGCCCGCCTCGGCCTCCCAAAGCGCTGGGATTACAGGCATGAGCCACCACGCCCAGCTTGTTCTTCTAGTTCTAAAAATTATTCAATATTTGGCTGGGCTCGGTGGCTCACGCCTGTAACTCCAGCACTTTGAGAGGCCAAGGCAGGTGGGTCACTGGAGGTCAGGAGTTCAAGACCAGCCTGGCCAACACGGTGAAACCCTGTCTCTAATAAAAACACAAAAATTAGCTAGGCATGGTGGCACATGCCTGTAATTCCAGCTACTCAGAAGGCTGAGGCAGGAGAATCGCTTGAACGCGAGACGCAGAAGTTGCAGTGAGCTGGGATCATGCCTCTGCTCCCCAGCCTGGGCAATAGAGTGAGACTGTCCCTCAAAATAAATAAATAAAATTATTCAATATTTAATAAAATCAGTCAAAAGAAATACTGCTCCTAATAAGCCCTTCAGGAAATACGATGTTTTCCCATGCATTATGCCGGGTTTTGTTTGTTTCAGTCTGCAGAACTACTGCAGATGCTTAGGCTCTGCACAAACACTTATGACAGTGGCCATGCCCAGCATTTGGTAATGTGTCTTGACGGTGATCAAGGAGAGAAGCAGACACTCAAGGACATCAGAAAAAAATAAGTTGAGCCTGGTCAGCATATAATTCTGAGCTATGTTAAAACTACATTTCCTATAATTGAAAGATAAGTGTAGCTTTCGTCAGTCACTTAGGGATATTTCAGTTCTCTAAGCCTTAGAAGTCTCTAAAATGAACCAAACAGCTGGGCCTGAGTCATAAATTAGAGCTTTAACTTCTGGCTCCAACACCCCATAATAGATGAGCGCCTGTTTCTTTTATGATCCTGTATACTTTGGGGCCATTAGTAAATTACTCAATCTGTATTTTTTCAATCAGATGAGGATAACTATATCCATTTTCTCTGAGATATGATGATGATGAATTAAAAATATTTGTGAAGTGCTCTGAGCTTCAGGAATGAAGAGCTGTGTGGATTGGTGGGTTGTTGCTTTCTCTCTAAATAGACATGGGGTGGTGCTCCCTGGGAGGAAGGAGCTGGTGGAGTAACAGTGTGCCCGGGCTGCCTGGCAAAGCCACTGTTTGAACACCAGGTGGTGTCACTCTCAGCACCAGGCATCATACTAACTGAAGTAAGCAAGGGTTTGTGTGAGTGTCAGTTGAATAGAAGGTTATGAACATATCCTCCCAACTAAAACAAGACATGAGAAAGCAATTGCTAAACTTAGTTTGTCTTCAAAACAGTTTCAGTGTTTCCAGTTGGTGGGCAGACAGTTTTCTCGCCTGCACCGTCCCTGGTTTTTGTGGGACTTGGGCTGACTCACAGAGTTGTTTCGCTCTGTGGTGGATGATGCTTGCTTTTTCTGGCATTTGTCTTTTAGGCCTGGATGAATGAAAAGTTTGCCCCTGAGCTGCTGGAGAGCAAGCCTGAGATTGTAGAATGTGTCATGGAACAGCTGGAGCACATGGTAAGAGTTGCTTGTCTTGGGCTAACAAAGGAGGAGGAAGGTAAAAGCATTTGGTCAGCACACTGAGAGCTTGCAGTCTGATAGCAAATCTGTTTTGTTTGGCTCAACCCACAGTCCAGTTCTTTAAAAAGAACATTGAATTAGTTATCTATGTTTATCAAGCTTGAGAGTTCTTGTAAATATCTGGATATTGGCTTCCCATGAAAAGTCTAAAATCCTGCATTTCTGCATGAGAACAGTTGACCAGAGCAGTCCCATGAGAGTTGCCCATCCATGTACTCCCTGCTCCCCACAGTCCCTGACTACCCACCCCTCTCTTGTAGCCTCCTAACCTGGCCCCTGCAGACATTTGAGTTTGTGGTCCCTGGCCTAGATGATCTAAGTCTAAATCGTTGTCAACTTCAGAGAAGCTGTAAAATGTGGATATTTCACAGTTTCTCAGCTGGTGTTTTAATACTGCTTTTTAGACCCGATGGAAGTTTCTTCTGTGTGCTGTATTATCTCCCTTACAATCGGACTGGAGTTCTTCTGGAACCCTCTGGCTGAACATATTCTATTCAAATGGTCTTTTTCTAAAAGTAAATGACTATTGTTTGCATTTTATACAATGATAAAATAAAATGAAAACTCACATGATATTTTTGTTTTCATTGGACTGAAACATAGTCTGGGTCCTCAACGTTGTCAATGATGATAGTTGAACATCATGTTTTTTATAAACCTTAGTTTCTCATTTAATAGGAAGAAAATCTCAGGAGGGCCAAAAGGGAGGACCTGAAGGTCAGCATCCACCAAATGGAGATGGAGAGGATCCGCTACGTCCTCAGCAGCTACTTGCGGTGTCGCCTCATGAAGGTTTGACATGGAGATACCTGGAGGGATTGAGACAGCGCAGTCTGTAAAGCAGACTGAATGTCCTGGGGAGAACTTGGACTGGGGCCCAGGAGGGTGCAGGACCTGAAGACGCTGCTGAGAGCCCAATATCAGTGTAGCTAAAGTGTAAGGAGAGCAAGAGATTGCTCCGCAGAAGCACAGAGAGGCATGTGTTGCCCACTGCGGGGACACCGCACACATTTTTAGTCTGTTCACCCGCTGAGTGAATGGTGCCCCCTTGCATTACAGCATGGTGGTGCTGAAGGGAGAGTCGTTGGCATTGGTGAATAGGGAATGCTGACTAGGGGATAACTTGTTTCCAAAATTATTTTGCCTGTCAGATGGCCAACATCAATGTCAAATGAACCAGGATGACTTACATTTGCCTGCAGCTTTGTGGCTATCTAACTTACAAAAATGAAATTGCAGGCTAGGTATGGTGGCTTACGCCTGTAATCCCAGCACTGGGAGGCTGAGGAGGGTGGATCACCTGAGGTCAGGAGAGTTTGAGACCAACCTGACCAACAAGGTGAAACCCCATCTCTACTAAAAATAAAAAAATTAGCCGGGTGTGGTGGCGGGCACCTGTAGTCCCAGCTACTCAGGAGGCTGAGACAGGAGAATTGCTTGAACCCAGCAGGTGGAGGTTGCAGTAAGCCAAGATCGTGCCACTGCACTCCAGCCTGGGCGACAGAGCGAGACTCCGCCTCAAAAAAAAAAGAAAGCAAAAGAAATTGCAAAACATTCCTATTTTATAACCCTGAGAAATTCCTACTTCCTTGACATTTCTTTTCATTTGGTTCTATGTGTCTCTTTAGTTGTTACAAATAAAATAAATTATCTCTTCTACACGAGAATGCTTCAGCTATCTGAAGACTGCCCACAGTCTCCTCGAAGTCTTCTTTCAGGCACACATTTTAGCCATTCAAACCATTTACTCTCCTGGTCTCTAAAAGGGTTCTTGTTTGTCTTTATCCTTCTTAAGTTACACTATCTAAAACTAAACACAGTATCCCAGTTGTAGTTTGACCAAGTTTGTGAAAAACAGCATGATCATTTCTCTTATTCTGGTTATTAAGCTGGTAGTAATGCCAACCACATCACATTAGCATATTTATCACATTAGCATATTGACAGGTACGCTGCCTGAGCTCATTCTTCACTCACATGGATGCTAACCCCTTTTATTATGATAATGATCCCATCCAGTCATTGTCCTCTACTTACATGGCTTAGGTTTTGGCTCCTTAAGTGTAGGGCTTGATACTTATTCCTCTTAAACTTTATCTTATTAAACTGGGCCATTTCCCTTATCTCTGGATCCTGATCTTGTCACCTAATGTATTAGCTGTCTCTTAATACTTGATGTCATCAGCCCTCTTGTTTTTTTATTTGCTGGGTTGTGTGTGTTTTTTTTTTGTTTTGTTTTGTTTTTTGACGGAATCTCGCTCTGTTGCTCAGGCTGGAGTGCAGTGGCACGATCTCAGCTCACTGCAACCTTCCCCTCCTGGGTTCAAGTGATTCTGTTGCCTCAGCCTTCCAAGTAGCTGGGATTACATGCCCCTGCCACCATGCCCGGCTGATTTTTAGAAGAGACAGTGTTTCACCATGTTGGCCAGGCTGATCTCGAACTCCTGAGCTCAGGTGATCCACACCCACCTCAGCCTCCCAAAATGCTGGGATTACAGGCATGAGCTACTGTGCCCAGCCCACATAAGGTTTTTGATGACCAAAAGCTGGTGATGACCAGCCAGGGGGCAGTGGCTCGTGCCTGTAATCCCAGCACTTTGGGAGGCCAAGGCAGGTGGATCACCTGAGGTTAGGAGTTCAAGACCAACCTGGACAACATGGTGAAACCCCATCTCTAAAAATGCAAAAATCAGCTGGGTGTGGTGGTGGGTGCCTGTAATCCCAGCTACTCAAGAGGCTGAGGCAGGAGAATCACTTGAACCCGAGAGGTGGAGGTTGCAGTGAGCCAAGATCACACCACTGCACTCCAGCCTAGGCAACACAATGAGATTCCATCTCAAAAAGAAAAAAAAAAAAACCTTATGTGAATATTAATTGGACTGTGTTAAGGATCTCTCACCAAAGACTTTCCTACAGTTTGACATCTACCCATTGAGTCAGCATTCTTTGTTCAGCCACTTAGGAGTCTCCCAATCCAAGCTGTCCCCCAGCCTCACGTCCACAGCTTGCCTGCAAGGGTGTCTCAGAGATGTCCCGTGTCTTATGGTGTGCCTCTCTACCCACACTGTCCCACCTCCAGACCACACGTCGTTCCTCGGGAGAGTTGTGTAAACCCTCTTTATGTTAACCACATCCTTGTCTTTGACTTTTACTGACGTTTTCATGAAGATTTTGCTTTATCTTCACAGATAGAGAAGTTTTTCCCTCATGTCCTTGAGAAGGAGAAAACCCGGCCCGAGGGGGAGCCTTCCAGCCTCTCCCCGGAAGAGTTGGCCTTTGCCAGAGAGTGAGTGAGCTGTCGGCATGGGGCACCTGGCGGATTCAGCATGAGGCCTGTCCTCGAGGGCTGTGCGCTGCTGCCTGCTAACCTTGGACGTCCATCAGCTGTGCACACCACAGCAATTTGAGTCCATGTCTTTCAGGTTCATGGTGAACACAGAGACCTATCTGAAAAATGTCGCCTTGAAGCACATGCCCCCTAACTTACAGAAGGTGGACCTCTTTCGGGCAGGTAAACAGGACATTCTCCCTGCAGGTGGCCCACCCATCCTCAGGTGTCCCAGGGTAGGATCCTGTCTTCACTGTTTTTACCCAAATATGGGAAAATAAGTATGTAGATAAACAGAAAGGAGAGGAAGGGTTCTGGCTAAAAACCAAAAAAATAACAAAGCAGATCCAATGGTAGTCATTTGAGCATTGCTTCTGTGTTCCCTGGGGTGGGCTGAGCCCCATGACTGCACTGGTGCTTGTAGACTCGGCATGGAGCTGCGTTCGCCTTCAGTAGCTAGCCATCTGCTGAGCCTCTGCAAGGTGCTGGCAGCCCTGAGTACCAGTGCTGCAGAGCCCACACCAACATTGCCCCTGCTCTGAGGGGCTGGCGGTCTCTTCCTCACAGGTCCCAGAATGCACAGGGCCCGCCTAGCTGGAGGGGAGGGCTGAAACAGGAGGCTAGGGAGACCTCCACTGAGTCTCTGTGGCCTCGGAAGAGGGAGCAGGTTGGAGGGTATGGAAAGACGAGGGAGGGAAGCCGGGGAAGGGCAGCTTGGCCAGAGCCCCTCCTCGGGCCTCTTTGCACTGGCCCCTGAGGGCTGCTGAGCAAGGAAAGGGAGGTATAGGCAGAGCCCTTAACCGTGGATGAACCCACCGGGGGCCCCTGGCTTACAGGATAAAGCCCATGTTCCTCAGTGTTGCACGGAGCGCCAGATCCAAGCAAGACTGCCTCAGGCAAAATTGCCACACCAAATCAAATGCCCTCCAGGGGTCTGGAGCCCGCCTTGTCTACAAGCTGAGCTTAGTGTTCCAAGGCCACGAGCTCCAGTGCACCCGAGCCCTGGAAATTCATCTCTGCCCAGCCTGTGCTGGGGCTAGGGGCCACACGGCCACCCCTGTGGTGGTGGAACAAGGTCTTAGTCCCTTTGGGCTGCTCACAGTTCTGGAGGCCGGGAAGTCCAGGATCCAGGCCCCCACAGATTCAGTGTCTGCCATGGGCCTGTTCCTCATCGATGGCGCCTTCCATATGTCGTCACAGAGAAGGGAAGGGGCAAAGGGCAAGGGGCAAGCAGACTCTCAGGCTACTTCCATAAGATCACTAATCCCAGTCTCTATGTGTCCTAGTCCCCTCCCTTCCGCTGACTTTTTTTTTTTTTTTTTTGAGACAAGGTCTTCCCTTGCTGCCCCGGCTGGAGTACGTTGACGCTGTCATAGCTCACTGCAGCCTTAAACTGCTGGGCTCAAGTGGTCCTCCCACCTCAGCCTCCCAAGTAGCTGGAACTACAGGCGTGTGCCACCATGCTTGGCTATTATTTTTAAAATTTTTTTGTGGAGACAGTATTGCTATTGTTTTCTAGGTTGGTCTCAAACTCCTGGCCTCAATTGATCCTCCAGCCTCAGCCTCTTAAAATGCTGGGATCACAGGCATGAGCCACTGCCTGGCCTATTCTCTACTTATAAGACACCAGTCAGACTGGATTAGGGCCCACACTTTCACTTAACTGCCTCTTTAAAAGCCCTGTTTCCGAATACAATCCCACGCTGAAGTATTGGGGGTTAGGGCTTCAACATATGAATTTTGCAGGGACACAGTGTAGCCCATAACACCAACTGCAAGTCAGACCCATATCAGACTTGTGGAACCCTGAATTGGTCATTTTGCTGAGGAAAACAAAAGGCCCAATCCATGTCCAGCTCCCTCCCTGGTCAGCCACTCTGTCTGCATCTTAGAAGAATAGGAAAGGGCTGGGCTCCTATCTAAACCCTGAGTGTGCCATACCTCCCAGCAACTTTTCCTTTGTTGACTTTGTTGGCCGAGCATTTCCTGATCACATTATTATTTTCCTGGCAGTTCCCAAACCAGATCTAGATTCTTACGTGTTTCTGAGAGTGAGAGAACGACAAGAAAACATACTGGTAGAACCAGACACAGATGAGCAGAGGTGAGTGGCATGCGTCTTTCACAGTGGGCACATTCCTCCCAATGGAGGGCCAGCTGAGCTCTACAGGCGAATATGTTTCCCTCTTTTTCAGGGACTACGTGATTGACCTGGAGAAGGGCTCACAGCACTTGATCCGATACAAAACCATTGCACCTCTGGTTGCATCTGGAGCTGTCCAGCTAATTTAAAACTAGGCATAAACAGCTGGGCATGGTGGCTCACGCCTGTAATCCCAGCACTTTGGGAGGTCGAGGCAGGCAGATCATGAGGTCAGGAGTTTGAGACCAACCTGACCAACATGGTGAAACCCCATCTGAACTAAAAATACAAAAAAATTAGCCGGGTGTGGTGGTGTGCACCTGTAATCCCAACTTCTCGAGAGGCTGGAGCAGGAGGATCACTTGAACCTGGAAGCAGGAGGTTGCAGTGAGCCGAGATCATGCCATTGCGCTCTAGCCTGGGTGACAGAGCGAGACTTTGTCTCAAAAAAGAAAAAAAAACTAGGTATAAACTCATGAGGTCAGGAGATCAAGACCATCCTGGCTAACACAGTGAAACCCCATCTCTACTAAAAATACAAAAAATTAGCCAGGCATGGTGGCAGGCCCTGTAGTCCCAGCTACTCGGGAGGCTGAGGCAGGAGAATGGTGTGAACCGGGAGGCAGAGCTTGCAGTGAGCCAAGATCGTGCCATTGCACTCCAGCCTGGGCGACAGAGCAAGACTCTGTCTCAAAAAAAAAAAAAAAAAGGCATACACAGGAATGAAGACCTGGAACCCTAGAGAAAATACTAGAAACCCCTCATATTACCTTGTGCCTGAGGACAATAATAAAGTAGTTCACTAGGCATCAGACATTCCTCAGCAGTGCTGTGGGTCACAGGCGTGGAGAGGAGCTTGAGGCAGGATTGCTTGGGTTGCCGCACGTCCTGTGTGCCGCTTTAGCCTGTGTCAGTAGATGGAGCCATTGCTCTGTTTATTCTGTATACTTGGCGGAGCAGTAGAGGCTCTCAGCACACCTTTTCCCTTTGTTGTATTTTCTGAGCTAAGGAAAGGCAGGCAGAGGTAGTTCATAAGAAGGCATCACTGCCTGTGATCGGGGCTGCATTTAGCCCTGACCTGATAATGGTATGAGAGTTCATTTAGCGTTTCTGCTGGGAAGATTGTAAATAGATTAAAGAAAACAGCTGTGGCCTTCTCCCGTCATACATCATTAGACTGTGTGAACTAACATTTTAGAACCTCTAATATTGGACTTAAAACCAATTTCTGTCATGCTTAACTGAAAATCACAACTAAACCAATAAACCATTATTAAATTTCCATTCTGTGGCAGAAGGCACCTCTGGACGGCTCTCGGCTTGTAGTCTAATGAAGTATGTGCTCCCTGCTGTTAACCCACAGCCCTCCCCAACTCTCCAGCGGCTTTGCCAAGCCAGCCTCCGGGCCATCTGGCTGTCCTTGGCCAAGGCACTGTTAACAGTGACGTTAACCATCCTGTATTGTGACCTCTGTGGCCGCTTTTCTGGTTTAAGTCCTTCACTTTTTCAAGAGGAATGGATGAAATTAGCCTAATATGCTTGCAGAGTTTCACAGTGATACTGGAAGGAAGGATGTATAGGCAGTGAATGAATGATCGTTCCTTGAAATGCGATAAAAAAAACAACCTGCATTCCGTCTTTTCTTCCTGGATGAAGTTGGCAGATTTCCATTTGCAGGATATGGGCTGCGAGAGTAATCAGGGTAACATTGCTGTCATTTCCAAGAGAAATCAGTGGGGGAAGGCAAGGGAGGTCTTTTTTTTGTTTTTTGTTTTTTGTTTTTTGAGACAGAGTTTCCCTCTTGTTGCCCAGGCTGGAGTGGCAGTGGCATGATCTTGGCTCACTGCAACCTCCACCTCCCGAGTTCAAGAGATTCTCTTGCCCCAGCCTCCTGAGTAGCTAGTGCACATCACCACACCCGGCTAATTTTTTGTGTTTTTAGTCAAGATGGGGTTTCACCACGTTGGCCAGGCTGGTCTCGAGCTCCTGACCCCAGGTGATCCACCCACCTCAGCCTCCCAAAGTGCTGGAATTGAGTCACCACACACGGCTTGGGGAGGTTTTATTTCTTGACAAAGGTATTTGATACTCGTGCAGTCCCTTGTTTTTCCAGTGTCTTTACCGCCTTAAGCTACTCATTAAACAAATGTGCATTGAGCACACAGTGTGCCAGGCATAGTTCAAGGCACCAGTGCCTTGAACCAGGAGTAAGACATTCAGTCCCTGCTTGGATGGAGTGAGAAGTGCCTTGCAGAGAGTTAAAGAGTTAGACTTAGCGGGGACACTGGACTGGGTAGTCTAGGAGGGTCTCACTGGAGAGACAACATTTAGGCTGAGATCTGATTAACAGGAGGCAACTGCAGTGTAGAGGTCAAAAGGGAGGGTGTTCCAGGCAGAGAAGACAGCCTGTGCAAAGGCCCTGAGGCAGGAACAAGCTCTGCTTGAGGTCAGCCTGGCTACAAAGCCCAACTCAAAATAGAAAGTAGTACAGGATAAGGTCTGAGACAGGCTGGGCCCAGATCTTACAGGACCTTGTTAATAAGGATCCCATTTGGTCTTCCGTAGTCCTGAGAAGCAGGCAGGGCTGTGGGAAACAGCAGGTATTTAGTGGTAAGCCTGAGATCAGAACCCAAGTCTCCATTTCCTAGTCACATTCTCCCTGTAGTGCTAAGCCCAGAGACCTGAGCTGTTACCTAGAACAGTGCTTCCTAAGCCTTAATGTGCTTACCCATCCCCTGGAGCTCGCCTTAAGATGTAGGTTCTGCCGGAAGCCCACGTTCGTTTAGTATGTCATGGTTAATTCAGAGTAAAATCAAGAGTTAGTACCTGATTTATACCTGTTATATAAAGAGACATCTTCACTGTATGATCATTTTGTCACTTTTCAAAAGCACTTAATTCCTGTTCAACTGAAAATGTTTCAAGAACAAAGCTATTTGGTCATATTATTGACATTGCACATTTGTATATGAATAAATTTTTGCAAATTAAGAAAAAAAAAAAGATGTAGGTTCTGAAACAGGGTGAGGTCCAGGATCCTGCCTTTCTAAGGAACTCCCACGTTGTGCAGTTGCTGCTGGCCTGGGGACCACGTTGAGTGATGGCCCTATGTCTTCGTGCCTCCAGCTGCTGCCCTGTACGTGTCCGACTGCACGAAGCCCTTTATATCCTCTAAAGCCACAGTAAATTGCTCCATTTCCTAAGTTACCTCTTCAAGAGAAGACTGGTTTTGATATGTCATTTTTAAATAAAGGAGAAGTTGAATTTCAAAACCAAGTGGAACAGGAAATGATGTGACTTGGTTGACGTTGATGTTAACATTTGGTTCATGGTGAGTGTTCTGCTTTCTTGTTAAAAACTCGCCGCTAAAAGCATGACAGAACATTTTATCAAATGATGGCGTCATCCTTTACCATAAGTTTGCCCCTAGTAAGACAGCTCTTCCTGAGACATGCTTGCAGGTCCCTGTGTGGGATTTCCCACCACAGTCATCATCCGTCATCTGTGATGAAGTTTGATGCGTTTACTCCATGCTCATGCCGCAGCAGCCCACCTGGCTTTGCCATCACCCTCAGAGGCATCAAACTTTCCCAGCTGCAATGTACAAGAGTTAGCCAGTAAGCTTGCAGAGTGCTTTGGTTTTTGGTTTTTTTTGGTTTTTTTTTTTGAGATGTCGCCCTGGCTGGAGTGCAATGGTACAATCTCAGCTCACTGCAACCTCTGCCTCCTGAGTTCAAGCAATTCTCCTGCCTCAGCCTCCCAAGTAGCTGGGATTACAGGTGCACGCCACAACACCCAGTTAATTTTTGTATTTTTAGTAGAGATGGGGTTTCACCATGTTGGCCAGCCTGGTTTTGAACTCCTGACCTCAAGTGATCTGCCTGCCTCGGCCTCCCAAAGTGGTGGGATTACAGGTATGAGCCACCACGCCCAGCCGCAGAGTGCATTTTTAAGCAAACACATCATATGTCAATTCTTCATATAGTGTCCTTTAAGTAATTTATCTTGGGAAGCCAAATATCCCATTTAGAATTCTGTAAGAACTGATTTTTCTCATGTATCTAATCAACTAGCTATGAAAGCCCTCTCATTATATTGTCCAAAAAACATTTGTTTTTTAAAAAAGCAAAATCACTATTCTGTACTTATTTAACAGATTTGATTTCAAATAGCTTGCCTATTTCTGAAAAATCGTATTCATTCCATGGCTAAGAAACAACTACTGGGTGTATTCAAAGAGATGTACTGGCCCAGGCTTGGTGGCTTACACCTGTATTCCCAGCAATTTTGGGAGGCCAAGGTGGGAGGATCACTTGAGCCCAGGAGTTCCAGACCAGCCTGGGCAACATAGTGAGAGACTACCTCTACAAAGAGTAAAACAATTAACCTGGCTTGCTGATGTGCATCTGTAGTCCCAGCTATTCGAGAGGCTGAGATAGGAGGATTGCTTGAGCCCAAGAGGTTGAGGCTGCAGTGAGCTATGATTGCAACACTGCAATCCAGTCTAAGTGACAGAGCAAGACTCTGTCTCAAATATATGTATATATATGAGATTCTTTTTTTTTTTTTTGAGATGGAGTCTCACTCCATCACCCAGGCTGGAGTGCAGTGGCATGATCTCAGCTCACTGCAATCTCCGCCTCCCGGGTTCAAGCCCAGGTTCAAATGATTCTCCTGCCTCAGCCTCCTGAATAGCTGGGACTACAGGCATGTGCCACCACACCTGGCTAATTTTTGTATTTTTAGTGGAGACGGGGTTTCACCATGTTAGCCAGGCTGGTCTCAAATTCCTGGCCTGAAGTGATCCACCTGCCTTGGTTTCCCAAAGTGCTGGGATTACAGGCATGAGCCATGGCATCTGGTAAGATCCCCCTTTTAGAGTGAGATACCAGACTCCTTTGCTGAAGGCCACATCACTTCTAAGTAGAGGAGATGTGATCAAACCCCAGTGAGGCCAGGGCACCTGAGTACATCCTTTTCATCTTACCGTAATCTTTCTTTCCACAAAAGAAAAGAAGATCCAAAAATGTTTTCAGCAACGATAGCTTCACTGGAATGAGTTCTCATATTCCAAAAAGGCTCATTTGAGGGAATAACCACTACCATTCACATTGCTTTAGAGGAGGTGGCATTTTTCTCAACATAGTTTTCTGTTTTAACCAGGTCCTATTCTACATAACACAATGCTGACAAATTCTGCCTAGCTTGTTAAGACAAGGAAAACCACTTGAAATAAAGTTCGCACACAATTAAACCTAAGTCTTGCTTCTTGTCCAGTTCTATTAGTTTCTATGGAAATAAGAATAAAAGTAAATGACTATTTTTGCCTCTAAGGAATTTACAGTTAATCCTGAGAAAATGTCTTAAGTAAAAAAATTTTCCTAATGGCCAGGCCTAGGGTTAAGAGGAATTTATTTTCTTGGGTTCAGAGATTTGCATATGAATGTTTTAAGCCTCTTAAGTGGCTTAAAACAACTTGGGACCCAAAGTTGTTGCCAACTCAAATGTAAATGTCTTTAAACTTCAAATTGCTGCTTCTGTTATCACTGAACCTATAATTTTCCTTAAACAGAATTCTGACCATTTCATTGCCTCTTAAAAAGCTTCAGTGGGCCAGGCACAGTGGCTCATGACTGTAATCCCAGCACCTTGGGAGGCAGAGGAGGGTGGATCACCTGAGGTCAGAAGTTCAAGACCAACCTGGCCAGCATGGTAAAACCCCAACTCTACTAAAAATACAAAAATCAGCTGGGCATGGTGGCAGGTGACTGTAATCCCAGCTACTTGGGAGGCTGAGGCAGGAGAATCACTTGAACCCGGAGCTGGAGGTTTCAGTGAGCCAAGATCTCGCCATTGCACTCCAGCCTGGGCAAAAAGAACGAAACTCCGTCTGAAAAAAAAAAGCTTCAGTGGTTACCTGTTGCCTACAGAAAAGGAAACAGTAAAGGAGATTAATATTTATCTGTGTCCTGGACAATAGGCAAATTGCTTTCCACGAATTATCTCGGTTAATCCCCGTAACGACCCTATGAGATAAGCGCCAGCTTCCTGGTCAAATTATCCTTTCTCTTTCCCTAAATATTTTATAATCTCTTTTTTAATACCTACAGTTTTACTATTTTATCTTTGTTTAAATCCCACCAAATTCTTTGGGGAATTAAGGTGTACAGGTTTTCATATGAGAAACACTGGAGTGATTTGGGCACACACACCTTTCTGGTCGGCCTGAAATCTCACTTCCAGAATAGGTAATGAAAGTAACAGTAAGAAATGGCCTCTCCCACACCCAGCTTCACGTGTTAAAGCATGTGCCATCCACTCCCAGTTCTGTTTGCAGATGTGGCTGCCCTCAACCTCCAGACGAGTGATTTGGCCCTCAATCCGGGTGAGACTGTAGCAGGCCTCCTTTTTTTGTGTAGAAGATCATCAACTTTCCCATCTTCTGGCATCTGAAGCTTTCTGATCTCCAGTCAACAATGTAACATGTACCCTTTGGGTCCTCTTTAGTGAGCTCATGAGTAGGCTACTGCCCACACTCTTGTCAACAGTTTAACAACTAACACAAGAGAGAGCCTAAGGGCTGTTTTGTTAGTCCATTTCTCTTGGTTCTCCAACTTTTTTTTTTTTCTGGAGACAGAGTCTCGCTCTGTCGCCCAGGCTAGGGTGCAGTGGCGTGATCTTGGCTCACGGCAACATCTGCCTCCCAGAGTTCAGGCAATTCTCCTGACTCAGCCTCTGGAGTAACTGGGACTACAGGCACACACCACAACGCCCAGCTAATTTTTGTATTTCTTGTAGAGATGAATGGAGTCTCACCATGATGCCCACGCTGGTCTCGAACTCCTGAGCTCAGGCAATCCACCCACCTCAGCCTCCCAAAGTGCGAGGATTATAGGGTGAGCCACCACGCCCAGCCGTCCAACTTTTACTTCTGTATGAAACTGGATCCCATAAGTTAGTATTTCTGGATAAATGTATTCGTTCTTTGCTTTTAGCAAAGAGACAGCCATGTGAATAACATTTCCATGTTTTCTGAAAATTACAACCGAAGGTATTATCAATTACATATCCATTGTTTCTATATAAGAACCCCTGTAATAAATCTTTCTCAGAATTTAGTGTAAGTAAAAGTTTGTATCTTCAAACTTTATGGTTCATTTTATCAGACAAATGAGTCCTATCTGTTCCCCTTCCCGGCCTCCCTACCAGGAACTCAGAGCCACTTTGTGTGCCCCCTGCCTCCCTCCCAGCCTCCTTGTGTCTTTCCTTAAATAGTTTCTGATCTCCTTATGATACCTACAGTTTCCATCTTATATTTTGCCTTAATTTTAAAAGCTACCCCAAATTTGGGGAAGAATTATGTAAAAGTTATATAAGTACATATTAGTAACTTGGACATACATTAGTAGCCTGAAGTTCCCACTTTTTAAAACATATATGGGAATGATGATTAATAAACCATTTGACAGCATATTTATTCCTAAGTAGGAAAATTCATAAGCAAAAGTGGTAATGAAGGCAGGAGGTATAGTGTCCTCTCACTCCAGCACTTGTTTAAAAAGAGTGGCCAGGTCAGGTAACTGACCCAGTAAGGTGCCAGGTATAACTCCATTCACTTTAGTCAATAAACAAGTAGGCTGGCTGGGTGTGGTGCCTCACGCCTGTAATCCCTGCATTTTGAGAGGCCGAGGCAGGTAGATACTGAGGTCAGGAGTTCGAGACCAACCTGGCCAACATGGTGAAACTCCATCTCTACTAAAAATACAAAAAAAAATTAGCCGGGCATGGTGACAGGTGTCTGTAATTCCAGCTACTTGGGAAGCTGAGGCAGGAGAATTGCTTGAACCCAGAAGGTGGAGGTTGCAGGTGAGCTGAGATCATGCCACTGCACTCCAGCCTGGATGACAGTGAGAATGCATCTCAAAAAAAAAAAAAAGACAGATGGGGTCAGACACTGGTATGTGCTGCACATTAAGAGAAGAAAGCCCCTGTCTTAAAGCAACTTACAATCTAGTGAGGGAGACCAACAAAAACCAAATCACAGCATATTGTGCTTGAATAAAGGTAGGAATTGGTGGGGCACAGTGGCACATTTCTGTAATCCCAGCACTTTGGGGAGCCAAGGTAGAAAGATCATTTGAGCATAGGAGTTCTAGACCAGCCTAGGCAACACAGCAAAACTTCATCTCTACCAAAAATACAAAAGCTAGGTGTGGTGGCATGTGCCTGTAGTCCCAGCTACTCAGGAGGCTGGGGTGGGAGAATGGTTTGAGTCCAAGAGGAGAACATTGCAGTGAGCCAAGATGGCACCATTGCACTCCAGCCTGGGCAACAGAGCTAGACCATGCCTCAAAAAAAAAAAAAAAAAAAAGGAATGAACATGGGGCATTATGAAAAAACACAGGAATAACTCGAAACGCTGGAAGAATCCTGAAATCTTCCCGGAAGAGGTGGGTACCCAAGCCAAGACTTGAAACACTGGAGGGCTGAGCCAAGCCGAGGCAGGAAGAGAGGATGCCTACTGGAGGCAGAAAGGTCATGTGCAAAGGCACAGAAGCCACAGGGTGGATCCAGTACTCTGGAAACTCCCAGGAGTTGGGCATGGCAGGTGCATCAGACAAGAGTCAGGTGGGAGGAGAGGCAGTTTCCCGTCTTGGAGGAGTCTTAAAAGGGTGTCATGGGAGACAGGTTTTCAGACAAAAGTCTTCAAGAGTCTGATTTGTCATGCTAAAAATATATGAATTTTGCATGAAAACGTTTGGAAGCCTCTTTGATATAATCAGTTCTTTTCTTTTCTTTTTTTTTTTATTTTGGCCGGGGGGACAGAGTTTCACTCTTGTTCCCTAGGCTGGAGTGCAGTGGCATAATCAGGGCTCACTGCAGCCTCCGCCTCCCGGATTCAAGTGATTCTCCTGCCTCAGCCTCCCAAGTAGCTGGGATTACAGGCATGTGCCACCATGCCTGGCTAAGTTTTGTATTTTCAGTAGAGATGGGGTTTCACCATTTTGGTCAGGCTGGTCTCGAACTTCTGACCTCAGGTGATTCACCTGCCTCAGCCTCCCAAAGTGCTGGGATTACAGGCATGAGCCATTGCGCCCACCCAAAAGGATCCATTTTACTTTTTTTTTTTTTGCATATTTATTTGTGTATTTATTTTTATTTGTTTGTTTATTTATTTTTGAGGCAGTCTTGCTTTGTCACCCAGGCTGGAGTGCAATGGCACAATCTTGACTCACTGCAATCTCCACCTCCTCGGTTCGAGAGTTCTCATGTCTCAGCCTCCGGAGTAGCTGGAACTACAGGCATATGCCACCACACCCATCTAATTTTTGTATTTTTAGCAGAGATGGGGTTTCTCTGTGTTGGCCAGGCTGGTCTGGAATTTCTGACCTCAAGTGATCCACCTACCTTGGCCTCCCAAAGTGCTGGGATTACAAGTGTAAGCCACCAGGCCCAGACCGGTTTTACATTTTTAGAAATCCAATTCACAGAGAAATCCCTCTGGTTACTGTGGAAAATGGAGGTCACACTGGAGGGTTAGGAGCCAGGGCTGTGTGGGCAAATCCAAGCCAGGAGGAAAGAGGGCCTTGTAGTACATGCAGGCAGAGGTAATGTGGCAGTGTACAGGGCCTTTTCTGCTGCTGTAGTGGTAGACTAGGCCATATGGATCATTCTCAGTGAAGACAAACACTGGGTGAAACATAAAAAGCATTTTTCTAAAGCCATCAAGGAACTAACAAGCTAGTGAGGAATTGTTGCACCAAGATCTAGAAGACCACAGTCAAGAGAGGTGAACACAGCATTTGCCCAGGCCAAGTGGTAGCTGAGAGACAGCAGTGCTTCCAACAGCCTCAAGCAGTGATTTTAAATCTGGGTTTCATGGACCATGCAATTGAGAAGATTCATGAACTTGGCTAAGAAAAAAATTACATTTTCTTTTTTTTGCACTAACTTCTAAATGAAGCTTAGACTTCCCTTCTATTATGAATCTAGGCAACAAGCCACAGTTTTATATATTTTATATATATGTAATTACATATATGTAATTATATGTGTATTATATATATGTAATTGTGTGTATATTATTTATATTATATATATATATAATATTTTTTTTTTTTTTTTTGAGACGGAGTCTCGCTCTGTCACCCAGGCTGGAGTGCAGTGGCGCGATCTCAGCTCACTGCAACCATTGGCCAGGCTGGTCTCGAACTCCTGACCTCAGTGATCTGCCTGTCTCAGCCTCCCAAAGTAATGGAGTTACAGGCGTGAGCCACTGCACCTGGCCAAGCCACACTAATATTATCAGTTGGTAACAAAGTCACAAGTACTGATAAGCCACAGTAATATTATCAGTACTTGTGACTTTGTCACCAACAGAAATCAGATATTTTCCTACCACATTTACAGTTGTTACAGATATCTAAAAATGTCATCTACATTCCTATTTTTAAATTTCACCCATCATTACACCTGCTGCATGTACATGAATCACATGTACTACTGTTACTGCAAATTTGTTTTTTAATGTTTTGATCACGGTATTTCAACATAATAGGTTTCCTTTGACATTACATATTTTATTTATGCATTTAAAAATACTGTTCTCACTTTGGGAGGTCAAAGTGGGAGGATCACTTGAGCCCAGGAGTTTGAGAGTAGCCTGGGCAACACAGACCCCATCTCTACAGAAAATGCAAAAGTTAGCTGGGTGTGATGGCATGCACCTGTAATCCCAGCTACTCAGGAGGCTAAGTTGGGAAGATCACTTGAGGCCAGGAGGTCAAGGCTGCAGTGAGCTGTGATCATGCCTGGGTGACAGAATGAGACCCTGTCTCCAAATACACACACACACACACACTCTGACACATACATACATATGTAAATATAAAAAGTATATAACATACATATATAAAATGTATATGTATAGGTACATAGTTCTGAGAAGGAGTCATAGCTTCATCAGACTACCAAAGGGGTCTGTGGCAGAAAAATCATGAAGCACCTCCAACCCAGTGAGACTAGAGGGGCAATGCTAGAGTTTAGTGCCTATGAAGGCTGGGAGTTCTGGTCAACCACCCTGCAGAATTACTATGTATTGTAATACATAGTATTACATTATATAAGTGTATAAATAATACATAGTATTACATTATATAAATATAAATAATACATAGTATTACATTGTATAATACAAACTAGGAGTAAAAGTGAAGTAGAAGTCAACCACCCCTCACACACACAGATGTTAGTCCAGCTTTGAATCATGTAGATGGCCCTGAAAATCTCAAACTTATAAACTGAATTAAAGCTATCCAGATTGCTGGTGCCTTCAAGAAGTAAACTAAAATCATCTCTGAGGACAGATAGCATCTCACTTCGTAGCCCAGGCTGGAGCAGTGGCGTGATACTGGCTCACATCAACCTCCACTAATTTTTGTATTTTTAGTAGAGACGAGGTTTCACCTGTGTTAGCCAGGCTGCTCTCGAACTCCAGACCTCAGGTGATCCACCCGCCTTAGCCTCCCAAAGTGCTGAGATTACAGATGTGAGCCACGATGCCTGTCCTCAAATGACTTATATTAGTATTTTTTCAAATACAATGTCTAGCATAAAGATAACTAGGCACATGTGGAGAAAAATATGAATTAGAACCAACAGAAGCAACAGATAATACAAACACGTACTCCAGACAGTCTGGAAAACAACCGTGCTTGTGGAGATAAAAGATGAACTCAAGAATTTCAGCAAGGAACTAGTAGCAATATAAAGTAACATTGCAGATTTGAAAAAAATGTTAGCAATAGGCACGTCTGAGAGGAGAGGACAACCATTTAGATTGGAGGTGGGTGGGAAATTAAAGACAGAAGAGTCTAGAATGATATCTGACTTTAATAATAATTACATTAATCACTGCAGTGGTATATTTAAAAAGATGTTATTAGTTGGAAGAGGAGTAAAGTGATGTCCTAGATTTCTCTTTCAGCTACATGCAATTTTTTTTTTTCCAGACAGGGTCTTGCTCTGTCATCCAGGCTGGAGTGCAGTGGCACGATCTCAGCTCACTGCAGTCTTCACGTCCCGGGATCAAGCAGTTCTCCTGCCTCAGCCTCCCAAGTAGCTGGGACTACAGGCATGCACCACTACACCTGGCTAATTATTTTTTATTTATTTATTTATTTTTTTGTATTTTTAACAGATAGGGTTTCCCTATGTTGGCCAGGCTGGTCTGGAACTCCTGACCTCAGGTGATCCACCCACCTTGGCCTCCCAGAGTGCTGGGATACAAGCACGATGCTCGGCCAAGCTACATGCAATTTCGTTATCTGGACACTATAATGTACTTAGACAATTCCCTAGAAATGATTAGATTGTTTCCAAACTTTTGCTACTACAACCACTGCTTCATTGAATATTCTTGTATATGTGTCATTTCATTCATGCCCAGGGATTAAGTAGGATTATTATAATATACTTTATATATTGTGTATACTGATCCTTTGTTGTTGGTCACATGCATTGCAGATATTTTCTGTGGTGTGTCATTCAGCTTTTTTGGAAACAGGGTCTCACTCAGTTGCAGGGGCACGTGATTCTCCCACCTCAGCCTTCTGAGTGGCTGTAGACACACCCTACCTACACACGCACACCACCACATCCAGCTAATTTTTTGTATTTTTTGTAGAGACAGAGTTTTGCCATGTTGCCCAGGCTGGTCTCAAACTTCTGGGCTCAAGTGATCTGCCTGCCTTGGCCTCCCAAATTGCTGGGATTACAGGCATGAGCCACCATGTCCAGCCTATCTCTTCTTATTGTGCCTTTTATCCTACAGAAGTAGTCAACTGAATGGAGTCAATTTTCTTAATGGTCTTTGGTTATTATATATTACTTAAGGAGTCTTATCCCAAGGACATAAATAGAGTTTCCAATATTTTCTTCCAAAACTTTAGTTTTGCTTTTTACATTTAGGTATTTAATCCACCTAAAATTAATTTGGGGATGTGGTGTGATGTAAGAATTGAACTTTCCTCCATATGATAGCTAATCATCCCATTTTATTCCCATTTTATGTGTGTGTGTGTGTATATATACACACACACCACGCACGCACATATATGTGTGTATATATATACATTTGTATATAAAGGCAGGGGTCTCACTCTGTTGCCCAGGCAGAAGTGCAGCCCCATCCTCCTGGCTCGAGCAATTCTCTCACCTCCACCTCCTAAATAGCTAGGACTACAGGCACGCACCACCATGTCCAGCTAATTTTTAAATTTTTTGTAGAGACAGACTCTCACTATTGTCCCGACCTGCAGGACAGTCGAACGGGCCCTGGAAGCGGGAGTGGGAATGGAGGAGACAAGAAAACACAAGAAATGGAGACAAGACAAATAGCCTGATCAAGTCTCATTTATTGAGTTTAGGGTCATGCCTTATATAGGCTGGCAGGGGAAGAGGTTGGGCCAGGGCGGTGACGGGGGGCCGGGTCTTCTCAAATTACAATCGCGCATGCGCCGTGGGTTTGTACTTTTCCCGGGCGCGGGAGCGCGCCTGCGCCCGGGGCTGCAGAGCGGCCTCGACAGGAAAATGTTTGCACGCGTGCGGGAAAGGTTGGCGCGCGCGGGAACAGTTTTGGCGCGCGCGGGAGAAACTTAGGCGC
>NW_016808044.1:2136463-2138888 GCF_001698545.2 Rhinopithecus bieti
TTCCACTTTCACTTTCGGCCGACTTTAGTGCCTTCTTCCTCACTTTTTCCCCCGTGTCCAGGTCCCTGTTCGGGCGCCAGGTGTCCCGACCTGCAGGACAGTCGAACGGGCCCTGGAAGGGGGAGTGGGAATGGAGGAGACAAGAAAACACAAGAAATGGAGACAAGACAAATAGCCTGATCAAGTCTCGTTTATTGAGTGTAGGGTCATGCCTTATATAGGCTGGCAGGGGAAGAGGTTGGGCCAGGGCGGTGACGGGGGGCCAGGTCTTCTCAAATTACAATCGCGCATGCGCCGTGGGTTTGTACTTTTCCCGGGCGCGGGATCGTGCCTGCGCCCTGGGCTGCATATCTTCCTGGGCGGGAAAATGTTTGCGTGCGCGGGAAAGGTTGGTGCGTGCGGGAAAGGTTGGCGCGCGCGGGAACAGTTTTGGCACGGGCGGGAGAAACTTAGGCGTGCGCGGGAAAAGCTTTGGGCGCGCGCGGGAAGGGTTTGTAAATAAAGAACCCGGGAATGTGCCCTCTTGTCTCCGCTTTGCGGAGATCAAGCAATAGAGGTCGGCTAATTCCGGGCCTCATGGCTCCCGACACACTATGACTCTTAACACACTGAGAGTCTGTCTAGGTCTCAAACTCCTGGGCTCAACCCATCCTCCTGCCTTATCCTCCCAAAGTGCTGGGGTTGTCGGTATGAGCCACCATGCCTGACCTGTTCAGGTATGTTTTATTGAACAGTCCATTCTTTCGTCATGACTTTTAATGCTATCGTGTGTGTGTGTGTGTGTGTATGTGTGTGTGTTTGGCTGTTCATTTCTGTTAGTCTGTTAATTTGCTCTAGATCTAAAATCACCGTATTTGCTATAGATTTTAGTTTAGTTTAGTCTTTTTTTTTTTTTTTTTTTTGAGATGGAGTCTCATGCTGTCGCCCCGGCTGGAGGACAGTGGCACGATCTCAGCTCACTGCAACCTCCGTCTCCCAGGTTCAAGCAATTCTCCTGCCTCAGCCTCCCAAGTAGCTGGGACTACAGATGCCTGCCACCACGCCTGACTAACTTTTGTATTTTTAGTAGAGACAGGATTTCACCATATTGACCAGGCTGGTTTCAAACTCCTGGCCTTGTGATCTGCCTACCTCGGCCTCCCAAAATGCTGGAATTATGTGCATCAGTCACCATGCTCGGCTCTATAGCTTTTAGTTTTAACTTTAAATAACTATTTAAATTACTAAAATATATATGCCATTGTCAATAGTTTAGAAAGAAAAACTGAGAGAAGAAAACAAAAATCCCCTAACATTTCACCATCCTAAAATAACCACCAATAAAATGTTAGTGTTTGTGCTTCCTTCTTGATGGTGGAGTTAAATGAGTGAGCAAAACAATAACATGTCTAGAAAACAGGCCTATGCTGGGAAAACTGGCTAGCCATATGTAGAAAGCTGAAACTAGATCCCTTCCTTACACCTTATACAAAAATTAATTCGAGATGGATTAAAGACTTAAATGTTAGACCTAAAACCATAAAAACCCTAGAAGAAAACCTAGGCAATACCATTCAGGCCATAGGCATGGGCGAGGACTTCATGACTAAAACACCAAAAGCAATGGCAACAAAAGCCAAAATTGACAAATGGGATCTAATTAACTAAAGAGCTTCTGCACAGCAAAAGAAACTACCATCAGAGTGAACAGGCAACCTACAGAATGGGAGAAAATTTTTACGGTTTACCCATCTGACAAAGGGCTAATATCCAGAATCTACAAAGAACTTAAGCAAATGTATAAGAAAAAATCAAACAACCCCATCAAAAAGTGGGCAAAGGATATGAACAGACATTTCTCAAAAGACATTCATACAGCCAACAGACACATGAAAAAATGCTCATCATCACTGGCCATCAGAGAAATGCAAATCAAAACCGCAATGAGATACCATCTCACGCCAGTTAGAATGGCAATCATTAATTAAAAAGTCAGGAAACAACAGGTGCTGGAGAGGACGTGGAGAAATAAGAACACTTTTACACTGTTGGTGGGACTGTAAACTAGTTCAACCATTGTGGAAGACAGTGTGGCAATTCCTCAAGGATCTAGAACTAGAAATACCATTTGACCCACTGATCCCATTACTGGGCATATACCCAAAGGATTATAAATCATGCTGCTGTAAAGACACATGCACACGTATGTTTATTGTGGCACTATTCACAATAGCAAAGACCTGGAACCAACCCAAATGTCCATCAATGATAGACTGGATTAAGAAAATGTGGCAAATATACACCATGGAATACTATGCAGCCATAAAAAAGGATGAGTTCATGTCCTTTGTAGGGACATGGATGAAGCTGGAAACCATCATTCTGAGCAAACTACTGCAAGGACAGAAAACCAAACACTGCATGTTCTTACTCACAAGTGGGAATT
>NW_016808044.1:2140049-2153896 GCF_001698545.2 Rhinopithecus bieti
TCCTATTAGTTCTATCCCCCTAGAGAACCCTAATACAACCATGTTGGCCTGGTTGGTCTCAAACTCCTGACCTCAGGTGATCCACCCACCTCAGCAGCCTCCCAAAGTGCTGGGACTACTGGTGTGAGCCACTGCGCCCGGCCTGTTCTTTAAATTTGAAGAATTTTTAGAACAATGCTAAACAGTTTTCATTTTTTAAAAGCACAAAGAAGAGTAAAACCACTTATCTCAAAAGAAGTGTTCCCTGAACATGAAGCAAGCCCCTTCCTTCCTTTTTTCTTTTCCTTTCTTCCTTCCTTCTTTCCTTCCTTCCTTCCTTCCTTCCTTCCTTCCTTCCTTCCTTCCTTCCTTCCTTCCTTCAATGAGACAGGGTCTCATTCTGTTGCCTAGGTTGGAATGCAGTGGCATAATCATGGCTTAGTGCAGCCTCAACCTCCCAGGCTCAGTCAATCTTCCCATCTCAGCCTTTCAAGTAGCTGGGACTATAGGTGCACACCACCACGCCCAGCTAATATTTTTGTATTTTTTGTAGAGTTGGGGTTTTGTCATGTTGTCCAGCCTGGTCTTGAACTCCTGGGCCCAAGCAATCCTCCTGCCCCAGCCTCACAAAGTGTTGGGGTTACAGGCATAAGCCACTGCACCTGGCTGAGGCAAGCCTCTTGACTTTGAAGAAGATAAAACAGTGGACCGCCCAGTCAAGAGAGTTAAGACATCCCTGAGAGACTGTAAGAAAGATGTCACTCCATCCTCTATCGGGTAGGAACCTGGGCCTTCCTTACTGCTTGTCATTCACAGCCAGCCAAGACACCTTAGGCTGCACTCCAGTGACCTTTAAAATTAAACTGCTTAATTTTAGTGGATTAGCCAGAACAGCCAGGAGTGGGTCATGATGACCTGGGAGGAGACCAGCAGTTTGCCTGTGGTCATAAACAAGATCTCATGATCCAATTTCATTCTAGCTTTTAGGAACAAATTAGTTTTGTGGGATAAAAAAATTCAAGAGGAAAGGGTAAGAAAGGAAGATGAAAGGAATTAATCAAGTTGGGTTTTTAGAAAGAATGTTGAAAAACCAAAATTCAGGCTGGGCGTGGTGGCTCACACCTGTAATCCAAGCACTTTGGGAGGCCGAGGCGGGCTGATCACCTGAGGTCACGAGGTCCAGACCAGCCTGGCCAACATGACAAAACCCCGTCTCTACTAAAAATACAAAAAAGCCAGGAGTGGTGGTGCATGCCTATAATCCTAGATACTTGGGAGGCTGAGGCAGGAGAATTGCTCGAACCTGGGAGGCAGAGGTTGCAGTGAGCCGAGATGGTGCCAGTGCACTCCAGCCTGAGGGACGGAGTGAGACTGTCTCAAAAAAAAAAAAAAAAAAAAAAAAGTTGGCCAGGCCCAGTGCCTCACCCCTGTAATCTCTGCCCTTTGGGAGACTGAGGCCAGAAGATCACTTACTTAAACTCAGGAGTTTGAGATCAGCCAGGGCAACACAGTGAGACCCTATCTCTACACAAAATTAGCCTGTGGTCCCAGATACTCAGGAGTCTGAAGTGGGAGGATCGCTTGAGCCTGAGAGGTCAAGGCTGCAGTGAGCCGTGATTGTACCACTGCACTCCAGCCTGGGTGACTAATAGAAAGCAATGGAAAAGAAACTGGGATTCTTATAAAAAGCAAGCAGCTTTTCTAACCTAAGTCAGAATACCCAGAACATATACCAGGACAAATGAGTCAGTAAAGTGACAAAGCCAAACCTAGAGCTATTTATGAAGACTAGAAAAGCTTATGCTGCATCAGGAAGAAAAGGCAAACCCAACGCTGGAATGGTCTACTGAAGAAGGTTGTAAGAGATATGGTCTTAGACACGACAGAAAAATTAATAGATCTTCTTCTGTCCTGAAAGGTTTAAACAGCTGCTCACCCAACATTTGCAAAGGGCGGGATCAGAAAGTCTCTGGAGTTTCCTTCCAGTTTTCAATCTGCCTGCATGCAGCAGTCTTTTGTAGATTTATGCATGGTTCCACATATCTCTTCCAGAATATTAATACTAATTCCTTACATTGAGAGGCACTTCTTGTTTTTCAAAATATTTTCACAAGGAGCAGGAGACAATGAAATGATCCTGTGACTTGGAGTCAGAAAGTGAAGCTCAGGTCCAGAATCTGCATTTTTATTAACTCAGCAGCTGTGGAGAAATTACTTCCTTATCTATAAACCGGAGCTAGTAATAATACCAACATAAAAGTTTGCTATAGGGAAAAAGTGAGATGAAGTATTAAAAGGTTTTTGGCTGGGTGCAGTGGCTCATGCCTGTAATCCCAGTATTTTGGGAGGCCAAGGCAGGTGGATCACCTGAGGTCAGGAGTTTGAGATAAGCCTGACCAACATGGTGAAACCCCATCTCTACTAAAATCACAAAATTAGCCAGGTATGGTGGTGTGCACCTGTAGTCCCAGCTACTTGGGAGGCTGAGACACGAGAATCACTTGAACATGGGAGGCAGAGGTTGCAGTGAGCCAAGATTGCACCACTGCGCTCCAGCCTGGGTGACCGAGTGAGACTCCATCTACTCAGGAAGCTGAGGTAGGAGGATCACTTGAACCCAGGAGGTGGTAGAGGTTGCAGTGAGCTAAGATGGCACCACTGTGCTCCAGCCTGGTTGTCAGAGACCCTGTCTCAAAAAAAAAAAAAGAAAAAGGAGGTTTTGAGAAGTCAAACTATCACACGTATATAAGATGTATAAGATGTTGTCTTCATCTTCTTACAACAATACATTGACATAGACAGTTACCATTATCCCATTTGCAGATATAAAAGCTTCAGTGTTTCCGTAGTCACTGGCAGGCAGTATGGCCAAGCTTGTGCAACCTAGCACTTCTGTCTCAGAAAATCAGTTACCTTTCCCTGACCCCACACTGTTTGTCCAGCAAAAATAAGTTCTGACCTTGACCTGTTCCCATGGCACCTACAGAGGCAATGCCTGCCCAACTGCCTGGTTTCCAACTATGTTAAGCAGTGAGATTGCTTTAATCATGGTAGATCATTTCCAGGTCTAACTTTGGTTCAATATGTTCTTCCAACTCAAGGTCTCTGTGGGTGAAAGGTTTTTAGGATCTTTGAAACTTTTACATATGTTTGTGTGTTTAGCCAGATTTGGGGGGTTTCAGTGTGCAAAATAAATGCACACAATCCTGACAAAAGGAGATCTAAATAACTGTCTAAACAACTGCTCTTTTACTCTACATTTGCTTTGATAGCAATGCCAGGATCACGCTGAGTTAAATACTTGGCATTAACTAATGTAAATAGAGAAAAACAACTCTTATGCAATGAGAGTCAGTTGAAAACCTAGAGCTTATTGGAAATACCAAGAACAGGAGAAAAAGAAATCTGGAAAAACAATCCAGCTACTTTCTCTTCCTTCAAAATAATCACACACCTCAAATAGTAGAAAGTGGATAAAAAATAAATAAACAATAACAATGAATCTATAAAAAATTGATATTAACGGCCAGGTACGGTGGCTCACACCTGTAATCCTAGTTCGAGACCAGCTTGGCCAACATGGTGAAATCCCGTCTCTACTAAAAATACAAAAAAATTAGCCTGGCATGTTGGCACACACCTGTAATCCCAGCTAGTTGGGAGGCTGAGGCAGGAGAATCACTTGAATTTGGGGTAGGGGGTGGGTGGGGACAGAGGTTGCAGTGAGCCAAGATTGCACCATGCACCATTGCACTCCAACCTGGGCAAAAGAGCAAAACTCCATCTCAAGAAAAAAAAAAAAAGACTGATATTAACAAAGCAAAATTGGGGTGTCAGATAGAAAAATCAATATAAACTTAAAGGCAAAATCATTAAATAGAATAGATATTTATCAACCATTAATATAAGACAAAATCACCAAGAAGATGTAATAGTAGTGAGCCTTCATATACCAAACAACATAGTATTACAATATATAAACCCTAAACTGTCAGAAACATAAGAATTTGAGAAAAATCTAACCATCATAGGAGACCAGAAAACTCCTTTCTCAGGATTTAGGAAGTGAGAGAACATTTTAGCAAACTGAGAAAATACTTTTTTAAAAAATTGGATCACCTATAGCCATGAAAGAAAATTTCAGTAAATTCCCCCAAAATATAGGTTATAAAGATCACACTCTCAGCTGGGTATGATGGTTCATGCCTATAATCCCAATACTTGGGAGGCCGAGGCAGGCAGATCACCTGAGGTCAGAAGTTCAAGACCAGTCTGGCCAACATGGTGAAATCCCATCTCTACCAAAAATACAAAAATTAGCCAGATGTGTCGGCTAATCCCAGCTATTAGCCGCCAGGAGAATCTCTTGAACCCGGGAGGTAGAGGTTGCAGTAGGCTGAGATCATACCACTGCACTTCAGCCTGGGCAACAGAGTAAGACTGTCTCAAAAACAACAACAACAACAACAACAACAAAAACACATTATCTGAATGCTAGAAAGCAAGTCTGTTGTGGTCAGCAATCTTACCAGTTTTGTTTACCTTCGTGCTTCAGCACCTAACACATTGTTCAGCAAAAAGCAGGGATCCATAAGAATTTCTTCCATAGAAAGGAAGGAAGTTAGGCTCTCAATACAACTTAAAGACAACATGAAAAAGATATCCTCCTCCCAATATGATATCTTACAAATTTTTATAGCACTCTTGAAAATAATTCTTGTGTCAAAGAGAAAACAAATATGCAAATGAGAGCCTGTTTAGCAATAAAGCACTCTGTCTTAAAATGTGTAGGTTTTCTTTGTAGAAAATAAACAATCTCAAAAGCATTTCTTGGGAAACACAAAAGATTAAAAATGAAGGAAACAGAGCATCCCACTGAAGAAGGGAGAAACAGTAGAAAAATGAAAGGGGAAATCATAAAATGAAAACAAAATAATTAACTAGGCAACAAGGAAATCAATATACCTAAGAAACTGAAAAATAAATAAATAAAAAAACTTCAAGTCTGACCATGAAAAATACAGAAAACACAGATAAAGCATATTAGGAATAATAAAAGGGCTCTGTCGCCCAGGCTGGAGTGCAATGACACAATCACAGCTCACTGCAGCCTCCACCTCCTGGGCTCAAGCGATCCTCCACCTCAGCCTCCTGAGTAGCTGGGAATAACTGGCACGCACAACCACATCTTGCTAATTTTTGTATTTTTTGTAGAGATGGGGTTTCACCATGTTGCTGAGACTGGTCTCGAACTCCTGAGCCCAAGAGATCCCCTGGCCTTGGCTTCCCAGAGTGCTGAGATTGCACAGGTGAGCTACTGTACCCAGCCAAGGCTTTTTAATAACTAAAATAACACTGTGCTTAACTTTATAATAAATTTAACATTTAAAGGAAATGGTTGATTTTCTCAGAAAATATAAGCAAAACAGACTCAAGAAGAAGTAACATCATCTTGGTTGGTTGGTGTTTTGAAAACACATTTCCCCAGTCTTTTGTTTACCTGTTGATTTTGTTTATCATGCCATATATAATTTCTCCCACCCCCAAATTATGCAAATATTATCCTATAATTCTTCCTTATAATTTACAGTTTTATTTTTTATTTTTTTATTTTTTTTTTTGAGTAGCCTCCCGAGTAGCTGGGACTACAGGCACGTGCCACCACACCCCGCTAATTTTTTTTTTTTTTGTATTTTAGTAGAGGCCGGTTTTACCGTGTTATCCAGGATGGTCTCGATCTCCTGACCTCACCATCCACCCGGCTCGGCTTCCAAAGTGCTGGGATTACAGGTGTGAGCCACCGCACTCGGCCAGTTTTATTTTTTTATTAAGCTCTTCAATTATTTTTGTTGTGAGATTGGGGTCCACCCTTATTTTCTTCCAAACAGGTAATCCACTTAGTTGATATCATTAACCCCTGCCTGGCAAGACCTCCTGATCCCCAGTGACCCAAGTAGCAAGTTGTGTTTGTAGATGCACAGGGACTCTTGTTGGCATTGGTGCACAGGTTTGAACCAATCGATATCATTAATTAACCAAGAGCTACTAATACCTACATTATTGAAAATAGACAAATGGCTTAATTTAAAACTTGGCAAAAGGTTTGAATATGTCATTCACTGAGAACGAAATGGAAATGGCCAATAATATATGAAAAAATCCTATTTGCCATTTTCTTTTAAAAATGTAATCAAAACAATCATGAGATGCTTTTTTACACCTGTCATATTGACAAATATCTTAAAGTTTGATCGTTTTTAATTATGGTGAAGATATGGGAAAAGGGCAACTTTTTTTTTTTTTTTTTTTTTTTTTTTTTTTGAGACAGAGTTTTGCTCTTGTACCCCAAACTGGAGTGCAATAGTACAATCTCGGCTCACTGCAACCTCTGTCTCCTGGATTCAAGTAATTCTCCTGCCTCAGCCTCCCAAGTAGCTGGGATTACAGGCATGCCCCACCACACCCGGCTAATTTTGTATTTTTAGTAGAGACAGGGTTTCACCATGCTGTCAGGCTGGTCTCCAACTCCTGACCTCAAGTGATCCACCTGCCTCAGCCTCCCAAAGTGCTGGGATTACAGGCATGAGCCACTGCTCCTGGCCAAAAGGGCAACTTTTCAAGGCTACTGGTGGAACTGGGCACAGTAGCTTATGCCTGTAATCCCAGCCCTTTAGGAGGCTGATGTGGGAGTATCGCTTGAGCCCAGGATTTGAAGACCAGCCTGGGCGACAGTGAGACCAAGTCTCTATATTGAAAGAAAAATAATTAAAGTAAATAAATACGACAAACAGGCTAGGCACAGTGGCTCATGCCTGTAATCCTAGCTCTTTGGGAGGCCGAGGTGGGTGGATTGCCTGAGCTCAGGAGTTCCAGACCAGCCTGGGCAACACCGTGAAACCCCATCTCTACTAGAATACAAAAAATTAGCTGAGCGTGGTGGCACACACCTGCAGTCCCAGCTACTAGGGAGGCTGAGGCAGGACCCGCTAGAACCTGGGAGGGGGAGGTTGCAGTGAGCTGAGACCGGGCCACTGCACTCCAGCCTGGGTGACAGAGCAAGACTCCATCTCTAATAATAATAATAATAAAGTAAATACAACAAACAAACACAAATCCTGTCTGTTCCACAGCTGAGAGGATTTCCAGTTTCAACATTGTTCCTGTTGTCCCTCGTCCTGATCACAGACCCCCATCACTGACCACCCCAGAGTGATCCCAAATGCTGCCTCCGGTGAAGTGCTGGTGAGGCAAAGTGTCTGAGTCACACTCTTCTTCTTCCTCTTCTCTCTCTTCTCCTTCTCCTTCTCCTTCTTCTTCTTCGACGGGATCTCACTATCTTGCCCAGGCTGGTCTCCTAACTCCTGGGCTCAAGCGAGCCTCCTGAGTAGCTGGGACCTACTGAGTCACACTTGCAGCCACATCCTTTTCCCTTCTCCAACTCACTGGTTAATCATGAAAGGCTCTTCTGATTGGCCGCCTCCTGGAACTAGTGCCTCACTGCCGCGGGTTGGGAGCAAATAAATAATTCCCGCTGGAAAGCTGTTTCTCAGACAGGAGCAGGGATACCCCTGCCACGCCTGCCGCCTGGAGCTGAGTAGGGTAAGCACGGTGCCACGTGGTTCTTGCACTTCTCTTCTTGCCAGTGCCTCTTCTTCTCCAGTTTCAGGGGACACCATGGGGTGTGCGAGCCAGGGGGAGCGCAGCGAAGGGCGGGTTGGGCTGCAGGTGGGAATGTGCGGCCCTTCTGCGCCCTCATCAGAGCTTCCTTCCCTTTTGCCAAGTTCCCCGTGCCACCTTCAGAGCGCCTCCCTATGCACCTCTGCCTCTGCCGCAGCGCACCTCTCCCGCAGCCCCAGCGGCCTTCTCGAGGGACAGGGACGCCACAGCCTCTGCTGTCCCGCCCCTGCCTGGGGCGACCCAAGAAGCAAGTTGTGTTTGCAGACGTAAAGGGGCTGTCATTGGTATCGGTGCACTGGTTTGAAGCCAATGCGGGCAGAGCCTGAAGAGGGCGGGTGTCCCGCGTGCAGCCTCCCCCGCCTGGCCTCCTCCTGCTGCAGAGCCGCCCCCCACGCCCCTGGCTGCTGCGCCCCGGGACGGACTAGGGGATATTCAGGGGTGCCCGCACTCTCGGGGGCGAGCAGCCCTGCGCCCTGTAGGGGATTCCTGCGGGGCACCGCGCGCGCAGGTGGGGGCCAGCAGGCGATGCAGATTCGCACCCCCTGGATGCCTGGGGCTCCTTGCAACAAGAGCCCTGTGTTGGAACGCCGGGTCCCCGCGGAGGTGAGAGGGTCAGCTTCACCTTCCAGGTGGTGTTGCCGCCGAGTCTCATGGCCCCACGGGCCATCGTCCAGTTCTGCTTCTCTTTAGAGCGTGCTCAGCAGCCTTTCGGGGACAGTAATCAAAGGCAAAACTACAGTTGGGTGCTGGGTTCGCGGTCCTGCTCATCAGAATGAAGCCAGGCTCTGTGAGGGCGCACAGACAGACAGGTTGAGCCCTCTGCTCCTGCCTTTTCCACCTGGGCAAAGCGTGATTTCTCGTCCAGGACGTGCGTGTTTCCTATGTCGGGGAACTTTGCTCAGTCTGTTTTCTTGCTCCTGAATTCATAATGGGGAAACAGGACTGATTCAACTCCTAGTACCTGCAGAAGGCCTCGAATGCCTCGCATTCTTCTCTCACTTCCTGACTACAAGGGATGAGGTTTTCTTTAGGAAGATTCTGGAAATGGAGTGGGGAAACGGAAGAAATGTAAATAAAGCACTTATAAGTAATTATTGAAAGGGCTTAGCAGAGAGTGTCTAAGGACCGCGGGTGGTGTGTGTGTGTGCGCGCGGTGCGTGTGTGTGTGTGTGTATGTGTGTGTATTGCAGAGGTTGGGGAGGGGTTCTTTACGTTAAAGATGGGAGAGATGCAGCACAGAACTTTGCCCTTCTACTTTCCTCTCCATCTGGAAAGGACTAGTTTCCTGGTAACTTGAAATAGTTCAGCTTATTCAACTTTTGCCAAAAGGAATGTTCATTAAAGCATCTTCAATAGTTGATATAATGAACACTTTTTCTCCCTCTTCATCATAGAAGAGTGTGGGGAGACTCTGTCTCTGCTCATTTCAAAATACAGGTACTTTTAAAAACACTTATTTTCAGTAGCTTAGTACACTTTAATTTTTAATTTTAATTATTATTATTTTTTAGACAGGATCTCGCCATGTTGTCCAAGCTGATCTTGAACTCCTGGGCTCAAATGGTCATCCTGTCTAAGGATGACTCAGAGTGTTGGGATTACAGGCGTGAGCCATGGTGCCTGGCTACTACCTTTTTTTTTTTTTGAGATGGAGTCTCACCCTGTCACCCAGGTTGGAGTGCAATAGTGTGATATCAGCTCACTGAAACCTCTGCCTCCTGGGTTCAAATGATTCTCCTGCCTCAGCCTCCTGAGTAGCTGGGATTATAGGTACCTGCCACCATGCCCAGCTATTTTTTGTATTTTTAGTAGAGACGGGATTTCATCATGTTGGCCGGGCTGGTCTCGAACTCCTGACCTCGTGATCCTCCTGCCTCGGCCTCCCAAAGTGCTGAGATTACAGGCCCGAGCCACCACATCTGGCTGCTACTACTTTTTTGAGTCCAATTTACCTAGACCCAGAAGCCTGACCTTTGCTCCCATGGCCCCCATGGCTCCCCGTTATGTATTGATGGTCCAGTATTGAAAGCATCCACTGAAGTGTTTGCCTCTCCCAGGATGGGAGAAAGCGAGGACAAGTCAGCCTTGGACACAGCCAGCCCCAGGCTGGCCACCCCGCTGGAGCTCAGAACATATGGATTAGAATAATATATGCGAATGTGTGCCAAGTGTGCCTCTAGCTTCAATTTACAATGTTCTGAGAGCTTTAGATGTTGGAAGGCTTTAACCTCTTTCTGGGGACTCTTCATTCTTCAATTATTATTCATAGATGACAAATTTTAAATAAAAAATTCCTTTGTATACACTTTTATCTCTTCTGATACTTGGACTACATTTGTTTGTGCCAATGGCAGGTACTGAGGCTGAGCAAGCAACATTCACTTTTTTCTTCCTTCCATTTTTTTTTTTTTTTCTTCCTGTCGCCCAGGCTGGAGCGCAGTGGCACTATCTTGGCTCACTGCAACCTCTGCCTCACAGGTAAGTGATTCTCCTGCCTCAGCCTCCCAAGTAGCAGGGATTACAGGTGCCTGCCACCATGCCCGGCTAATTTTTGTATTTTTAGTAGAGACGGGGTTTCACCATGTTGGCCAGGCTGGTCATGAGCTCCTGACCTCAAGTGATCCACCCGACCTTGGCCTCCCAAAGTGCTGGGATTACAGATGTGAGGCGCCCCACTCGGCCACTTTATTTTTTTCCCTAAAGGGCCTGTCCCGCCTGACTCTGAAACAAAACAGACAGGGTGCCCTGCCAGGCAGAAAACAGGGTAAAGACAGAAGCAGCCAAACACACAGGCTTCCAAGAACAGTGTGGACACAGCTGCAGCTTCCTCATCTGATAAGGGGAGCTATTGCAATCGCTACTGTTTCCCCCTTGCCTTCTGGAAGGCCTGACTCCATTAAGGGTTGATCATGAATAGGGCAGGTGGACTTACAGAGAGCATGCTGTCAGAGTTGGGGGTTGCTTTCAAATTCAAGTTAGTAAAAATCAACATAAAAGATGAGTAGCCAGCTGTAGAAGTGACGTACTCCTAAGATGTGTGGTAATGTATTTCTAATGACATTAGAGTTTCTGAAATCCATCTCATCATCATGGCCTAGCACTGGAAAGTGGAAGTGCTGGGAGACCACGTGGACTAGGCATCACATTTAGAGAGGGCCTGGGACCTAGACTTTTGATATTATCTCCAAATTAAGTTACACATACAACTACAGAGAGAACTAACAGGATTGAAAAAAGATGCTGCTCAGCTGGGCTCAGTGGCTCCTGCCTGTAATCCCACCACTTTGGGAGGCAGAGGTGGGTGGATCACCTGAGGTCAGGAGTTCAAGATCAGCCTGGCCAACATGGTGAAACCCCGTCTCTACTAAAAAACACAAAAATTAGCTGGGCATGATGGCAAGTGCCTGTAATCCTAGCTGCTTGGAAGGCTGAGGTGGGAGGATCGCTTGAACCTAGGAGGTGGAGGTTGCAGTGAGCTGATATCTCACCATCGCACTCCAACCTGGGCAACAGAGTGAGACTCTGTGAAAGGAAGAAAGGAAGAAAGAAAGAAAGAAAAAGAAAAAGAAAAGGAAAGAGAGAGAGAGAGAGAGGGAGAAAGAGAGAAAGAAAGAAAGAAAGGGAAAGAGAGAGAGAAAGAGAGAAAGGAAAGAAAAGAAAGAAGGAAGGGAAAAAAGAAAGATGACTGCTGCTCATCATTCACCTCCAAATTTCACATTTGCATCTCATAGCCAGAGATGTATCTCATGTTGCCCACTTTGCACTTTGAAATAATATTTGACATTTTTATAAAGCTTTATCTTGTAAGCAGCACAATTGTGAATTGTCAGTTTTGGAAATATACACAGATGCCATATGCCACAATTGTAATCCTGTAATTCTTTCTTTTTTTTTTAATGTAGGAATAGTTTCAAAAAATAAAAATAAAAAGTGATCAAGGGCTCCCTTGACCTCTGAAAGGTCCAGACGAAGATAAACTGGTCTGATTTATTACAACCTTTCCCATCTAGGTAATGTTTTAATATGTATGTGTAATATGTATAAATGTATGAATATGAGTGGATATTCAATAAGCAGGGCTGGGCGCGGTGGCTCACGCCTGTAATCCCAGCACTTTAGGAGGCCGAGGCGGGCGGATCACGAGGTCAGGAGATGAGACCATCTTGGCTAACACGGTGAAACCCCGTCTCTAATAAAACATATAAAAAAATTAGCCAGGCGTGGTGGCGGGCGCCTATAGTTCCAGCTACTTGGGAGGCTAAGGCAGGAAAATGGCATGAACCTGGGAGGCAGAGCTCGCAGTGAGTAAAGATCGCACCACTGCACTCAGTCTGGGCAACAGAGCGAGACTCCGTCGCAAAAAAAAAAAAAAAAAAAATCAATAAGTTCAATATTTTTGCTGTTAAGAATTCCTTTGTGCCACTTGAGGTGGCTCACGCCTGTAATTCCAGCACTTTGAGAGGCCAAGGTAGGAGGATCACTTGAGTCCGAGAGTTCAAGACCAGCCTGGGCAACATGGAGAAACCCCGTCTCTAAAAAAAAAAAAAAAAAATAGCCAGGTGTGGTGATGCACACCTGTGGTTACAGCTATTTGGGAGGCTGAGGTGGGAGGATCACCTGAGCCCCAGGAGGCAGAGGGTGCAGTGAGCTGAGATTGCACCACTACACTCCAGCCTGGGTGACAGAGTAAGAACTCATCTCAAAAAAAAAAAAAAAGAACATGTCTTCATTCTCTCACATACCTAAAGTATTTTCTATCAAACTTTGTGTATTAAGTACTAGTTTAGTTTATACTTTTATTCATCAGATGTATGCATAATTTGTCTAGTAGTTTCTGGTAGTCATCATGTAGTTTTCACTCATCCAACAAACATTTATTGAGCAACTACTATATATGCCAATTGATGACAGAAGGATGAATAAATCAAAATTTATGGTCTGGTTGGGGGACAGACATGTGAATAAATAATGAAAGTAAACAATATTAGAGGCACCCAAAGAGAGAGAATGAGCCCCTGGGGGAATCAGAGAAAACTTTCTGTTGGGGTTGATCTCTGAAGTGAGTCCCTAAAATATGAGCGGATATCCGCAAAAAATTACATTTTAGTCCATTTAAGTATCCTTATTTCAGGTAAATGTGTGATTTCTACTAGACTTTTTAAATTGTTAAAATAATGTACAAGCTCCTGTTTTCTTTCCGTGGGAACCCCAGGAAGGGAACTATAGTCTCACGGGAGGTGGTAATGGTAGGTGGGAGTGAATTTCAGAAAGTGGGGAGCTGGGCTAAGAGAAATAGTATATCATGGTCATCCAAGAGGATGGTCTGCTATGCCAGCTTTTATCCACTGCTTGGCAGGTGCAAGCAGAACTTTGCAAGTAGAGCCCATTGCCAGAGCCCTGAGAGCCACACATTTCCTCGTTTCTTTTTTTTTTAAAAAACCTTATAGTAAACAAACAATCAACTGATGTTGATTTGATTTTCCAAGTATGTAGACTTTCCTACTGCTCAAAGTATGAGCTGACCTACTAATTCTATCACTCCAGTTAATTTTGCATTTTCAATCCTCCCAAAATAATAAACCTTTTTGTATCAGTGTCCCTTGTTGGTTTGAGTCTCTGAACCAACTTGTCACAATCAATTCATTATAAATTGGCAAAATAGAGTGTGTTTTTCTTTTTTGTTTTTTGTTTTTTTGTTGTTGTTGTCGTTGTTGTTGTTTTTGAGACGGAGTTTCGCTCTTTTCGCCCAGGCTGGAGAACAAAGGCGCAATCTCGGCTCACTGCAACCTCCACCTCCCCAGTTCAAGCAATTCCCCTGCCTTAGCCTCCCCAGTAGCCAGCATTACAGGCAACCACCACCACACCTGGTTGATTTTTGTATTTTTAGTAGAGACAGGATTTCTCCATGTTGGCCAGGCCTTGGTCTTGAACTCCTGACCTCAGCTAATCCACCTGTCTTGGCCTCCCAAAGTGTTGGGATTACAGGCATGAGCCACTGCGCCCAGCAGAGTGTGTTTCCTTCAAATTGAAGACTACGGTATAGATCTGGACTGAAACAACCTGTCTTCTTCACTTTGCTCGTAACTGCCAAGTCTCGCCTTAAGTCTGGGCTTTCTTGTATTCATCTGTTCATATTCTGATGACTCTGAAATTTTTTTTTTTTTTTTTTTTTTTTTTTTTTTTTTTTTTTT
>NW_016808044.1:2154129-2157232 GCF_001698545.2 Rhinopithecus bieti
TTTTTTTTTTTTTTTTTTTTTTTTTTTTTTTTTTTTTTGAGACATGGTTTCACTCCAGTAGCCCAGTCTGGAGTGCAGTGAAGCAGTCTCAGCTCACTGCAGCCTTGACCTCCTGGACTCAAGTGATCCTCTTATCTCAGACTCCCAAGTAGCTGAGACTACAGGCTCCTGCCACCATGGCTGGAAATTTTTTTTTTTTTTTTTTAGAGAGAGAGGGTTTCACCATATTGCTCAGGCTGGTTCGAACTCCTGGGTTTGAGCGATCTGCCTGCCTCAGCTTCCCAAAGTGTTGGAATTACAGGCATAAGCCACCGCACCCAGCCTGACTCTCAAATTTACATCACTAGCTAGAGCTCTCCTCCCAACTCCAGACTTAAAAAAACTGAAAGTAGAATTACCGCGCAATTGGGCAATCCCACTTCAGGGTAGATACACAAAATAATTGAAAGCAAGATCAATCCCAAATGTCCATCAACAGACAAACAGATAAAGAAAATGTGGTATACAAATACAATGGGGCCAGGGGCAGTGGCTCATGCCTATAATCCCAGCACTTTAGGAGGCTGAAGCGAGTGGATAACTTGAAGTCAGGAGTTCGAGACCAGCCTGATCAACATGGTGAAACCCCATCTCTACTAAAAATAAAACAACAGCAACAAAAAATTAGCCAGGCATGGTAGCGCACACCTGTAATCCCAACTATTTTGGAGACTGAGACAGGAGAGTCTCTTGAACCCCGGAGGCGGAGGTTACAGTGAGCCAAGATCATGCCATTGCACTCCAGCCTGGGAAACAAGAGCAAAAACTCTGTCTCAAAATAAATACATACATACATACAATGGAATATTAGCCCTAAAAAAAAGGAAGGTCTGACACATGCTACAACATGGATGAATCTGGAGGACACCGTGCTAAGTGAAATAAGCCAGCCACAAAAAGACAAATACTGACTATTTATGTGAGGTATAGTACTCGAACTCCCATTAGAAGGACGTAGAGTGGTAGAATGGTTTTTATTGGGGTTAGAGAGAAGAGAAATGAATTTTTTGTGTGTGTGTGGGTATAGAATGTCAATTTTTTAAGATGAAAAATTTCTTTCTTTCATTTTTGTAGAGATTGGGTTCCCCCATGTTTCCCAGGCTTGGTCTTGAACTCCTGGGCTCGAGCAATCCACTTGCCTCAGCTTCCCAAATAACCAGAATTACAGGCATTAGATACCACCCCCAGCCTTGATGAAAAATTTCTGAAGATTCACAATAATGCCAATATATTTAACACCACTGCACTGTACACTTAGAAATGATTAAGATGGGCCAGGCCCAGTGGTTCATATCTGTAATCCCAGCACTTTGGGAGGCCAAGGTGGGTGGATCACGTAAGGTCAGGAGTTCGAGAGCAGCCTGCCCAATATGGTGAAACCCTATCTCTACTAAAAATACAAAAATTATCTGGGTGTGGTGGCGCGCACCTGTAGTCCTAGCTACTCGGGAGGCTGAGGCAGAAGAATTGCTTGAACCAGGAGGCGGAGGTTGCAGTGAGCCGAGATTGTGCCACTGTACTCCAGTCTGGGCCACAGAGTTAGACTCTGTCAAAAAAAAAAAAAAAAAAAAAAAAAAACTGATTAAGATGGTATAATAAATTTTAGGTTCTACTGATTTTACCATAATTTAAAACATTTTTTAAAAATAACATTTCTTTTGCTTTCTTTGGCTTTTTCTTTTGGTGCTTGGAAATGAGCATTGATGTTGCTGATTGTGCGGTCAGCAGTTATAGATTCACCTCTTAATGAATGGCAAAGTCTTTGTAGATGTTAAGGTTGACTTTGGAAGAAAGATAAGTTGTACAGCACAGGCATGGTATTCTCCTGGGGAAAGGAGTCCTTCCCAGGCTCACAGCACTGTGCACCATGTACAGAGCAAACACACATTTTGGGGAAATGCCCTCATACTATGAATGAATTCAAAGTTAGTATGGGGTAGGATCTAAATCTTGTGATCTCTTTCTTCTAAAGGACTACCCTTCATCAAGTGTTAAAAATTACTCCTATAGTTTCTGTAGTATGAGTTTTTTCATTCTAGAATGTGAAAATACTGCCAGCAATAACCTAAGGACAGCCCATATTCACAGCGACAAGAAGTTCAGTGTTGGCTATAAGCTCGGTCATGCTATGGGCAGGAGGCCTTCTCTAAAGATAGGTCTGCTTTGTGTCAAGCATTTCAAGCATGACTTGCTTGTTTCATCTGCCCCATTTATATTCCTTGTACCTAGAAATGAATGTGATAAAAGTTTTGGTGCCTACAGGAACTATATTTACCCAGTTCATGTTGGCTTCCCGCTCAGAGGGAAGTCTGATTGCCTTCCTGCACTTGAGAAGTTAAGAGAATGTGCCAGTGAATGTGCACACTCACAAGGTGTGTGTGTATCAGTGTCAATACCCAACAATTGAGCCTACTATTTGCTTGGGCAAAGAATCAATCAACACCATTTTCTCTTGAGCTTCTAATATGTGTGAAATATTTGAAGATTTCAATATTATGTACAAAGAACTAGTAGATGTGAGAATTGTGACAAAATATCATGAGAACACAAAGAGAGTAGAGCAGATGAGTGGGCTACTTCCAAGACTGGTTCTGGGGACAGAAAATGAGACCAGGCATAAGACTCCAAAGAGCAATTGAGATCCTGGTGGCCACTTTAAATCCCTATTTCTAGCACTGTGGAGAACACAAAAATGTGTGATGTCTGGTTTCATCTCTTTTTTTTTTTTTTTTTTTTTAGATGGATTCTCCCTCTGTCGCCCAGGCTGGAGTGCAGTGGTGCGATCTCAGCTCACTGCAACTTCCACCTCCTGGGTTCAAGCGATTCTCCTGCCTCAACCTCCCCAGTAGCTGGGATTACAGGTGTGCACCACCACGCCCGGCTAATTTTTGCATTTTTAGTAAAGACGGGGTTTCACCAAGTTGGTCAGGCTGATCTGGAATGCCTGATCTCGTGATCCGCCCACCTCAGCCTCCCTAAGTGCTGGGATTACAGGCGTGAGCCATGGCGCCCGGTAGTTTCTTCTCTTGTGGATTTTTTTTTTTTTTTTTTTTTTTTTTTTTTT
>NW_016808044.1:2159438-2164340 GCF_001698545.2 Rhinopithecus bieti
GCCTGCAGTCTGGGACGCCCCGGCGACGCCGCGCTGGCGTCAGGAGGCACCATCGCCGCGCCCCGGGGATCCCCGGCGGGTGGAGCGGGTGCCCCCCGTCCCCGATGGAACGGTCCGCGCCCGCCCCGAGCCCCGGCCGCCCGCCTCTCCGCTCCCCGGCCCTCCGAGCCCGTTTCCTCGGAGCCCCGCGCCTCCCCCGAGTCCCAGGTGTCCGCAGCCCTCCCGCCCCGGGAGTCTGGGAATGTGGGTGGCGAGGGCTGCGGGGCGTTGGAGCGCCAGGAAGCGCCTTCCCCTGTCATTCCCCTTCCTGTGTTCTCTGGTTGCCCTGAGATGCTTGTCTTTCCCCTCTTTTTCTCCAAATGCATGCTCCCATTTTTCTTTCTTTAGGATTTCTTAACTCCCGAAATCCCTTGCCTTTCCTTTTTTATTTCAGCGCCCTCCGAGGCATCCTCTTACTGGGGCTTGTTTATTTCCTCGCTTTCCGTGTCACAGAAGGCTGAAGTTTTGCTGTTCAGAAGTGCGGAAAATAGCTTATAGGAGACATACAGTGTAGCACAATGGAAATAAGTTCCATCCTCTGCCAAGTATCTCCATGAATCTTCTCATTGATAACCTTGAGGTTATTTGAGGAATTTTGGTTCTGGTCCGTTTTCCTTAATTTTGGCTGAACTTTGAGGAGTTCTGATTAGTTTCATGTCTTGTAGATTCTATCTCAATCCAAGGGAAATGGTGTGAAGAGCAGTTATACCATACCAAAGTCTGCAGACAAAATCCTGTAATAATGCCAATCGAGTATACTACTCTCTTTTTGAAAGAGATGTGCTTTTTTAATTTAATTTTATTTTATTTTAACTTTGTATTTTGGAGAATTTCAGACACAGGAAAATAGATGGAATAGGGAACCAGCATGTACTTTGTACTTGGTCTGGCCTCCTCAGCCACTTAACTGTGGCTATTCCTGTTCCATCCACACCCCACCCATTTCCCTTCCCGTTGTCTCAGGGAGAACTTGATGCAAGGTGAGTCTGTCAAACGTAGCTTCAGTTCCATAATGAAAACCACCCTACGAAGTCGTAATGTGCTTTTTGTTTTGGAACACAGCCCACTCTTATGAGGTCTTAAGAAACACACAATAGAGTTAAAGAAAGAGCACAGCAAAAGGTATTTTAACATGATCGAACAGGTTAAAAGAAAAAGTATGGCCAGGCGCGGTGGCTCATGCCGGTAATCCCAGCACTTTGGGAGGCTGAGGCGGGCGGATCACCCTAAGGTCAGGAGTTCAAGACCAGCCTGTCCAACATGGTGAAACCCTGCCTATACTAAAAATACAAAAATTAGCCGGGCGTGGTGGCGAGTGCCTGTAATCCCAGCTATTTGGGAGGCTGAGGCAGAAGAATCGCTTGAACTTGGGAGGCACAGGTTGCAGTGAGCCGAAATTGGGCCACTGCACTCCAGCCTGGGCGACAGAACGAGACTCCTCTCAAAAAAAGAAAAAAGTATTTCAGATCTGGATGAGAACATTTGGAATGTCCTGTCCAATGTTTTCATTTTTTCTGAGCCCTTGGAAGTCCAGAGAAGTTCAGTGACTTGTCCAGAGCCGCAGGTCGTAAGAGGCCGAGGCTGGAAATCCCGCCTCTGCTTCCAGGCTGCGGTTCCACTGACCCATACTGCTTGCCTTTAGGTTGCCTTCAGGAAAGAGAAATGTGTAGGAGGGCTGTGGATGAAGACGCTTACGTTCATGGAGGGTTTGGATAGGCGAACGTGGGCTTTTCCACCAAATTCCAGAATTTTAAAAAATGCCTTAAATTATTTCTTAAAACTTGAATTGGGACAGATGAGAAGTTCTGATAGTAGTTTTTAGGGAACATGGTAAAATTCTGACCTTAGAACTGCTATACCAGTTTGAGAATAAGAACAAGCTATAAACTATGTAGAAAACATTCACAGCTATTTAAGAAAGAGTTACTAAGGGAAACCAGAATGACTTGGGAGTGTTACTCTTCTTTTTCTGAGAGAACAATAGAATCCTCTCAGAAAGCCTTTCATGCCATTAACAGAGAAGAAACTGGGCTTCTTGGACCGTGGGTTAGACTTTCTTACAAAACCATAATATGCATTTCCTAGCAAAATTTATGATATTACGTTTCCTTATCTCAGCGAAGACTGGTGAATTCAGTACTTGTTCCTCAATTTTCCTACCCTTAAAATGGGGATATTCTACCTCTCCAAGGAATGCTGGAAACAAGCAATTCCTCATGTTAGGGGTCTTTGAGTTTTCATGGAAGTTTAGGTTATTTATATGGTGACATAGTTGTCAACTTACTTTCAGAATGGACTTTTCTTTTGTGAGTTTGTGACCTAAATACAATAGTTGTCATGCGTGTCCAGTTTATGGAAGTACCACTGCAATAACAGCATTTGAGTGTCATGGTAAATCATTACCCCTAAAGATAGAGGAGGGAAGAGGAGGAGGAGACTGTTGTGTCTGTTTTGTGTTTGATGTGAGGAGTGCTGTGGCTGGTCTCTTCGGTGGCTAGCCTAACTTGCTAAGTGGTTTCTGCTAAAGAAAAACCCACTTTTCTTGTGTGTGCTTGTCACCAAAAGTTAGCTTGTATTAGAAACAAAACAAAACTCTCTGAGCTATCTGGAGGTTATTTGGCCCTGGTTAAACTTGAACTGTACTGCAGAATTTTTTGTTCAGGTAAAGTAGAACCTCATTATGGCATGTCATTTACTTCCTACTGTGTCATTGTGTTCACCGGGAAAACTTGACGGAATATCATCTGTTCTGTGTATCACTAAATCATGTAGTAGCGTACACTATGATTAAGGCTTTTTAAGAGAATAGAATTTTAGAGTTAGAAGGAGCCTTCTAAGTGCTTAGAGTTTACCCTGAGTCCTTCAGTGTACTCTTTCACCTTTAAAACACATGCAGACACGTGCACATGCCACACAAACACAGAGGCTCATCTAGGGCTCTCTTCGTTTTGCCTTGTATAATCTTAGTATGTTTGGATCCCACCTCCAGTTAATTTGTAAGCTGAAGATCTGCTGTAATGGAAAAATACTTTGTAAAACAGGAGTGTAATACGTTTGCGCTTGACTTTTATCTATTTATTTTACGGAGATGGGCTTGATCTGTGGCCCAGGCTGGAGTGTAGTGGCATCATCAAGGATCACTGCACCCTCAACCTCCCTGGCCCAAACAGTCCTCCCGCCTCAGCTGCCCGAAGGGTTGGGATTACAGACATGAGCCACCACACCTGGCCTTTGTTGACTTTTCTGAATTTAAAAAAAAAAAGGTCAGGAAAATTAAAAAAAGGGAAAGTTAAAGTTTTTTTTTTTTTTTTTTTTTTTTTAATTTTTTTGAGGCTGAGTCTCCCTCTGTTGCCCAGGCTGGAGTGCGGTGGCGAGATCTCGGCTCTCTGCAACCCTCCACCTCCTGAGCTCAGATGATTTTCCTACCTCAACCTCCCGAGTAGCTGGGAGTACAGGGCATGCGCCACCACGCCCAGTTAATTTTTGTATTTTTAGTAGAGATGGGGTTTCACCATGTTGGCCAGTGTGGTCTCAAACTCCTAACCTCAGGTGATTCACCTGCCTCAGCCTCCCAAAGTGTTGGGATTACAGGCATGAGACACTGCACGCGGCTGAAGCTGAATGATTTATTCAAGGACACATAGACCACACAGTAAGAATTGTGCCTGGAACTTAAGAGTAGCCCTGGTTCCAGATCTAAGCCCTCTCTGCTGTACCATTTTCTTCTCCTCGGAGAAATAGGGTGGAAAATTATATATATATGTATACACACACACACACACACACGTCTTTCTTTCTTTGCCAGTTGAAGATATGTTATTATTATTATTATTATTTGAGATGGCAGTCTTGGTCTGTCACCCAGGCTGGAGTGCTATGGTGGGATCTCAGCTCACAGCAGGCTCTGCCTCCCGGGTTCACGCCATTCTCCTGCCCCAGCCTAACAAGTAGCTGGGACTACAGGCGCCCGCCATGACACCCAGCTAATTTTTTGTGTATTTTTAGTAGAGACGGGGTTTCACCATGTTAGCCAGGATGGTCTTGATCTCCTGACCTCGCGATCTGCCTGCCTCGGCCTCCCAAAGTGCTGGGATTACAGGCGTGAGCCACTGCGCCCAGCTGAAGGTATATTATTTTCAGAGTCTCCTTTAAAAATTTTTGATCAGTGCTGTCCCATAGAAATATTATACGTACTACATACACAATTTAAAATTTTATAGTAATGCTTTTTTAAAAAGCACAAGGAAATAGATTAGGTTGATTTAATCATTCCACAAGGAGAGAGAGAGAGAGAGTGTGTGTGTGTATATGTATCTCAAAACATCACATTGTGCCCTATAAATATGTAAATGTATATATCAATTTTTAAAAAATTGAGGAACAGTAATTTTACATATTTATAGTGTAGAGTAATATTTGCCCACATGGATAGAACGTGTAATGATAAAATCAGAGTATTTAGGATATCCAGCACCTGAAACATACATTGTTTCTTTGTGGTGGGAACATTTCAAATCTTCTGCTTATCATTTGAAATTAAAATACACAAGAAATTGGCCCAACGTGGTGGCTCATACCTGTAACCCCAGCACTTTGGGGGGCCGAAGTGGATGGATCACTTGAGGTCAGGAGTTTGAAATCATCCTGGCCAACATGATGAAACCCCTTCTCTACTAAAAACACAAAACTAGCTGGGTGTGATGGCCTGTGCCTGTAATCCCAGGTATGAGGGAGGCTGAGGCATGAGAATTGCTTGAACCCAGGAGGCAGAGGTTACAGTGAGCAGAGATTGCGCCACTGCACTCCCACATGGGCTACAGAATGAGACTGTCTCAAAAAAAAAAAAAATGTGTGTGTGTGTAT
>NW_016808044.1:2166356-2177549 GCF_001698545.2 Rhinopithecus bieti
TCTCGCTCTGTTGCACAGGCTGGAGTGCAGTGGCCGGATCTCAGCTCACTGCAAGCTCCGCCTCCCGGGTTTACGCCATTCTCCTGCCTCAGCCTCCCTAGTAGCTGGGACTACAGGCCCCCGTCACCTTGCCCGGCTATTTTCTTTTTTGTATTTTTTAGTAGAGACGGGGTTTCACCATGTTAGCCAGGATAGTCTCGATCTCCTGACCTTGTGATCCGCCTGTCTCAGCCTCCCAAAGTGCTGGGATTACAGGCTTGAGCCACCGCGCCCGGCCTGGGAGCCTGGTTTTGAATGTAGCTTGTCTGATTCCCTGTATGTATGGCCATCATGCTTTACTGCTTCCCTCACATTCTGCAATTTTAAATAAAGACGTAAGGACAAAAAACTTGTTTCAGGAAGGAATTTTAAAAGACATCCAGTGTAACCACCATAACGTATCTGCCACTCGGCAGAATGCGGATGTAGGTGAAGGTCTCCCTATACAGCCTATTCTTTTGAACAACTCAATCTTAGATTCTTTTAAAATAGCTTTATTGACTTACAGTTCATCCAATGAAAGTTTCCAGTTCATTGGGGTTTATTATGTTCACAGGTGTGTACAGTCATCAACATAGTTTTAGAACGTTTTCATCACCTCAGAAAGAGACCTTTTAGCTGTCGCTCTTGTATCTGCCTGCTCTCGCCAGCTCTGAAGTAACCAATAATCTACTTTCTTTCTATGTAGATTTGCCTGTTTGTATAAGTGGAATCAATATGTGGTCTTTTCGATGAGTTTTATTTACTTAATATGATGTTTTGAAGATTCATCCATGTTATAGCATGTATCATTTCTTCATTTTATGGCCAAAGATTCCATTGTATGGATGCACCACATTTTGTTTATCCAGTCATCAGCTGATGGACATTTTGGTTGTTTCCGTCTTTTGGCTGTTCTGATTAATGCCATTGTAAGCATTCATGTGCAATTTTTTTGGTGTAGACAATTTGTCTTTCTCTTGGGTATATACCTAGGAGTGGAATTGCAAGGTACATGTTAACTTTGTTTAACCATTCTCCGAGCTGCACTAGCTTACATTCCAACCAGCAAAGCATGAGGGTTGGATTCTTAATATTGAGCTAGAATTTGCATCCCATACCTGCCAATCATAAAATCAATTCCCTTGCATCAGGTGTCCCAAGCAAATCCACTTTTCTAGGTGACAGCCAGTCCGGTCTGACCTTCTGAGTGCTCTCCAGTACTGAAGGGTTTCCACTGGGTTTCATGTCGTGGATTGTCATTCTAGATCCTCACCACCTCTCTTATGAATGTGATCCCCTCCTTTTTTTAGAGAACTAGATGCCTTTTATGTATGGGTAATTTGTGCTCAGAGACGGTTGTCTTCTCAGTTTCAGTTGTCCTATCTCAGTTAACTGGTAAGAACCCTTAACCCGGTAGTCTCAACTGACTACACATTAGAATCGCTCATTAGAATCGCTCAAGTGTCTTAAGAACAAATCCAGATTGTACCTGCAGATATTCTAATATATTTCATCTGGGCTGAGGCCCAGTGATGCAAATGAGCATCCTGGGTAGAGAACCAGTGCAGCCTTTAGTGGCCAGGGGATGGCTCTGGCTGGGTCTCTGAGGGCCCACGTGGCTCATGCTCCTGCCATCTGTGCTTGGATACCAGCTGTCCTGATTCAGAATTACTGTGAGAGTCTCAGTTTTACTCATGCATTTACACAGAGTGCCATCTTGAAGCCTCAAGCATTTATGTTCCTGTTTTCTGGAGAGTCTCGTTTGCCCCAGTGTTCTCTGCAGACACTGACTGTGGCAGTGTTTGCCTCCCTGTCAGGCCGTGTGCACTTCCTGAATGAGAAAGCATGCTCCAGCCATTTTAGAAGCATATAAACACCTTTAGGCAAAAGTGGTAGTTGAAAACCTCATTAGTGTAATGTCATTACTTCTTGGGAAACACCTTCAAATTCCCCTTCTCCTTCCTAGTGACAGGGGCTCAGATGAATAGTATTCCATTATATCTTCTATTGGGAGACATTGATGTTTGTTTTGATATTACAGACTATGCTGCAGTCAGTAACCCAGCACATATTATCACTTTGCTTATGCTTTAAAATACAGGATTTATATACTTCTGCACTGCTGACTTTTGGGGCTGGACAGTTCCTCATTGCGTGGGAGCTGTCCTGTGCTTTGTAAGATGAGCAGTGCACTAGATCCCTGTGCACTGCACTAGATGCCAGTAGTAGCACTCCCATCCTAAGTCATGGCAGCCAGAAATCCCTGCACATGTTGCCAGATGCTCCCCAAGGGGTAAAAAAAATCATCCTTGGTTGGGAACCACTGGTCTGATTTATCCTTAGGATAAATTTCTAGAAGTGGAATTGCTGGATCTAAGGTTATGTACTTTTAAAATTTTGATGGCAGTCGCAAAATTGTTCTTTGTAGAGGTTAAACCCATTTTACAGTCCAACCAGCAGTATTTGAGGATGTTTTTTCATTCTCACCAGTACAGTGGTTTATCAGAATTTCTTTGCCATCTCACTGTACTTTCAGTTCAAATTTCTCTGTTTTACGGCTAACCTTTTATTGAACATTTACTGCTTGCTAGGCAAGTTGTGTTGTTTGGCCTGTGTATTTTGTGTCATACATTATAATGCCTTCCTCTCTAAGCCTTCTTGAAGTTTAGTACCTAGCACTGACGACTGAGTGTCTTCTGATTCTAATGAAATGATAATATGTACCATTCATTGAGATCTAACATGTCACCGGCATTGTGCTTGGTGTGCTCTAAAATATGTGCATTCTTGTGTGATCTCAGCGTGTATTAATAAAGTGACCTTTCTTTTACCTTTTGAGTTGGCACAGGGCTTCTGTCTGCACATATTCTAGCAGTTATGGTCCCTGAGTTGGGATGTGTCACAGAAAGCCAACTGAAAAGTATTTGACTCTGCAGTTAGGAGTGATAATAGTCCCAGTCCAATACCTTGTGATTGGGACGGAATTGGTGTAGATGCCTTGATTTAAATTAAGTTCTGTTCTGTTTTGTTCTCTTTTTTCTTTTCTTTTCTTTTCTTTTCCTTTTCCTTTTCCCTTTCCTTTTCTTTCTTCTCTCTTTTCTCTTCTTTTCCTTTGTTTTCTTTTCTTTTCCAGGAGTCTATTTTCCTTGTCTACAGTCATCATAGTTTGAAATTACGACTTTTGTGTGCTTGTTTCTGGATGGGCATATCTTTTCACCACTGAACAACAGCTAACACATGGTGTACTGTCTGGCACACACTGTGTGCCCAGTGAGTATTTGTTGAATGAATGAACTAGTCACTCCAAGAACTGAGGCCCTTAGGGGCCTAAAGGCCCAAATTTGCCATTCCATGGGTTGAAGAGTTAGGTTAGCTTAGTGAGGGGCTCTGTTGCCTTCCTTCCTAAGGCAAGCTGCCTTTAGGAGGCAGCTTCCTTCCTAAAAGGCTCAGAACTAGCTGATTCTCTGGAATGTTTGGCCTGTTGGGGAACGTTGGCCCTGATGATTCTGGGTGAGTTTGGTTGGAACCCAGCTGTGGATGTTGAGAGAATAAGTGAATATTCCTGTGAATGAATGGCTGCCCCAGCTCACATTCTTAAGGCGTCATGCTTATATTTACTTGAGGCCAAGTGATAGCCTCTTGTAAATGAATGGTTATCGAGAAATTGTGGTTGGATTTAGTTCTGATGTGAACAGTTTTGATATTTCCACACATCAAAGTCTGTATTAAGGGGACCTTCAGCCACCAGTTCCCTCTGGCTTTAATGAGTTTTCAGTTTCCAAACACTACCGATTCGATAAACTCAGTTGGCTTGCTCTTTCCTCTACTTCTAAGAATTTGTGTGAGTATTGTTTAGTGTTGGCCTAATAACTTGTTAGGCCAGTTTAGTGTTCTCTGTCCTGGAGGCTGGCATTCAGCAAAAGGAACTCGGGGTAGGGTGTGGCGGGGTGGGATGGGGTGGGATGGGATGGGACTGGGAGAGCCAGCAGGGGCCTCTGAGCGGAGGAAAGACCAGCAAGGTCATGAGTGCAAACTCTTCCTATAAGGCGCAGATAGTGAGTATTTTAGGGTCTGTCGGCCATGGTCTTTGTCAAATCTTCTTTGTTTTTTGCATCTGTTTAAAAGAGTCTAAGAATGTAAAACTCATGAGCCTTTGTGAAAAAAACTGTAGCCAGATGTGGGCTGTAATTGGCCAACCCCTGAACTAGGTGAAGAAATTGGTTTATTGCTACACGTGTTTACTGGTTTGGGGACATGAACCCAGAATAACCTTGGGAATTTTCAGTTGTGATCCTTAGAGGAGTGATCTACACTCTGGCATGAGGGTCAAAGTGACCCTGGTGTCGGTCACCTTGGGTCTGTGGAACTCAGGGTAACCCTGACCAGTAGGACAGAGGCCCTTGCCGCCTCTTTCCCATGGCAGTCCTGTCCACGGGGAGTGGGGAGACAGCAATGAAGGAGGAAAGGAGATGTTGCCCTGGACAGGCCTGAGGACTTTGGTAACTCAGGTGCCTGGACTGCCTCTAGAACACGGGTAGAAAACTGGTGTGTATGAGTGTTTATGAAAATACAAGAGCATGTCTGTATCTTGGATTCTGAGAACACCACCAAATTCTAATACTGGAGTCCAGATCCTGATGGTTTTGTCTAATCACAAGAAGTTCTGTAGAGCAGTCTGGCTTGAAGTACTACTTTTTTTTTTTTTTTTTTTTTTTGAGACAGAGTCCTGTTCTGTCTTCCAGGCTGGAGTGCAGTGGCGGCGATTTCGGCTCGCTGCATCCCCTGCCTCTCTGGTCCAAGCAATTCTCCTGCCTCCTGAGTAGTTGAGATTACAGGCATGCTCCATGATGCTCAGCTAATGTTTGTATTTTAGTAGCGATGGGGTTTCGCCATGTTGGCCAGGCAGGTCTCGAACTCCCAACCTCAGGTGATCCGCCTGCCTCAGCCTCCCAAAGTGGGCTTACAGGCGTGAGCCACCGCACCCAGCCAGTGCTACTTCATTTTAAAGCACGTAGTTTGGGAGATAGGAAGGAGTAGGAGTTACAGAGCAGGGGCCTGGAGACGGATGCTCTTGTCCTGCTTCCAGCTCTCTGCAACCCTGGGTGACTTGACTCCCTTAATCTTCCCAGCCTCAGCGTCCTCACCTATAGATCAGAATGACAATGACTCCACTGTACAGCCATCGTGAGGATTATGTGAGGGTGGTGTATGTGAAATGCTCCTTAGCGCAGTGCTTGGCATGTTGTAAGCACTCAGTCAATGTTGGCAATAGCAGTGACAATGTGAAAGTGGAAGGAAACGTAAGAAGTGGCCATCAGAACTAGGAACTAGGGTTCATGACTCAGCGCCACTGATTAGCATGTCCTTGTAGACTAGAGCATTTTGTCCTCAGACATGTGTGAATGTCATGGAGCCGTACAGAGGAACTGGGTCTGCAACTGCCTCTCTCAGCTTCCTGATGTGTAAAATGGAAATCATACAGATTGATGGGCTGGGAATAAACAAACGAGGTAACAAGGGAAGGGCCTTGAGTTCTCTAAAACTGTAACAGGATGAGCCACAGATAAGAACCTCTCAGACACCGAGTTGTAGAAGGAAAGGGCTTTATTCAGCTGGGAGCATTAGCGGAGTCATGTCTCCAAAACTGAGCTCCCCGAGTGAGCAATTCCTGTCCCTTTTAAGGGCTTACAACTCTAGGGGGGGTCCACGTGAGAGCGTCTGATTGATTGAGCAAGCAGGGGTACTAACTGGGGCTGCATGCACCGGTAATCAGAAGGGAACAGAACAGGACAGGGATTTTCACAATGCTTTTCCATACAATGTCTGGAATCTATAGATAAGCAGTTAGGTCAGGGGCTGATGTTTAACTACCAGGCCCAGGGCATGGTGCTAGGCTGTCTGTCTGTGGATTCCATTTCTGCCCTTTAGATTTTATACTTCTTTCTTTGGAGGCAGAAATTGGGCATAAGACAATATGGGGGGTGGTCTCCTCCCTTAAAACATTGAGCAGATTTTAAGGCAAAGTCAATACTCGTTCGTTCCCTCCCTTTGAGAACCTAACTCATTAGTGGGAGTTCTCACTTTCATCCTCACTGCCATGTCTTCTTGCAAGACAGATCAATAGTGATTCATATAGTACACTTGTGCTGAAGCATTTTGGTGAACTAAGGTAGCGATGAAGCTTTTATAATTTGAAGAAGTGCAGGTAGCAAACAAGGGAGTAGTAAGCAGATTCCTATTACTATTATAACTCCTATTATAAGAGTTTTAAATCCTCCTAGTGCTGGGAACCATTTTCCAAACATGGCCCCAGGATCAAATTCATGCCACACTTGCACTGGCACGTGTACCAGTTTTGTCATATCTCTAACTATGTCTTCAACTACTTGCCTTAGATAATCTATGTGTAGATGGCAGTTAGTAAGGTTAAATTTCCCATAGACCCTTCCTTCAGCTGCTAGCAAGTAGTCGAGAGCCAATCTATTTTGATAGATAGCATTTCTCATCCGAATTTCCTGCCGGGCCAGAATAGTCAAGGCTCTGCCAGTTTTATTAGTGATTATTTCTAAGACAGCTTATAACCGTTTGATTCGGTTGAGCATGTAAATGGCTGTCCGGTATCCCTATGAGCCGTCTTGTGCCCAAGTAGCAGGCCCATAATATGGTTTGATTCTCTTAGGGAGCCATTTATCTTCTTTCCAATTTTCTATAGCTATGCTTCTCTTTTCACAGGAAGCATATACAGGGAAGCCCAGGAGGTCGCCCATTTTTATGGGCAGTAGGAAGAAAGATGGTTTAATAGTGCCAATAACACAACTACCTGGCGCTGGTCGGGTAATGTGACGTAAGCTCTATGCCCACATATCCAGTATAATCCAGTGGGGGCTCTCCAGTCCCGGTGGGACTCCGGATGGGTCCACACGGTTTGCAACTTTGGGAATTTACTAAATGGATTCCTTTCTGTGTGATTTGAACTCCACCAAGTGACTGTTTTTGTGGTACCATTATACAGTTTCTGTCCCAGACAACTAAGTCGTCCTACGGGGTGAGTGAATTCTTTTCCTTCTCTAGCTATGCAATATTGTCCAATAATTGAGGCTTTTAGGACCCAGAAATTATCAGGGTGATTCTTTTGAGCCGGGAATTCATCAGGAACTGGGTCTGTAGGTACTAATTCTCAGGCTTCCCATGGCCATTGATCTCCCATTACATTTCCTCCACATACATAACATGAAGTGACATTGAGAGACTGGGCTACATGCTCGGCTAATTGCAAAAACAAATTTCTTGTTTTTCCTGGAATTTCTGGTACTGGCACATTTAGTTCATCATAGAAGGTTTGAAACACTTGCTCAGGAGAGCATTTGTAAACTTCTCCTCGAACTAAGATATTTACTCGAGGATCCAGTCCGGCCCCATCGATTCCTAAGCAAGGATCAAGGGGATTGGTTATTACTAGCTCTAAGGGGTTACATTGTCCCTTGGTACAGGAAGAGCCACTTTTTCCTTTCTCAGGGTGGACTGGATCCTTTTCATTTTTTATCCAAGTGGCCCAAATGACACAAGACCAGCATCCACATTCATTTCCACACAGTCCTAATTCATGACAAATGTACTTATTTTCAGTCATATAGCCTTTTTCCCAATCAAAAGAGCCACATCCTCTTCCTAATGACAGCACAGGCATCAAATTTCGAGACTATGCATTTGGGCACCCCTTTTTTCTCTGTTCTGGCTAATACTTTACTTGTATCATTTACAACTCCCCACCAGTCTTCAGTCCTTAATCTTATTTCAGAAACTGTGAACATGGGAGGCTCAAAAGGGTTATAACACACATCAGGCTGGTCACTTCCTGGGCTGCATACCCTGTACTGGGTGGCATTATACAAACAAGTCCTTTTTAGAGTTCCAGCACATTTATAATAACTATAGAACAAAAAGTTTTAACTTTTTGCCCTACCTTAGTGACTGGATGTATACACTGGGAACAGTCCTTAGTTTGAGGAAGGTCAGTTGAAGTCCCTACTGTACAAGTCCAAAATTTAAGGAAAATAAGTCCCACGGTGAGTTTCCTCATGCTTTGTCCGTGTGTGGACCAGTCAGCCTCAGGTGTGACTGGGACTGTGTGGCCCACAACTCAGGAGGAGATGCCGCTTTCTTGGGTGTGATGGGTCTGTCCCTTTTTCACTGTATGAACAACAGTCTCTGTGGTTAGCAGCACAAGGTAGGGTCCTTCCCAGGCTGGCTCGAGTTTCCTTTCTTTTCACCCTTTGATGAGAACATGATCTTCAGGCTGATGCTGGTTTACCGGAAATTCTAGGCGTGGTACATGTGCTAAAAGACTTTTAGTTTTGAGGGAAAGGAAAGTGGAAGATAACCAAGTATATAATTTTTAAGAAATTGACCTTTGTTTTAAATGTGGGGACATCAGCAGTGGACTTTATAGTCCTTGGTGCTTTTCTACTGAGAAATTTCCTTTAGTACCTATTTTTATTAGTTTTAGACCGAAGAAAGCCAAACACTGTTTGATATTTGACAGTGCTTCCTGTATGATTTTATACCAGATAAGCTAAATTTCATTTTATATTAGTGTGTTGTTAATGTTAAACTTAGTTTTAATAAAACTTTGTAGACGTATTTATTCAATTTTAATGTCTGACCATAAGGTAAGATTTTATAGATTATTTTAAAAGAGCAGGTTAGTGCTTTAAGAAAACCTGTTGTGTTTTATTTAATGCTCAGTTTACAGAAAACTGGATGATACCTCTTTAACTTTAGCCAATATGTTTACACACAGAATTTTCTTTACAATTAACGTTTTAAAACTTGCTTAAACCTTTAAAACAATTTTATAACCTTTTAATGTAGGTAAAATTTACATTCTTATGCCTCCTTATGATGCCTTTACCAAAGGCATATTTTACTTTCCTTATACACGTTGCACATAAACTGTTTGTTTTTTTTTTTAATAGTTTCACATTCAGGAGACCTAGTTATTTTAAATTATACAACATTTCTTGCATAAATTCCTTTTTTTAATAACTTTTTTTTCTCACGACTTTCGCAGACAATTCTTCAACATGTCTCAACTTTCTGACTTATTACAAACTTTTTTTTTTTTTAAACAACCAGTTAATTTATTTCAGGACAAGAATTTACCATATAACTTTTTTTACGTAAATTCTGTCCCCCCCTTTTTTTTCGAAGATGATAACCATTCTTTTCCAAAGTGAACTTCCTTTATGTCTGTGGACTAGACTGTCTAAGGCTACAAGATTAGAAGTTACTGTTAACTTTTAGCAAACTTTACTTTTGTTGAAAACCTTGTAAGTTTGGGGTTTTAATTATCCTTTGTTATTAATAAGACCTTGTTTAGTCCAAATTGACTTAGAATTTGTATAGATTTTTTTTTTTAATTACCCAGGAGGAACCATCTATTGTCCTGTCCCGAAGGGAGTTCCTCCTAGGTCTGGTCAGACCTTTGTATGATCATTAAGATTTAGATCNTCCCTAGTAGCTGGGACTACAGGCACCCACCACCGCGCCTGGCTAACTTTTTGTATTTTCAGTAGAGATGAGGTTTTACCGTGGTCTCGATCTCCTGACCTCGTGATTCGCCCGCCTCGGCCTCCCAAAGTGCTGAGATTACAGGCGTGAGCCACTGCGCCCGGCCCTCTTATGGAATTTAATGTGGTTGAAAATTAGACATGGCCATGCATTACTCAATCTTGAATTGGGATCCCCAAAAAAGCTGGGCAAGTAACAAGGGCTCAATGAATGGATAAGTGATTGAGTTAATAAATATGTGATCAGTTCCAAATGGGTAACATTTAGTTATATTTGGTGGAGATGAGTAGTCCAATGTTTTGGAGCAAAGTGGTTATTCTTTTCTTTCTTTCTTTCTTTTTTTTTTTTTTTTTTTTTTTTTTTTTTTGAGATAGGGTCTCGCTCTGTCATCCAGGCTGGAGTGCCACAATCTCAGTTCACTGGAACATCTGTCTCCTGGGTTCATGCAATTCTCCTGTCTCAGCCTCCATAGTAGCTGGGATTACAGGTGCGAGCCACCAGCCCCGGCTAAGTTTTGTATTTTTAGTAGAGACGGGGTTTCACCATGTTGGCCAGGCTGGTCTCAAACTCCTGGCCTCAAGTGATCTGCCCGCCTCTGCCTCCCAAAGTGCTGGGATTACAGGCGTGAGCTACCTGCGCCCCGGTCCCCCCACCCTTTTTTTTAATTTTAAAAATTTTTGTAGAAGTGGGGGTCTCGTTATGTCGCCCCGGCTAGTCTCAAACTCCTGGCCTCAAGCGATCCTTCTGCCTTGGCCTCCCAAAACGCTGGGATTACCGGCATGAACTACCATGCCCTGCCGGTTATTCTTACAGAGATTTTGAGGTCTAAGAATGTGGACTTTACCCGAAAGATTTCATTATCAGATTATGCATTTAGCATGGAATGACAATCTGACAGCAGTGTACAGCGTAAACCGGCAGAGAGGGCTTGGCACTAAAGGCAAACTGTCTTTTAAGAACAGGAAAAAGAAAGGTAATATATATTTTAAAGAGGTCCAATTTTAGGTGAGATAATAAGCTTGGGTTAGGCGTGTGAAGTCAGAAGATATGGTAAGAAACTCCAGCAGGCACCAGCTAGACTTGAGTAGAGACAGCAGGTCCAAGTAGAGGTGGAAGTTGGCAAGTTGCATCTGCGAGGGAGGGCAAAGGTGGCCCACACCCACTCCTGGAGCACCTTGCTTGAGAAGCAAGGCCGACAAGATTGAGGGATGCTGCTGGTGATGACGGTGGTCGTGGTGATGGTGGTGATGGTGCTGGCAGCTAACAGATCTTGAGCGTACCAGGCCCTGAGCTGAGTCCTCTACGGGCAGAATGTCGCTGCACACGGACAGCAGCCCCAAGAAGACAATGTGATTTCGTGACTCTAGCCTCTTTCGGCGGTGCAGAGTTGATTTCACCCTCTCCGGAACGCACGTGCGAACCTCCGGGTAGGGAGCCAGTATCGGGTCCTGACGCAGGGAAGCGCTCGGCTTATCCGACAGGGACGCGCCAGCGGAGGGGCGGCCAGAGCCCGGCCTCTCCCGCTCCCGCCCCGCCCCGGGCAGTGGCCCCTCGTCCGCCAGGGGGCGACTCCGCGCGTCCCGGGCGCGCCCACCCGGCGGG
>NW_016808044.1:2181401-2238428 GCF_001698545.2 Rhinopithecus bieti
TATATATATATATATATATGTACAAGAAATTGTTAACTATAGTCATCCTACTTTGCTCTTGAATACTGGAACTCATTTGTTCCGGCTAAGTTTTTTTTTTCTGTCCATTAACCAAGCTCTCAACATCCACCCTTCTCAGTGTCTGGTATCTATTATATTCTACTGTCTACCTCCGTGATCTCATTTTTAGCTCCTACAAATGAAAGTCAATTTAAATTAAAAAAAAAATTATAAAGTAAAAAGAAACAGGTGAAAATAATAACAATATATTTTATTTAACTTAGTTTATCCAAAATATTACTTTAATCCATAATCAATATAAAAACTATTAATGGGATATTTTACATGGGTTTTTTCATACAAAGTCATGGAACTCCGGTGTGTATTTTACATTCACAGCACATTTCAAGTGCTCCAAGGTCACACATGGTTAGTGGCTGCTCTGTTGGACTGCAGAGAATCACTGTCAGTGGAACATGAAGGAACGTTTTATTTTGCTTAGTAATGTTCAGGTCTGAGGTTAGAGTTTGTGGTTGTCGTCATTGTTTTTTTCTTTCCTGTTTTAGTGATTTTTTTCTTTGCACAATTAGAAGTATTTTGAATTTGCAGAGAGATGAACAAAAAAATCTGATGTCACAAATTTGTGCATTTGTGATGAAAAGCTTTCATTTAAGACAAGAGTGTTGCTCTGTTGCTCAGGCTGGAGTGCAGTGGCACTATCAGGGCTCACTGCAGCCTCAGCCTCCTGGGCTCAGGTGATCCTCCCACGTAAGCCTCCCGAAGAGCTGGGATTACAGGAATAAGCCACCATGCCTGCCTAATTTTTGTTTTTTTAGTAGAAATGGGGTCTCTCCTTGTTGGCCAGGCTGGTGTTGAACTGGCCTCAAGTGATCTGCCCGCCTCGGCCTTCCAGAGTACTGGGATTACAAGTGCGAGCCACTGCGCCTGGCCAGTGATATGTCTAAATTTAAAAGACTGACCATATCAAGTATTGGTGAAGATGTGGAACAAGTGGGACTTCCTACGGTGCTAGTGGGAATACAAAATGGTACAACTGATTTTGGAATTTGTCATTCCACTCCTAGGTATTTACCCAAGAGAAATGAAGTATATGTCCATACAAAGACTTGTAGATAGCATCTTTATTTGTAATAGCCCCAAACTGGAACAATCTTAGTGTCCATCAGTAGGGGAATGGATGAAGAAACTGTGGTATATCCATATACTGCAATACAGCTCAGCAATCAAGAGGAAGAAACTGTTGACACATGCAGCAATGTGGATGGTTCTCAGTATAATTATGCTGAGTGAAATAAACTGGATAAAAAGATTTTTTAAACAAGAAAAAGGCCAGGAAGTTGCTTCTAATTACGTATACAGTACTCAGATGTCAAGAACTGGTATTGAAATGGAGCCATCAGAGCAGTGTTCAGGTTGAATAATGAATTGTCTTGGGTCTTAAAGCTCCAGCAAATCAAATTGTCCTCATTAAAATATACTCTGTCTTTTTGTCTTGTTTTCTATTTTTTGTTTTGCCAGCTTCAGTAGATGGTTCCGTTACATTGGAGTGAACTTGGTACCAGTGCCGGTTCTAACTCAAGAAAGTTCTGGAGGGCATAATGATCTTAGATAAGACCAAGGCCCTGAACCTGACCATGTTCTATTTTCCCTGTAAGTTGAATCATCCTTTGGCCGGTTGGATCCTGGCTTTGTCTTGAGTGATTTATTTTATCCAGGATTGATGCCAACTGTGTGTGTTCTGGGTTTTCAGCACTTCAGGTTCACGTCAACCAAGTCGCTCTGAGAGCTACCCTCTTTGGAAACATGATGCACTTTCCCCACTAAGCAGCAGAATCCTAGTCAAGCAAATTTCTTAACACTCTACTAGTCCTGGTACACTCGACATTAAATTCAGCCTAGCATACATTTCTTCGTGCCTGTGTGTGCATGTTTGCTTACATCACATTTGGGGTATTTGATGGGCTATGTTCTGACAGTAAGTAAACTAGGAAAAATGGATGCTTTTCTCTGAATTGTAACCCACCCTAAAGCAAGTGAGGAGTCAGCCTGGGGAGTAGGAAGCGCACTCGACTGGGTATCAGATGGGCGTTAGTCCTGCCTCTGTTACCAGCCAGTTTTGTAACTTGTCCCTGTCATCGAACCCTTTCAAGACTCAGTTATTTGAGCCATAAAATGAAGAGGTTGGACTAGAAATCTGAAAGATTAACTAATAAAGTTGTGGTTTTGTCATTTTATTATTATCACCTCCAGCTTTATGGTGATGATTAGTAGTAGAAGCTTCTATTTATAGATGATTTTGTGTCAAGCACTACACTGATAGCTTGATAGGCATCACGTTTAGTCTTCACAACAATACCACAGGATATGTATTCCCATTTTACAGATGAGAAATCTGAAGCATGGAATGTGACTTTTTTGAGGTCAGACAGTCAGAAGGTAGGGGAGGCTGGTGTGTTGGTTTTTTTTTTTTTTTTTTTTTTTGAGATGGAGTCTTTTTTTTTTTGACGATGGAGCTCTCCGCTCCTGTTGCACAGGCCTGGAGTAGCAGTGCGCGCCCGGATCTCAGTCACTGCAAGCTCCGCTCCCCCGGCGTTTACGGCCATATCTCTCTGCTCAGCCTCCCTATGTAGCTGGGATAACAGGCCCGCCGTCACCTTGCCGGAACTATTTTCTTTTTTGTATTTTTTAGAGAGACGGGGTTCCCATGTTAAGCCAGGATAGTCTCGATCCTCTGACCCCTTGTGATCCCGCCTGTCTCAGCCTCCAAAGGTGACTGGGAACAGGCTTGAGCCACCGCGCCCGGCCTGGGAGCCTGGTTTTGAATGTAGCTTGTCTGATTCCCTGTATGTATGGCCATCATGCTTTACTGCTTCCCTCACATTCTGCAATTTTAAATAAAGACGTAAGGACAAAAAACTTGTTTCAGGAAGGAATTTTAAAAGACATCCAGTGTAACCACCATAACGTATCTGCCACTCGGCAGAATGCGGATGTAGGTGAAGGTCTCCCTATACAGCCTATTCTTTTGAACAACTCAATCTTAGATTCTTTTAAAATAGCTTTATTGACTTACAGTTCATCCAATGAAAGTTTCCAGTTCATTGGGGTTTATTATGTTCACAGGTGTGTACAGTCATCAACATAGTTTTAGAACGTTTTCATCACCTCAGAAAGAGACCTTTTAGCTGTCGCTCTTGTATCTGCCTGCTCTCGCCAGCTCTGAAGTAACCAATAATCTACTTTCTTTCTATGTAGATTTGCCTGTTTGTATAAGTGGAATCAATATGTGGTCTTTTCGATGAGTTTTATTTACTTAATATGATGTTTTGAAGATTCATCCATGTTATAGCATGTATCATTTCTTCATTTTATGGCCAAAGATTCCATTGTATGGATGCACCACATTTTGTTTATCCAGTCATCAGCTGATGGACATTTTGGTTGTTTCCGTCTTTTGGCTGTTCTGATTAATGCCATTGTAAGCATTCATGTGCAATTTTTTTGGTGTAGACAATTTGTCTTTCTCTTGGGTATATACCTAGGAGTGGAATTGCAAGGTACATGTTAACTTTGTTTAACCATTCTCCGAGCTGCACTAGCTTACATTCCAACCAGCAAAGCATGAGGGTTGGATTCTTAATATTGAGCTAGAATTTGCATCCCATACCTGCCAATCATAAAATCAATTCCCTTGCATCAGGTGTCCCAAGCAAATCCACTTTTTCTAGGTGACAGCCAGTCCGGTCTGACCTTCTGAGTGCTCTCCAGTACTGAAGGGTTTCCACTGGGTTTCATGTCGTGGATTGTCATTCTAGATCCTCACCACCTCTCTTATGAATGTGATCCCCTCCTTTTTTTAGAGAACTAGATGCCTTTTATGTATGGGTAATTTGTGCTCAGAGACGGTTGTCTTCTCAGTTTCAGTTGTCCTATCTCAGTTAACTGGTAAGAACCCTTAACCCGGTAGTCTCAACTGACTACACATTAGAATCGCTCATTAGAATCGCTCAAGTGTCTTAAGAACAAATCCAGATTGTACCTGCAGATATTCTAATATATTTCATCTGGGCTGAGGCCCAGTGATGCAAATGAGCATCCTGGGTAGAGAACCAGTGCAGCCTTTAGTGGCCAGGGGATGGCTCTGGCTGGGTCTCTGAGGGCCCACGTGGCTCATGCTCCTGCCATCTGTGCTTGGATACCAGCTGTCCTGATTCAGAATTACTGTGAGAGTCTCAGTTTTACTCATGCATTTACACAGAGTGCCATCTTGAAGCCTCAAGCATTTATGTTCCTGTTTTCTGGAGAGTCTCGTTTGCCCCAGTGTTCTCTGCAGACACTGACTGTGGCAGTGTTTGCCTCCCTGTCAGGCCGTGTGCACTTCCTGAATGAGAAAGCATGCTCCAGCCATTTTAGAAGCATATAAACACCTTTAGGCAAAAGTGGTAGTTGAAAACCTCATTAGTGTAATGTCATTACTTCTTGGGAAACACCTTCAAATTCCCCTTCTCCTTCCTAGTGACAGGGGCTCAGATGAATAGTATTCCATTATATCTTCTATTGGGAGACATTGATGTTTGTTTTGATATTACAGACTATGCTGCAGTCAGTAACCCAGCACATATTATCACTTTGCTTATGCTTTAAAATACAGGATTTATATACTTCTGCACTGCTGACTTTTGGGGCTGGACAGTTCCTCATTGCGTGGGAGCTGTCCTGTGCTTTGTAAGATGAGCAGTGCACTAGATCCCTGTGCACTGCACTAGATGCCAGTAGTAGCACTCCCATCCTAAGTCATGGCAGCCAGAAATCCCTGCACATGTTGCCAGATGCTCCCCAAGGGGTAAAAAAAATCATCCTTGGTTGGGAACCACTGGTCTGATTTATCCTTAGGATAAATTTCTAGAAGTGGAATTGCTGGATCTAAGGTTATGTACTTTTAAAATTTTGATGGCAGTCGCAAAATTGTTCTTTGTAGAGGTTAAACCCATTTTACAGTCCAACCAGCAGTATTTGAGGATGTTTTTTCATTCTCACCAGTACAGTGGTTTATCAGAATTTCTTTGCCATCTCACTGTACTTTCAGTTCAAATTTCTCTGTTTTACGGCTAACCTTTTATTGAACATTTACTGCTTGCTAGGCAAGTTGTGTTGTTTGGCCTGTGTATTTTGTGTCATACATTATAATGCCTTCCTCTCTAAGCCTTCTTGAAGTTTAGTACCTAGCACTGACGACTGAGTGTCTTCTGATTCTAATGAAATGATAATATGTACCATTCATTGAGATCTAACATGTCACCGGCATTGTGCTTGGTGTGCTCTAAAATATGTGCATTCTTGTGTGATCTCAGCGTGTATTAATAAAGTGACCTTTCTTTTACCTTTTGAGTTGGCACAGGGCTTCTGTCTGCACATATTCTAGCAGTTATGGTCCCTGAGTTGGGATGTGTCACAGAAAGCCAACTGAAAAGTATTTGACTCTGCAGTTAGGAGTGATAATAGTCCCAGTCCAATACCTTGTGATTGGGACGGAATTGGTGTAGATGCCTTGATTTAAATTAAGTTCTGTTCTGTTTTGTTCTCTTTTTTCTTTTCTTTTCTTTTCTTTTCCTTTTCCTTTTCCCTTTCCTTTTCTTTCTTCTCTCTTTTCTCTTCTTTTCCTTTGTTTTCTTTTCTTTTCCAGGAGTCTATTTTCCTTGTCTACAGTCATCATAGTTTGAAATTACGACTTTTGTGTGCTTGTTTCTGGATGGGCATATCTTTTCACCACTGAACAACAGCTAACACATGGTGTACTGTCTGGCACACACTGTGTGCCCAGTGAGTATTTGTTGAATGAATGAACTAGTCACTCCAAGAACTGAGGCCCTTAGGGGCCTAAAGGCCCAAATTTGCCATTCCATGGGTTGAAGAGTTAGGTTAGCTTAGTGAGGGGCTCTGTTGCCTTCCTTCCTAAGGCAAGCTGCCTTTAGGAGGCAGCTTCCTTCCTAAAAGGCTCAGAACTAGCTGATTCTCTGGAATGTTTGGCCTGTTGGGGAACGTTGGCCCTGATGATTCTGGGTGAGTTTGGTTGGAACCCAGCTGTGGATGTTGAGAGAATAAGTGAATATTCCTGTGAATGAATGGCTGCCCCAGCTCACATTCTTAAGGCGTCATGCTTATATTTACTTGAGGCCAAGTGATAGCCTCTTGTAAATGAATGGTTATCGAGAAATTGTGGTTGGATTTAGTTCTGATGTGAACAGTTTTGATATTTCCACACATCAAAGTCTGTATTAAGGGGACCTTCAGCCACCAGTTCCCTCTGGCTTTAATGAGTTTTCAGTTTCCAAACACTACCGATTCGATAAACTCAGTTGGCTTGCTCTTTCCTCTACTTCTAAGAATTTGTGTGAGTATTGTTTAGTGTTGGCCTAATAACTTGTTAGGCCAGTTTAGTGTTCTCTGTCCTGGAGGCTGGCATTCAGCAAAAGGAACTCGGGGTAGGGTGTGGCGGGGTGGGATGGGGTGGGATGGGATGGGACTGGGAGAGCCAGCAGGGGCCTCTGAGCGGAGGAAAGACCAGCAAGGTCATGAGTGCAAACTCTTCCTATAAGGCGCAGATAGTGAGTATTTTAGGGTCTGTCGGCCATGGTCTTTGTCAAATCTTCTTTGTTTTTTGCATCTGTTTAAAAGAGTCTAAGAATGTAAAACTCATGAGCCTTTGTGAAAAAAACTGTAGCCAGATGTGGGCTGTAATTGGCCAACCCCTGAACTAGGTGAAGAAATTGGTTTATTGCTACACGTGTTTACTGGTTTGGGGACATGAACCCAGAATAACCTTGGGAATTTTCAGTTGTGATCCTTAGAGGAGTGATCTACACTCTGGCATGAGGGTCAAAGTGACCCTGGTGTCGGTCACCTTGGGTCTGTGGAACTCAGGGTAACCCTGACCAGTAGGACAGAGGCCCTTGCCGCCTCTTTCCCATGGCAGTCCTGTCCACGGGGAGTGGGGAGACAGCAATGAAGGAGGAAAGGAGATGTTGCCCTGGACAGGCCTGAGGACTTTGGTAACTCAGGTGCCTGGACTGCCTCTAGAACACGGGTAGAAAACTGGTGTGTATGAGTGTTTATGAAAATACAAGAGCATGTCTGTATCTTGGATTCTGAGAACACCACCAAATTCTAATACTGGAGTCCAGATCCTGATGGTTTTGTCTAATCACAAGAAGTTCTGTAGAGCAGTCTGGCTTGAAGTACTACTTTTTTTTTTTTTTTTTTTTTTTGAGACAGAGTCCTGTTCTGTCTTCCAGGCTGGAGTGCAGTGGCGGCGATTTCGGCTCGCTGCATCCCCTGCCTCTCTGGTCCAAGCAATTCTCCTGCCTCCTGAGTAGTTGAGATTACAGGCATGCTCCATGATGCTCAGCTAATGTTTGTATTTTAGTAGCGATGGGGTTTCGCCATGTTGGCCAGGCAGGTCTCGAACTCCCAACCTCAGGTGATCCGCCTGCCTCAGCCTCCCAAAGTGGGCTTACAGGCGTGAGCCACCGCACCCAGCCAGTGCTACTTCATTTTAAAGCACGTAGTTTGGGAGATAGGAAGGAGTAGGAGTTACAGAGCAGGGGCCTGGAGACGGATGCTCTTGTCCTGCTTCCAGCTCTCTGCAACCCTGGGTGACTTGACTCCCTTAATCTTCCCAGCCTCAGCGTCCTCACCTATAGATCAGAATGACAATGACTCCACTGTACAGCCATCGTGAGGATTATGTGAGGGTGGTGTATGTGAAATGCTCCTTAGCGCAGTGCTTGGCATGTTGTAAGCACTCAGTCAATGTTGGCAATAGCAGTGACAATGTGAAAGTGGAAGGAAACGTAAGAAGTGGCCATCAGAACTAGGAACTAGGGTTCATGACTCAGCGCCACTGATTAGCATGTCCTTGTAGACTAGAGCATTTTGTCCTCAGACATGTGTGAATGTCATGGAGCCGTACAGAGGAACTGGGTCTGCAACTGCCTCTCTCAGCTTCCTGATGTGTAAAATGGAAATCATACAGATTGATGGGCTGGGAATAAACAAACGAGGTAACAAGGGAAGGGCCTTGAGTTCTCTAAAACTGTAACAGGATGAGCCACAGATAAGAACCTCTCAGACACCGAGTTGTAGAAGGAAAGGGCTTTATTCAGCTGGGAGCATTAGCGGAGTCATGTCTCCAAAACTGAGCTCCCCGAGTGAGCAATTCCTGTCCCTTTTAAGGGCTTACAACTCTAGGGGGGGTCCACGTGAGAGCGTCTGATTGATTGAGCAAGCAGGGGTACTAACTGGGGCTGCATGCACCGGTAATCAGAAGGGAACAGAACAGGACAGGGATTTTCACAATGCTTTTCCATACAATGTCTGGAATCTATAGATAAGCAGTTAGGTCAGGGGCTGATGTTTAACTACCAGGCCCAGGGCATGGTGCTAGGCTGTCTGTCTGTGGATTCCATTTCTGCCCTTTAGATTTTATACTTCTTTCTTTGGAGGCAGAAATTGGGCATAAGACAATATGGGGGGTGGTCTCCTCCCTTAAAACATTGAGCAGATTTTAAGGCAAAGTCAATACTCGTTCGTTCCCTCCCTTTGAGAACCTAACTCATTAGTGGGAGTTCTCACTTTCATCCTCACTGCCATGTCTTCTTGCAAGACAGATCAATAGTGATTCATATAGTACACTTGTGCTGAAGCATTTTGGTGAACTAAGGTAGCGATGAAGCTTTTATAATTTGAAGAAGTGCAGGTAGCAAACAAGGGAGTAGTAAGCAGATTCCTATTACTATTATAACTCCTATTATAAGAGTTTTAAATCCTCCTAGTGCTGGGAACCATTTTCCAAACATGGCCCCAGGATCAAATTCATGCCACACTTGCACTGGCACGTGTACCAGTTTTGTCATATCTCTAACTATGTCTTCAACTACTTGCCTTAGATAATCTATGTGTAGATGGCAGTTAGTAAGGTTAAATTTCCCATAGACCCTTCCTTCAGCTGCTAGCAAGTAGTCGAGAGCCAATCTATTTTGATAGATAGCATTTCTCATCCGAATTTCCTGCCGGGCCAGAATAGTCAAGGCTCTGCCAGTTTTATTAGTGATTATTTCTAAGACAGCTTATAACCGTTTGATTCGGTTGAGCATGTAAATGGCTGTCCGGTATCCCTATGAGCCGTCTTGTGCCCAAGTAGCAGGCCCATAATATGGTTTGATTCTCTTAGGGAGCCATTTATCTTCTTTCCAATTTTCTATAGCTATGCTTCTCTTTTCACAGGAAGCATATACAGGGAAGCCCAGGAGGTCGCCCATTTTTATGGGCAGTAGGAAGAAAGATGGTTTAATAGTGCCAATAACACAACTACCTGGCGCTGGTCGGGTAATGTGACGTAAGCTCTATGCCCACATATCCAGTATAATCCAGTGGGGGCTCTCCAGTCCCGGTGGGACTCCGGATGGGTCCACACGGTTTGCAACTTTGGGAATTTACTAAATGGATTCCTTTCTGTGTGATTTGAACTCCACCAAGTGACTGTTTTTGTGGTACCATTATACAGTTTCTGTCCCAGACAACTAAGTCGTCCTACGGGGTGAGTGAATTCTTTTCCTTCTCTAGCTATGCAATATTGTCCAATAATTGAGGCTTTTAGGACCCAGAAATTATCAGGGTGATTCTTTTGAGCCGGGAATTCATCAGGAACTGGGTCTGTAGGTACTAATTCTCAGGCTTCCCATGGCCATTGATCTCCCATTACATTTCCTCCACATACATAACATGAAGTGACATTGAGAGACTGGGCTACATGCTCGGCTAATTGCAAAAACAAATTTCTTGTTTTTCCTGGAATTTCTGGTACTGGCACATTTAGTTCATCATAGAAGGTTTGAAACACTTGCTCAGGAGAGCATTTGTAAACTTCTCCTCGAACTAAGATATTTACTCGAGGATCCAGTCCGGCCCCATCGATTCCTAAGCAAGGATCAAGGGGATTGGTTATTACTAGCTCTAAGGGGTTACATTGTCCCTTGGTACAGGAAGAGCCACTTTTTCCTTTCTCAGGGTGGACTGGATCCTTTTCATTTTTTATCCAAGTGGCCCAAATGACACAAGACCAGCATCCACATTCATTTCCACACAGTCCTAATTCATGACAAATGTACTTATTTTCAGTCATATAGCCTTTTTCCCAATCAAAAGAGCCACATCCTCTTCCTAATGACAGCACAGGCATCAAATTTCGAGACTATGCATTTGGGCACCCCTTTTTTCTCTGTTCTGGCTAATACTTTACTTGTATCATTTACAACTCCCCACCAGTCTTCAGTCCTTAATCTTATTTCAGAAACTGTGAACATGGGAGGCTCAAAAGGGTTATAACACACATCAGGCTGGTCACTTCCTGGGCTGCATACCCTGTACTGGGTGGCATTATACAAACAAGTCCTTTTTAGAGTTCCAGCACATTTATAATAACTATAGAACAAAAAGTTTTAACTTTTTGCCCTACCTTAGTGACTGGATGTATACACTGGGAACAGTCCTTAGTTTGAGGAAGGTCAGTTGAAGTCCCTACTGTACAAGTCCAAAATTTAAGGAAAATAAGTCCCACGGTGAGTTTCCTCATGCTTTGTCCGTGTGTGGACCAGTCAGCCTCAGGTGTGACTGGGACTGTGTGGCCCACAACTCAGGAGGAGATGCCGCTTTCTTGGGTGTGATGGGTCTGTCCCTTTTTCACTGTATGAACAACAGTCTCTGTGGTTAGCAGCACAAGGTAGGGTCCTTCCCAGGCTGGCTCGAGTTTCCTTTCTTTTCACCCTTTGATGAGAACATGATCTTCAGGCTGATGCTGGTTTACCGGAAATTCTAGGCGTGGTACATGTGCTAAAAGACTTTTAGTTTTGAGGGAAAGGAAAGTGGAAGATAACCAAGTATATAATTTTTAAGAAATTGACCTTTGTTTTAAATGTGGGGACATCAGCAGTGGACTTTATAGTCCTTGGTGCTTTTCTACTGAGAAATTTCCTTTAGTACCTATTTTTATTAGTTTTTAGACCGAAGAAAGCCAAACACTGTTTGATATTTGACAGTGCTTCCTGTATGATTTTTATACCAGATAAGCTAAATTTCATTTTTATATTAGTGTGTTGTTAATGTTAAACTTAGTTTTAATAAAACTTTGTAGACGTATTTATTCAATTTTTAATGTCTGACCATAAGGTAAGATTTTTATAGATTATTTTTAAAAGAGCAGGTTAGTGCTTTAAGAAAAACCTGTTGTGTTTTTATTTAATGCTCAGTTTACAGAAAAACTGGATGATACCTCTTTAACTTTAGCCAATATGTTTACACACAGAATTTTCTTTACAATTAACGTTTTAAAACTTGCTTAAACCTTTAAAACAATTTTATAACCTTTTAATGTAGGTAAAAATTTACATTCTTATGCCTCCTTATGATGCCTTTACCAAAGGCATATTTTACTTTCCTTATACACGTTGCACATAAACTGTTTGTTTTTTTTTTTAATAGTTTCACATTCAGGAGACCTAGTTATTTTTAAATTATACAACATTTCTTGCATAAATTCCTTTTTTTAATAACTTTTTTTTCTCACGACTTTCGCAGACAATTCTTCAACATGTCTCAACTTTCTGACTTATTACAAACTTTTTTTTTTTTTTAAACAACCAGTTAATTTATTTCAGGACAAGAATTTACCATATAACTTTTTTTACGTAAATTCTGTCCCCCCCTTTTTTTTCGAAGATGATAACCATTCTTTTCCAAAGTGAACTTCCTTTATGTCTGTGGACTAGACTGTCTAAGGCTACAAGATTAGAAGTTACTGTTAACTTTTAGCAAACTTTACTTTTGTTGAAAACCTTGTAAGTTTGGGGTTTTAATTATCCTTTGTTATTAATAAGACCTTGTTTAGTCCAAATTGACTTAGAATTTGTATAGATTTTTTTTTTTTTAATTACCCAGGAGGAACCATCTATTGTCCTGTCCCGAAGGGAGTTCCTCCTAGGTCTGGTCAGACCTTTGTATGATCATTAAGATTTAGATCCCCTGTTAGGAAACTTGCTGGGTTAAGGCAGTTTTCAGTGGTTAATGTTAAATCATCCTTTTTTTTTTTTTTTTTTAGGATACTTCTGAACTGGTGAGGTACGCTTTCACAATGCGGTTTCTTCTAAAAGTTATTTTTCTACTTTCTTCTGTTAGCAGAGCACTTGCCGCTACAGATTGAATGCATTTGGGCCATCCGCAGACTACTAGGTTAAGGATTTTTGATAGGAAGGCTATAGGTTGTTAGTGACTTCAGTGCTTTTGGGCTATGCCCTTGTTTACACTTAAAACAAGTTGATATTGGAATGTTGTAGGGTCACAGAGAAGACCTTCAATTATCAATTATAGGTTTTAAATTTACCCTGGCTTTTAAAGGAATAGGGTACACTTTTTTTCTTAACTCCTTGTATATCTCTCTCTACTTTCTGTCTCTTTTTGACTTGCCGTCTCTCTCTTTGACTTTCCTTTTGCCTCTGTCTCTTCCTCTCTCTCTCTTTCCTTGACTCTGTCTTTGTCTCTGTCTCTTCCTGTCTCTCTTTGCCTCTTTTCCTCTCTGTCTCTTTTCTCTCTCTCTCTCTCTCTGCTGGTCTTTCCTTGCCTCTGCCACCCGCTTATGCTGCTGTTCTCTCAACCTCTGTGTGGGGGGACGTGGGGGAGTCTAAAACCAGCTGGTAACCAAGTGTCTATGAATGGGAACTGGTCTGGGTGCCATGGCTTACAGGTTACCTTGTGCCATATCTTTGAAACAAGGGACCTGTCCAGGCTTCCTTCTGATGGCCAACCTACCTCTAATGCTGGTCAGTCTATTTCACACAAAGTTCTTAGTTTTCCTGGTGTCATAGTAATACCATAATCTCCCTTAAGTCCTTTCCTGGAAAATTTTCAACATAGTTCCTAGTGGGGTGGGCTTACTTTGTGCCTGACCCATGCTTCCTCAAGACAAAACACCACGCTCACACCACACGCACATCACAAAACAAAGAATGGGTAAAAAGGGCACACACACACAGTTTTACAGTTTATACCAAACCAGAATCAAAACCAAAATCAGAGTATCAAGAAATCCAAGCCAGGTCAAAACCAAAACCAAAGTATCAAGCAATCCAAGTTAAGTCAAAAACAAAAACCAAAATGCTGGTACAGGCGTGCCGTGGGTGATAAGGCCACGCTTCCACTCAAATGGAGTAGGCAAGTTTTGAAGACCAGTCTTACCAAGTTTCAGATGTCCGGACTCCAAGTGCCAGTTCCTTCTCCGTGTTCAGCCACTGTGTTGATTGTCCGCAGGAGCCTGCCTGCCACACGCTGCTCTAGCGACACATCCCACCGGGGCAACTGCCTACCCAGGAGTACTCTTTGGATCCGCATCACTCTGGCTGGTCTGAGTCCCCTGCAGAGATGCTGCACAGAGCAGGCCTAAGTCACCTGAGGGGCTGCCTTGGCCTTCCGCTGATCACCTCGCTTCCTGGTCAGGGAACCAAGAAATGTAGCAGTACTAGCTACAGACAAGAACCCCTCAGACACCAAGTTGTAGAAGGAAAGGGCTTTATTCAGCTGGGAGCATTAGCGGAGTCACGTCTCCAAAAACTGAGCTCCTGGAGTAAGTAATTCCTGTCCCTTTTAAGGGCTTACAGCTCTAAAGGGGTCTGCGTGAGAGGGTAGTGATCGATTGGGCAAACAGAGGGTACTGACTGGGGGCTGCATGCACCGGTAATCAGTATGGAACAGGACAGGGATTTTCTCGATGCTTTTCCATACAATGTCTGGAATCTATAGATAACACAAGCAGTTAGGTCAGGGACTGTTGTTTAACTACCAGGCCCAGGGCATGGTGCTGGGCTGTCTGCCTGTGGATTCCATTTCTGCCTTTTAGATTTTATACTTCTTTTTTTGGAGGCAGAAATTGGGCATAAGACAAGATGAGGGGTGGTCTCCTGCCTTAAAACATTGCACAGATTTTAAGGCGAAGTCAGTACTTGTTAATTTGTTCAGTTTCTTGAACTTCTAAGAGTTGAGAACAGCCTGAAGGTGATTGGTATGAAGCCAAAATGTTTGCCAGAGAGAGTTGATAGGATACTCCCAAGTTCAGGGACTTGGAATGTGTGATATAAAATTGGAATACTTTTGTGAGATATTTGAAATAGTGGAATTTCACAATGAGTGACCAGTGTGGGGAGAGGCTGGAGGAGATTTATCTCTATATGGAAAATATGACAAGATCTTGCAAATTTAAAAATGTGTATTTTCTTTTCCTCTGCAATTCCATTTCTAGGAATTTACCCCGAAAATATATTTTCTAAGCACATTTTGTGTACTAAGTCATGCATGTACCTGGTTATTCCTTACAACATTATTTATACAAAAAAAAAAAAAAAAAAAGGTAGAAATATCAGTGTTTAACCTTAAGAGACTGGTGAACTAAGTTGTGGCACATTCTTAAGTTGAAAACTGTGCACCTGCGGAGTGAGGAAACTCTATATGTATTGATGGGACATTCTTCTGAGATGTGTTAAGCTAAAACAAAACAAAAGCAAGGTGAAGAATAATATGTGGTTGTTGCCCAGCCTGGGGGCCAGTGGTGATGGAGAACCATTGTGATTTCCTTGTTTAAGCACAGAATGTCTTGGGAAGAATACAAAGGTGGTTACAACCTTTGGCAGCATCTGTGCAGAACCACTCTGAATAGCTGGGGGACAGGTAGTAAGGAGATGTACTTTCCATAGCACATGCTTTTTATCTTTCAGATGTGTCTTGTATACACGTATTTTCTATTCAGAAAGTTTGACCACAGGTCGTATTATTTGGGTTGAAAACTGAAACCTCTGTTTCCCTCCCACATTGATGTCTACCACCTGTTGGCTCTGCCTAGTCTCTTTGACCTTGATGACTTGAAAAGTGGGCATTGACCACATTGATAGTTTTAGGCTTACCCTGAAACAGTCCCCCTGGTCCCCAGCATATTGACATTTCTCCTCTTGATTTGTGTGACTAACAGTGTTTCTGTTTCCCTCCCCCAGCTTTGGCAGCATGTAAGCAGCTATTTGCCAAGAACCCAGGTCACCGCTAAGAAAGGGAGCCTTAGGGAGAAGAGTGTCCAGAGGAAACCAATGCCAGATGCGTCTGGAGTTACACTCAGCACTTGCATTATGAGACATTGTGTGCCAGCATCTCTTTCCTGCTGGCAAAGACTGTAGCTCTCCAGGTAGGAGGGTCCTGGAAGCTGTGAGCGCCAGGAGCCTCACCAGAGGAGGATGGGGCCAGATAATGAACTCTCTACAATGAACATGGTTTTCAGCTTATGAAGGAATTTTAAGTAAAACAATTATTTAATTTCCACATATTCAAGTTCAAAAGCCTTCTGTGTAAAGTGCCAGTGATTACCCCTCCACAGAAGTTATCAGGATTTTTCTGGCACCAAGTTGAACTCTTCTTGGTACTACTGGCAGTGACAGGGACAGATTGATCTGTTGAATGCTCTTGGGCAGGAAAACCATGTAAAACCTCTGGAAGCAGCAGCAGGACAGCAGAGCAGAGCCCCTGCCCTCACTGCTCACTTGCACAGAAATTCCATCTGGACTCGGATGCTTTTACTGAAGACCTATCGAGCTTCATTCATCTTTAGAGTCCATCCGTTCTGTGGAGACCTGGCGTTTGCAGCTGCCTCCTGTGGCCGTGTTTTCCTGTCCTTCTCTTCCCAGGCCTTCTATTCAGGTGGTTGAGGGGTGTGGACTTCGGAATGGGGTTTGCTGTTCTTCGGGAACTTGCTTCCTTTCCCTGGCTGGTGCTGTCGGGAAGGACCATCTGAAGGCTACAGTTTGTTCTTGGGGAGGCAGGTGCTGGCCTGGCCTGGATCTTCCACCATGTTCCTGTTGCTGCCTTTTGATAGCCTGATTGTCAACCTTCTGGGCATCTCCCTGACTGTCCTCTTCACCCTCCTCCTCGTTTTCATCATAGTGCCAGCCATTTTTGGAGTCTCCTTTGGTATCCGCAAACTCTACATGAAAACTCTGTTAAAAATATTTGCGGTAAGTTGTGTTGTTGCAAAAGGTTGCTTCACAGAGTCGGGTAGAAGTGCATTTAGCAAAGAGAGTATTCTTACAGGCCTATTGTTATCTCTTTATTAGACAGGGAGAAAGTTGGGAGAACTTTTTGAGTAAGAAGAATAACTAAACGTGTACTTTTGAAAGGCACTTGTATGTTTGATTTATGCTGAGCTGAGGGACCTGTACCATGACTCCACATGTCACCTGTTTATTTCAGAGAGAATGGGGCTTAGAATTAAAGAAAAGCGCTGCCAGTCTCTGTCTCTTCTTACATAACTGATGTCATAGCTCAAAGCTGCTGCAGACATATTCCCTCACTTGAGAAGCATGGGAAAGCCTCTTCTCTTCCAGTCATTTATTCTAAGTAGGTCCTTGCATTTCAGACTAAAAGAATGGACAGAAAAGGGCATTGGAATTGTTTCATTTTCTTTAAAGGCGAAGGATACATTTCTGAAGATATGTCAGAACTTACCTGACCGTTGAATTATACCAAACTGGTCACATTGTAAGGAAATGGGTGAGAAGTGATGTTTTTTGGAAGTCGATCTCTCCCATAAGACTTAAATACTTCTGCACAGATTTGGTGATTTAATTGTAATGTCTGTTTTTAGTAGTCACCAAATCTTTAGGGATTCATGTATAATTTGAGAAGCGCACTTACAGTAGTAAAAATCATACAGCATTGTTTGTTCATATTGTATCTTTTTTTTTTTCTTTTTTTTTTGAGACAGAGTCTCACTCTGTCACCCGGGCCAGAATGCAGTGGCGCAATCACGGCTCACTGCAACTTCTGCCTCCCAGGTTCAAACAATTCACCTGCCTCAGCCTCCTGAGTAGCTGGGACTACAGGCACACGCCACCACACTTGGCTAATTTTTTTGTGTTTTTAGTAGAGACAGGGTTTCACCACATTGGCCATGCTGGTCTCAAACTCCTGACCCCTCAAGTGATCTGCCCACCTCAGCCTCCCAAAGTGCGGGGATTACAGGCCTGCGCCACCGTTCCTGGCCCATATTGTATCTTCTGGTTTTGAGAGTAACTTTTATCATTTTTCTTTGGTTCCTTATAATTCTGTGGTAGACGGGGTGTTTTATCAACCTGCATTTTATTTATCTGCATTTTTATCAATGAAGAAAACGACTCAGATTAAGTGAGCTATATGAAATGTTACATTATAGTGGGAAATATTTTTATGTTTGTCATTGAATCTTGGGTTTTATCTTTTTTGGTACTTAGTATGTCTATAAGCATATGGGTTTTTTTTTCACATTTAAGAAAACCAAGGGGAAATTGACAACATAAAGTTAATAATTTTAGAGTGAACAGTTCAGTAGCGTTTACTATATTCACATTGTTTTCTGTCCAGTTCACAACATTTTCATCAGTCCAGAGGAAACCCCACACTCATTAAGCATTCACTCCCCGTTCCTCCCTCCGCCAGCCCCTGGCAACCACAGTCTGCATTCTTCATAAAGATCACTAAAACTGGATACCTAATAGTTCATGCGGTACATATACCTGTGCTTTTGGCAGACCTAAGCAAGCCCTGGCTTACAGCTCCTTTCCCATGACTAGTTCTCCCTATATAAAGGAACAAAAAATATTTGTGTACCTGCCAAGTGATGAGGAATATGGAGAGGATATGGGTGGATCAATGTCGTTTCTATTTCCTTTCCTGGAAGCCCTATCTCAGTGCAGGTCCTGTTCATGCTGAGTCACAGAAGATCTTTGTGTGCAGAGAGCAGCATGTGACTGGAAGGGTTTTAGTCTGTTTGCTTAACGTTTGTGCTTCACATGAACCCTCTCCACAGTGGCGATGGTATCACTAAGAGCAGAATTCCCAGGAGTAGACTCTCAGCTGAGTTGAAAATGACCTGGAAGGGGGAGAGGAGAAAGCCTGGATGTAAAGGAGAAAGATGAGAATAAATGATGTGAAAGGAGTTGATCAGGTCACGTTAGAGAAGATGAGACAGCTGTAATGTGATCTGTGTTAAACTCCAAGATGGAACTTGCTGGTGGAGAGTCATAGAAACCAGTGGCAGTTGTGGAGAAGCTGAAGAGGCTGGTGGTGAAGAAGCTGAAGAAACTAGTGGTGAAGAAGGAGAAGCTGAAGAGACTAGTGCGATGGGCATTCATGCTGGGTCAGGCAGGTGTTACCTTGAATCCCAGGGCTTCCATTACTGGCTCTGAAAAGGCATTGAACTTTCCAGTGTTTCTTTGTCCAGAGAGTGGGAGTATTAATACTCCTTTTAACATGGTTGTAGTGAAAGAGGTCATCCTACTTACCCTGATGAGGAGTGTGATTTTAAAATAGCCTTGAGTAGGTTAAAGGACAAACTGAAGGAGACAGGAATTGGGGGGAAGATGATAGGAAATAGTTCCAGGTTTTGTCATTTTGGTTCTACTTTTCCATAAGGAGACCTTGATGGAGAGAAATATTGGGAGTTGATAAATTAAATCAGTGACTGCCTACTAAGTGGAAGGCACTCTCTCAGACTGTGCTGAAATGCACAAAGGGGTAAGTTCTGGCTGCTGCCTCTTGAGGTGTGTGTAGTCTAGTAGGAAAGACAAATATATGCATATATAACTAATTCAGAATGGGATACCAGTTGAAGTACACAGGCAGAGGTGAATTCTGATTGCAGGAATTGAGTAGGTAGCATTTCTTAGATTTGACATTTGAACTGGATCCTAAAAGGGAAAAGGATAGAGCATTCTAGAAGCACAGCTGATAAAGGCGAAAAGGTAAGTCTTGTTCAGAGATGGCACATAGTTCAGTAGAGCAAAAACACTGGGCACATGGAGGGAATGAGGTGGGTTATAATACTTTAGACATTGACATTGGGAAGTCAGTGAAGGTTTTTTTTTTTTTTTTTTTTGGAGACAGAGTCTCCCTCTGTTGCCCAGGCTGGAGTGCAGTGGTGCAATCTCGGCTCACTGCAATCTCCGCCTCCTGGGTTCAAGTGATTCTCCTGCCTCAGCCCCCTGAGTAGCTGGGATTACAGGCCTGTGCCCCCACACCTGACTATTTTTGTAGTTTTAGTAGAGATGGGGTTTTGCCATGTTGACCAGGCTGGTCTCAAACTCCTGACCTCAAGTGATCCACCCGCCTCAGCCTCCCAAAGTTCTGGGATTACAGGCGTGATCTGCTGCGCCCGGCCCATTGAAGGTTTTTGAACAAGAAAGTGGCATGACTGGACTCTGGCAGCATGTGTTCAGGTGGATCGGAGGGAGGCAAGAGGGAAGCAATTCAATAGGGAATAAGGGAGTGCAGAGAACAGGGCATGAACCGGGAGGCAGCTAGGTGAGAGCATCCTCTTGAGAGAAATGGCAAGAGCTTGCCATATCTTGCACTATGCATCTCTTCCATCTGGTGCTTCCTGAGCTGTGTGTCCTTTATCATAAAGCCATACATGGAAGTAAACCATTACCCTGAGTCTTGGGAGTCACTCCAGCAAATTGAACCTGAAGAGGGGTTGTGGGAACCCTGATTTATAGCTGGTCAGTCAGAAGTATGGGTCACAAGAGACTTTCAACTTGCATCTGAAGTAGGGGCAGTCATACGAGACTGACTCTCATAACTTGTGGAATCTGATACCAACTCCAGGTCGATAGCCTCAGAATTGAATTGAATTAGAGGACACCCAGCTGGTGCCTGCTGAAGATTTGCTCAGTTTGGGTTTGGGGGTGGCATTCCTCACACATCTGGTGTCAGGAGTGTGCTGTGTGAATATAGTGCAGAGAAGCAGTGTTTTCCCAGAGGCCCTTTGATTTGGTCCAATAGGGTTTGTAGGGGCCAAGGGAAAGCATCCCCATTGCCCTCTGAAGATTCACTGAAAAATCAACTCTCAAAAGCAGATTAATAAAAGAAAAGACATACAGATTTATTAGACATACAGATTTATTAATGTGCACAGGAGTTTTACAAAGATTTCAAAGAAATAGCCAGTTGGTTGATGCTTTTGTAGCATTTGAGGTTACAGAAGCAGTGGGGGCTCTGAGCATGGCCAAAAAACAGGCTATGACGGTAAATCAGGTGGCAATAGGTAACAAGAGGGAGAGAAGAGGAGGCCTGGCTGGCACGGGTGGTCTTGTGTAGATGAAACCTCACAGATAGCAGCCCTTCAAGAGTGTAGATGCTAAGTGTTTCTTTCAGACCTTTAAAAGCGTCTCAGTTCTTTCTAGATTCGGACAAGGAGGGAGGTGCTTCAGAGAAAGCCCATTGGCATCTGTTGTTTACTTCACTTTGTCTCCTCTACAGATGCAAATTCCTCCTGCAAAAGACAGCTTCTCCATTTTTCTTGCATTTCCAGTCCTTCTGAACAGTCATCTTGAAATATGACAAAGAAGTATATTTCAGGATGAAATATTTTGGTTTCTTTCAGGCCAAAAGGATCCAGTTCATTGATCAGCCATTTCTCAAACTCCTGGGCTTAAATGATCCTCCTGCCTGTGATGCTGTGATTACAGGTGTGAGCCACTGCACCCAGCCACCTGATCAGCCATTTCTTAACAGGCTGTTCAGCCCTCTCCTCGTTTCCCCTGCCCTTGTGACTTTGGACAATTCTTTCCTAAACACAGACATGTTTTGTCATGTTCCTGAAGTTAAAAAGCGGGGGGCCAAAGGGATGTTTATTACTGAACTGCCACAGAACTAGGAGATGTAGACTCTCAATTAGCAGATCCCTTTCCTGTGATGACAGAGACTGTAGCCATCTTGAATTTTGCACATTGAAACAGTCCTCAGACTGAAATTGTCATCCGTAAGAGGTCTGGTGTCATATATTCTCCACCTGTTGCAGTCTCATGGAGTCTCAGAATTGTCAGTACAGAATCAAGTTTCTCTCTCTCTCTTTTTTTTTTTTTTTTTTTTGGAGACAGGGTCTCGCTCTGTCTCCCAGGCTAGAGTGCAGCGGTGCGATCTCCGCTCACTGCAGCCTCAACTTCCCCTGGCTCCCATCTCAGCCTCTGGAGTAGCTGGGACTACAAGCACACACCACTATGCCTAGCTAATTTTTTTGTATTTTTTAGATACGGGATTTTGCCATGTTGCCCAGGCTGGTCTCAAACTCCTGGGCTCAACCGATCTTCCTGCCTTGACCTCCCAAAGTGTTCGCATTACAGGCGTGAGCCCCACTGCGTCTGGCTGCAAGTTGTTCACTTCTGATTATTCTTGCAGTGCCAAAACAGAGCCTGGCCAAAATGTAGAACCCTAAATTCTGGTTGAGTGACCTGTGTTTTTGCATGCCAGGATTCTTGTGAACTCTCTTGCCCCTTTTCACCTCTTCTCTAGTTCCAGGAAACCAGATGAGATTTACTTTCCTCCATTTTAGGTATTAACATTTTTAAAGGAAAGCTCATCTGTGCTTAGAGCCAAAAGACATCGATGGCCAAATATCTGAAACAGAGAAAGTCATGTGAGTTTTCTTGCCTTTGAACTTTCTTTGCGTGGTGACTTTGTGAGCCACCTTCCTTTCTAGACTGTGGGGTTTGAGATTTCCAGATGAGGTCAGATCACTGATTAAACTGGCGTGCAGCATTCGGCTTTGCTGGACCACGTGGTGCAGTCTTGCTGACCCTTTGGGCTTTGCCAGCAGAATCTGCACCATGTGCCCTGGGCCATGTACATCTTCCTGTGCCATAGAATGATGGGCTGGTGCCCACCGTGCATAACCGTGGAAGCCGAAGTTTGAGGCTTTTGAAATGCCCGTTCTGTTTTTCTGACTTGCTGTGGACATGACATAGCTTTCTCTCTAGTGATACCATATCAAAGAGGGGATAAGTGCACCCACGTTTTCACCTCTCATTTGATAGTGGAAGAGAACCAGCCTCTTATACCAGCTGTCTTATACCAGCGAAACCAGTTTTAATGAAGAGGGGTTCTAGGAAAAGCATCTTTTTCCTAGGTCTGTTCCAGAACTGTGTTATTTCAGTAATAATGAGGACAGAGTGCTTTGCATTTCCCCAGTTTTGTCCCATACACGATCTCATTTGATCCTAAGTGACCTCATGAAGTAGGAGGTTGAGGTAGTATCAATACTGTTTTGCAGATAAAGAAATCAAGATTCAGAGACTTGGAATGGGTTGCTTAATGAACACAGCTAGTGAGTGTAAACTTGGGAATTGAATCTGGGTTTTTTTCGGTTTCCTGATAGTGTTCTTTTTCTCCTTTAACACTATTAAGCCACTCCCAGGCCTTTCAATGTTAAGTTTTGGGATTCTATCATTAAAATGTTACTCCTATTACTGGACGGTCCAAACATATGTATTACTCAAGTTCTTTGTCTCCTTGAAAATGAAAATTGCTGCTTTCTTGGAGTAATTTGGTGGCAGGCAGTAGTTTACAGGATGTCTGGCTTTGCTGTTTTGAGTAGCTGCCATGGGGTAGTGCAGGAGGAATTGTGAGGTCTGTGTTGTCAGCGAGTGAGCTCCCTACAGCCCGGAGACAAAGAGACGTAGGCAGTGAGGAACCAGGCCTGAGGAACTCACCCCAGCTTCTTGAAGTTCCCAGTGTTTTGCTTAAGGTGACTTAACTCTTGGTCCCAGCTGTCAAGGAAGGGGCTTCTCGGGGGAGAGGTGGTTTGAGTTTCCTTCTAGACTATGTGCTTCTTGGCTACAGTCTTAAGTGACTAGGACTGAGGCTTTCACAGAACAGAAATGGAGGTGTTCACTGATTGAAAACAGATCTCATTCTCGCTCTTGTATCTTGCTTCCTTCCCCTCCTAGTGGGCTACCTTGAGAATGGAGCGAGGAGCCAAGGAGAAGAACCACCAGCTTTATAAGCCCTACACCAACGGTAAGATGGTGTGGTCCTTGTCCTGAGAGGTCCATTTGAACAGTGTTCCCCAGTGCTTCTGGTGCCACACACGCTCTTCCCTGCATTAGTGCAGGATGTGTGCTCTGAGTATGTCTTATGTGCTCTCCTGGAGCATGCTGCTTGACAGGGACACACTCTTTTGCAGGAATCATTGCAAAGGATCCCACTTCACTAGAAGAAGAGATCAAAGAGATTCGTCGAAGTGGCAGTAGTAAGGCTCTGGACAACACTCCAGAGTTCGAGCTCTCTGACATTTTCTACTTTTGCCGGAAAGGAATGGAGACCATTATGGACGATGAGGTGACAAAGAGATTCTCAGCAGAAGAACTGGAATCCTGGAACCTGCTGAGCAGAACCAATTATAACTTCCAGTACATCAGCCTTCGGCTCACGGTCCTGTGGGGGTTAGGAGTGCTGATTCGGTACTGCTTCCTGCTGCCGCTCAGGTGAGGCAGGGCCTGTGGGGAGTGGGGCTCGCTGCTGCCACCCCACTTGGTGCACGGCCCACCTGCCTGCTCTACTGTGTGTTGCCGTTTTAAAAAGGAGGAGGGAATGACTGTCACTAGCCAGGCCATGTGACTCTTTGGAGGGGTACACTGGTGATTCTCTTTCAGAGGCCCTTGGATTTTCTGCATATCAGACAGAAGTAGTTGGATTTCTTAAAGACAGCTTGCTTGTCTAGATCACAGCAAACACAGGGATAGGGCACATTGTGTGCTTTCTGCCACTCCTCCCTGGACGTGGCTCATTCTTTCCTGAAGCTTGCCTCTCAGGCACAGAGGCAGTATTGATCTTTCAGCTTCTCTGCACCATGTGCTGCTCTGAGTGTGACTTGCCAGATGCTAATACCCTTCAAGCTCCACTTCCTGTTGCTTCAGAGGGAAGCTGTGCTTCCACCGGGGTTTTCAGCCAAAGGGAAGGGGTGGGCAGCAGGGAGCAGCCCTGCGGCAGAACAGCCTGCTTAGGGTTTTCCAGCCTTCCAGCTGCCTGAGGCCTCAGGAGATGCTGGCGGCTGAGAGCCAGACCCATGGCTCACTGTCAGTTGCAATGAAAAGGATCTCTGGTTCTGATAGGCCTGCTCACATTTCTAGGTGAACTCTGGTCCAGATCCCAGGTGAGCAGGTCTTGGCGGTGGTTTTTGTGATGCCCGCTGTGATTTTCACACCTTCAGTTCTGTACTTGGTACAAGGATTTGCTGGCTATGCTCTAACTTTTCTTCTTCTTACAGGATAGCGCTGGCTTTCACAGGAATTAGCCTTCTGGTGGTGGGCACAACTGTGGTGGGATACTTGCCAAATGGGAGGTGAGTAGAATGTGGCAGTCCACACCTAAAGGACAGTTAGTTCTGGGAATGGTGCTCAGATATCGAAGGCCAGGCCCCTTCTTTGGACACAACCAAAGCCATGGAATCTTAGATGGATTAAATAACCCAGTGGTGGCCAGGCATGGTGGCTTATGCCTGTAATCCCAGCACTTCGGGAGGCTGAGGTGGGCGGATCACCTGAGGTCAGGAGTTCAAGACCAGCCTGGCCAGCATAGCGAAACCCTGTCTCTACTAAAAATACAAAAATTAGCCGGGTGTGGTGGCGGCTGCCTGTAATCCCAGCTACTTGGGAAGCTGAGGCAGGAGAATCCTTGAATCCGGTGGGCAGAGGTTGCAGTGAGCCAACACCACACCACTGCACTCCAGCCTGGGTGACAGAGCGAGACTCTGTTTCAAATAATAATAATAAGAAGAAGAATAACAACAACAGCAACCCAATGGTAACAATGGCATCAGCAGTAAAGTCTTTACTTTTTTTTATTTTGATCTATGACTGTTCTTTTTTTGTCCTTTAGCCCTCACGTTCTTCCTATTTTAAAGACAAAAGGGAGAAGCCACAAACATGTAAAGTCCAAGACTCAGATGCTAACAGATTTTACAGCTTGTTGTTTAGTTTTGAGCATTTGACTGTGTGGATAAAGTGGTGAGACAATACAGTTTTTAAAATGATATGAAATGTAGGGAGGTTTTGTCTGTTTGTGAAGAATATTTTGCTCCCTTCAGGAAATTCTGGGGCTTGGAAACCTTTCTTCTGCCTGGGCGGGTGAGGAGGTTGGCCTCTGGCCTTGGGCCTGCCACTGGGTGTTGACTGGGGGAACGGAATTCAGCCCGCCTGTGGTCTTTTGATGTCACATTCTAGGCTGTGAATTCTCCACCCACTGATTTGGGTGGATGTAAGCATGTCCCCTCTTTCTTTCCTTGTGTGTGAACATAAAGGTGGTCATGCATCACAGGGCTTTCCTGTACGTGCTCATGTCTATAAAAGCACTTTGCCGTCATAAAGGACTGCTGAACTGTTCAAGTCAGCAACTCTTTCTGTCTTCCTGTATGTAAAATAAAACCCAGAATCCTTGTCCTGTTGTTGCAGGTTTAAGGAGTTCATGAGTAAACATGTTCACTTAATGTGTTACCGGATCTGCGTGCGAGCGCTGACAGCCATCATCACCTACCACGACAGGTGAGAGTGCTTTGTATCGATAGGAAGGGAAATGGCACTGCAGGAAACACCACCCACCTATACTTGACCAAATGGGAAGACACTTCTGAGCTTTTAGTTAGAGCAGATGAAGCGTGTGAGGTGAGAGGTGTGTTACATGAACTGTTTCACACTAATTTTGGTTGCTTTGCATACATTTAAACCCAGGGAAAACAGACCAAGAAATGGTGGCATCTGTGTGGCCAATCATACCTCACCGATTGATGTGATCATCTTGGCCAGCGATGGCTATTATGCCATGGTAAGAGCTCTTTCCGGTGCATTCTTGAAGCAAGACTTCCTGCTTTAGACTGGTCAGGGCCAGGAGGGTCTAGGAGGGTCTAGGAGGCTCCTGGACCCTTCAGATAAACACTTGTATGCGTGGGCCACCACCTTACTGTCACTGTGGGGGCTCTGTGGGACTGTGATAGGAGATACCCTGGGTAGAGTGAGTGGTGAATGTGGTTGGAGAGGATGCTGAGGGCGGTCAGGCACACCAGCATGGGGAGAGGGAGGAGCTGGCAAGGACTGTGTCCAGAGCATCTGAGAATCTGCCCAGGGAGAGGCAGTTTTACACAGGGATTTGCACTACTTTAGTATTTTGTCTTAGGGGTTTCAGTTATGTTTTTAATTACCTATTTCTAGTATTACTGATTAAAAGGAGAAGTTTAAGATTTGGGGAGTCTTGGTAGTGGTTTCTTGGCAGTGAGCAACCTCCAGCCAGGAAGTGTTAGAGGTAAGAGATTGGACCAGCAAGCGTTAGAGGTAAGAGGTTGGACTGCTTATTTTGTGAGATCTGGGGCTTCCTAGAGTGGGGAGATTTGTGTGAGGATGACTTCACTACTAATGGGTCCTGTGCCTGCCCTTAGGTGGGTCAAGTGCACGGGGGACTCATGGGTGTGATTCAGAGAGCCATGGTGAAGGCCTGCCCGCACGTCTGGTTTGAGCGCTCGGAGGTGAAGGATCGCCACCTGGTGGCTAAGAGGTAACGGACAGAACACTGCTGTTCTGCTTGGCCGGTTAGAATGCTGAAAAGGTTTCAGGGAGTTATCCCTCCACAGTGTAGTTATATGCCTTCTATCATAAGTCTATACTGCTTTCATAATAATTTTTTCCTAAAACATGAGATTTTAAAAGTGGCCGGGTGTGGTGGCTCATGCCTGTAATCCCAGCACTGTGGGAGGCCGAGGTGGGCAGATCACTTGAGGTCAGGAGTTCAAGACTAGCCTGACCAACATGGTGAAAATACAAAATACTAAAAATACAAAAATTAGCTGAGTGTGGTAACGGGCATCTGTAATCCCAGCTACTAGGGAGACTGAGGCAGGAGAATCGCTTGAACCGGGGAGGCAGAGGTTGCAGTGAGCCGAGATCGCACCATTGCACTCCAGCCTGAGCGACAGAGTGAGACTCTATTTTAAAATTTAAAAAAAGTATAGAAACTCTAGTATTATTTACCAAGTTAATGATGTTTCTTAACCTTTTTTTATTCCTTGTATCCATCGTAATAAACAAAATACGAACTTTTACTGCTATTTGAAACCTCAAAATGAATTCATTTATCACAAATAAAAAGAAACCTAGGGCAGTGGAACAAAGTACTACTCTGTTTTCAAACTTTAAGAAGGTGAATCTGGTGTAAGTAATGCAAAGAGATTTGCAGCAGAAAGAGACATCAAGACAGTTGAGACCAAGCCACAGGCCTGTAATCCCAGTGCTTTGAGAGCCCGAGAGTTCAAGACCAGCCTGGGCAACATAGGGAGACCTCATCTCTACAAAAAATTTAAAATTAGCCAAGCATGGTGGTACACTCCTGTAGTCCCAGCTACTTGGGAGGCTTACGTAGGAGGATCGCTTGAGCCAGGAAGGGTGAGACTGCAGTGAGCTGTGATTGCACCACTGTATTCCAGCCTGGGCAACACAGGGATACCCTGTCTCAAAAAATAACAAATAAGAAAAGACAGTTGAGATTATCTTCCATAGAGACAGATGAACCCTCTCCTAACTCCCTTTGCTACATCTCAGGGACAGAGCATTGAGTCAGCAGGGCTGGGCCCAGCCTCACAACTGTTACACAGTCTAGTGCCACAGGTTTATTGAGGGGGCCATGCCCAGGCCTTGTGGCAGGCATCTCCTTCAAGTGGCCCCCAGGTTGAGTGGCATCGTTGGTGCTCCGATGTTCACACAGAATTGAACAGTTCTGTGAATTAAATAATAACCTGATTTTCTCTATCCATATACATTTTTTCTTGATGAGCATTAGATTATGGGTTTAAAAGGATACGGTCATGCTTATTAACTTTTTCTTTTTTCTTTTTTCTGAGAGAGTCTTGCTCAGTTGCCCAGTTTGGAGTGCAGTGGCGCGATCGGCTCACTGCAAGCTCCGCCTCCTGGGGTTCCTGCCATTCTCCTGCCTCAGCCTCCCAAGTAGCTGGGACTACAGGCGCCCGCCACCACGCCTGGCTAATTTTTTGCATTTTTAGTAGAGACAGGGTTTCACCGTGTTAGCCAGGATGGTCTCGATCTGACCTCGTGATCCGCCCGCCTCGGCCTCCCAGAGTGCTGGGATTACAGGCGTGAGCCACTGCGCCCGGCCCTGCTTATTGACTTCTTATAATCGAAACTAGTGTCACAAATAAATAGGTTATTTATAAACGTATTTTGACAATGATGTGTATAAGGTTGTCTGATCCTTCATTTTATTTTCCTCTTTGAAAGACTGACTGAACATGTGCAAGATAAAAGCAAGCTGCCTATCCTCATCTTCCCAGAAGGTAAGAAGGGGTTGGTTGCCACAAAGTGCTTCTGTGAGGAGTGCGAGAGTGTGATGCTGATGTTTCGTGGGAACCAAGGCCCTCAGCCCTTGTTGGGGTTGTCTGTTTTCACTGAATAATGTTAGGTCCCCTTTAGATTGGAAGTAGGACTAAAAACTCAGGCAAGTTCAGAATTTGAACTAAGAATGCCATAGTGTAAACTCCCCAAATGCAGGAATTTCTTCTGTAATGTTTCAGCTCCTCATGGAGCTCGTGGAGTCCTCCTAAGGCCACTGCGCGTCTCTGCTTTATCCAGGCTGTGTGCATGAATCAGGGAAAGTGGTCCTGTAGCAGGAGAATTGGAGGCACCATCTTCCCTGTCTCTGTTAAGTGTTTGTTTTTAAGTTAGGGAGATGACAGATGTATCTTATTGGAGGAACCATTAGAAGAATTTTGACTGTTGTAGTCTTTAAGAAACGCCTAATATCTGGGGTAAAGGGCCAACAGAAATAGCATTTTATTGTCTCCTGCATTTTAGGAACCTGCATCAATAATACATCGGTGATGATGTTCAAAAAGGGAAGTTTTGAAATTGGAGCCACAGTTTACCCTGTTGCTATCAAGGTACAAGACCTCCGATGGTACACACTGTCATTATTGGAGCTGCTGTGAGTGGAGCGCAGCAGGAGGAGGTGGAGGAAGGAGCTGGGGTCACCAGTCTGTGGTCGATGCCCTCAGCAGAGTGACATGGGACTGGGCTGATGTGGGTCAAGTGCTGCCGGAGGAGGATGCTGAGCACTCAGCACCCCCTTAGAAGGGCCTGGGGAGTGTGGGATGGAGGACAGCCAGATTCCCGCCTGCATGCTGCTGCCGCTACCATTCGGGAAACGGCAAGCCCTTCACTTCTTAGTTTGCTTCATAAACCTAGCTGGAATGTAGGCCCCTCCACCTGGAAAGGTGACTGATTGCAGGGCACAGAGGTGTAGTTTCAAGCTGGATTTTTGCATTTTGGGGGAGCTGGCGAGGATGGGGGGGGTCCTTATTCCAGCGCAGTGGGAGAAACAGCTTCACTGCTTTTAGTTATGTCATCTTTTAGACCTACAGCAGCTCCTGACAATGAGATGGACCCTGGGAGTTTATCTAATCTACGTTGACACTTTAGGAACTGCTCCTCTAACCCTTCAGACACCCAGAGCTATAGGATGTGATTAGCCAGTCATCTGCACTTTGTTCCTCCCTGATCTTACCCTCTCCACATCCACGAGGCCTCACATCATGACACCTACAAAACACAGGCCATCCTCAGTGTGGTTAAAGTATTTAGACTGCAGCCTGAGAGCTTGGTAAAATGGTAAGCAGATATGAGTCAGGCTCACGCTTAGAATTTCTTTTATAGGGGACTGTGGGTTGTCTGCAGAGCCTTCTGTAGAGTTGGTTCTGACTTTCTTTTCACCTTGCCAGTGCCACTGGACAGGTGTTACTCCTGGTGAGACAGATGCTCACCAGCCACTCACTGTTCATCATTTAGGCAGAGGACCAGGCCAGGAATGGCAGATGAATATTGCCTACAGGGGACTCTGATTGACAGGTTAGGACTCACCAGAGCCTGAGGGTGCAGTGTCTGGGTACAGCAAGAAAGAGGAACATAGTCTGGTAGCAGAGTCTGCCTTGGGTGTGGGAGTGGGGAGTGGCATCTGCATCCTATATTCTGGCAAAACGAGGACAGGTGCTTTGCAGTGTGACCGTGAAGCTGCTGAATGGAAGCCCTTGCTGCTCCCTCTGGAACAGTGGCTCTTGAACTTAGGCTGCATCAGCATTGCCTGGAGGGATTGTTAAAATGCAGATTTCTGGGCCCCACACCCAGGGTTTCTGAACTTCCCATTCTTTTTCTTTTGAGGCAGGGTCTCAGTCTGTCACCCGGGCTGGAGTGCAGTGGCACAATCATGACTCACTGCAACCTCGACCTCCCACATTCAGGTGATTCTCGTGTCTCAGCCTCCCAAGTAGCTGGGATTACAGGTACACGCCACCACACCCAGCTAATTTTTTAATTTTTGTAGAGACGGAGTTTCACCCCAGACTGGTCTAGAACTCCTGGGCTCAAGTGATTCGCCTGCCTTGGCCTCTCAAAGTGCTGGGATTACAGGCCTGAGCCACCCCTCTGGGTCTTCTGAATTTCCATTCTAACATGTTCTGGGTGGCACTGATGGTGCCAGTTGGGACCACACTGTGGCAGCCACAGTTCTGAAGCTGCTCTTAGCTGCTGTTGAAACACGAACCCTGAGGAGTTTCCGCTCCTCTCCAAAGTAAATGCTTATAAATTTTAGATACATTTCCATTCAGTCCACAGAGTAGAGCCCATGTATGGCTAAGAACATCTGGTCTACAGATTACTGGTTTTTGTGAACCCTTTATTGGTAACCAAACTTGGATAACCTTAGTGATTTCCAGGCTCTTCTTATACTCACACCGGAATTCCGCCATGACCTGATGTGAGGAGTGTGTCACTGTGTTGAGCTTCTGCCTTGTTTCTCTGTCCACACACACTGCCCAGTGTGGAATAGAGAATCAGCCCGAAACAAAGGGTTCTCACACTCTTGTGACATCAGAATTTCCGTCCATATCAGGCTTTATAAAATATAACGACATGACCAGGTGCGGTGGTTCATGCATGTAATCCCAGCACTTTGGGAGGCTGAGGCAGGTGGATCACTTAAGGCCAGGAGTTTGAGACAAGCCTGGCCAATATGGTGAAACCCCGTCTCTACTAAAAATACAAAAAAATCAGCTGGGCATAGTGGCAGGCGCCTGTAGCCCCAGCTACTCAGGAGGCTGAGGCAAGAGAGTGGCGTGAACCCGAGAGGCGGAGCTTGCAGTGAGCCGAGATAGCGCCACTGCACTCCAGCCTGGGCAACAGTGCGAGACTCTTAGCTCAAAAAATATGTATATATAATAATAATAAAAATAAAAAATAAAATAAAATAATTCTTTCTGATCGTACACATTAGCTTAGTTTTAAAAACTTATTATTTTCCCTTGTTTCTGTTGGTATTATAATAACCCATTAAGCCTTCTGTGGTTAAATCTAAATTTCTTAGCTTCTATAATTAAGCCTAAATTACCTTCATTTTTGTAGTTAGGGCCACAGTCTTGTCAAAATTATCCAATTTTTATACTGTGGATCATAGAAGTTAGGCTGGAAAGGCCTAAAAGATCATAGAGTTCAACCCCACCCCAGCCCACGCTCACATGTGGGACCCTGCCCTGAGCTACTTCTCAGGCTTTCCCAGGAAAAGGGCATTTTTGATGTTGTTGGCAGCATGGCCGTGTGGCATAACTCTTGAAATTCTGGCTCCTTTATTTTTCCACTCTGGTCCTGGATGTTTGCACAAGGTCAGCCTACTGCCTTGTATACAGGATCCCTTCAGACATTTGCTGGCAGCACCAGGCACTTTGTCCAGGCGTTCTCAAGCACCCAGGTCCTCCTGTTGCTCCTTGCGCAACTTCCTCCGGAGCTTACCCACCCTGATCACCTGCCCCTCCAGCTGCTGGTTTGGTGAGAATGTGGGTCACAGCTGCAGCCACATTTTCCGCAAAACGCCACTGAAGTGCTGCCTTTTGCCTCCATTAGAGCCACTGGCAAATGAAAGGATCTGATACCTGCTTCATGGTAGAAGCAGCCTATGTGGTTGAGACCTCCCGGGGCTATCAGCGTGAGCACAGAGCCGTCTCCTGAACAGACGACTGACTTTGTTGAAAGTGTAAATGCAAAAGCTTTCTAATAGTTTCCTCCCTGGTCTGGGCACCAGAAATCATATTTAAAACTTGGTGTTTGTGTAAGAAAATATCTTTATTTGGGGGAGGTACACTAGATGAATGACAGGATGCTGGGAGGGGAGAGATGGAGCAAGTGGGAAACGGTGGTGGTGGTTGAATCAGGGAATGGGTACATGGGAGTGCATGATCCTTTTCTCCCTGGTTTTGAAGATGTTTGAAAACTTTATATACCTATGAGTAAGACCTGAAACTAATCAAAGAGGGAGACATTTGCTTGAGGCAGGCTGTCAGGGGAGCCTTACTTACTGATCTGCAGCAGAGGCCAGGTCCCTCGGGGGAGAGCAGTGTTGCTCGCAGTCAGAACCGGCCACATGGAGAGGGGCTTCCGCAGTACTCATGCAGGGTCAGGGAGCAGCGCCCCGGTACCAGCATGGCCCAGTGGAGTCACTCACAGCAATCGCTGTGGACTCGCACACGTTGTGAGAACTACTCACGTCTTACCTTCAGCTTTCCACTGTTTTCAGTATGACCCTCAATTCGGTGATGCCTTCTGGAACAGCAGCAAATACGGGATGGTGACGTACCTGCTGCGAATGATGACCAGCTGGGCCATTGTCTGCAGCGTGTGGTACCTGCCTCCCATGACTAGAGAGGTGAGTGCCTGCCCCAGGCAGATCTGCACCTGCTCTGTGTAACGTCAAGCCAGGGCTGAGTGGTCTCATTTGTTCTTTCTTACAGGCAGATGAAGATGCCGTCCAGTTTGCGAATAGGGTGAAATCTGCCATTGCCAGGCAGGGAGGACTGGTGGACCTGCTGTGGTAAGTTTAGAGCCAGGCCTTATCAGCTGAGTTCCTGCAGCAGATGCTGTGTCATTGACTTCACTTACATGTCATTCCCCCTGCTGTGGAGAATTCAACTTGTCAGCTCTAGAGAGAGCAGTTTGACTCTCCCTGAATTCCAACCCAGAAGTGCCCTGTGCTTCCTTGACCTTGGGGAACCTGGATCAGGGACACTTGGACTGAAGCCGTTGATTCTGTGTACCTTTCTGGGGTTTGAACCCGTCTTCCAGGACACCTGGACAGTGCCCTTCTCTGGGTGGGCATGACCTGCTACTGATCTGAAAACCTCAAGAAGGCAGGGTGACTTTCCCTGGTCCCAGTGTATCTAGCAAAATTGAACCATCCTTAGAAAGGCAAAGGTTGTGTTTGTTGTATTCAGCTTATTACCTAATAGAGCAGGATTGACATACTTTTTCTGTAGTCAGTAAATATTTTAGGGTTTGCAGGCCATATGGTGTCTGTTGGAGCTACTGATCTCTGCCATTGTAGTTTGAAAACAGTCTATAAACCAATGAGCATGGCTGTGTTCCAATAAAACTTTATTTACAAAAACAGGTATCAGCTGGATGTGGCCCATGGGTTGCATTTGACCAGCCCTTATACTAGAGTATAAGGTAGTTTTATCCCAAACAGTAGGAGAGTGACCAGGGGTGAACGCTGGTTCAGAGAAACTTTTCCACTCTATGGGTCACTTAGGTTTAAAAGCCAAGGGTCAACTGGGGAGAGCATTTGACTTAGATGGGCATTATCTATGAGAAAAGAAAGGGTAGAAATTCACATTGTAAACCCAACTGTATAGTCTCAGGGATTAGATTGGCTCTCAGATCATGGCCTTTTAAAAAATGCTAGCGTGGATTGTGCACTCATTGTGTGCCAGCCACCGAGCTTCTGGGGCCCTGTGTGATCATCTCTTTCACCCTCACAGTAGCTGCAGCCCTGTAAACAGTGTTCCCATTTTACAGATGAGAAACTGATACTTAGGTTAAATCACTTTTTTCCAAAGTCATAACATTAGCACTGGAGCTAGATTTTGCATCCACATCTAACAGACTTTTAGAGCTTCGAGGTTTAACTTCTGCCCCATCTTCCCATCTCTAAGAAAGACAGAGTGGCTGCTTTTAAAAACCATGCCTTTGCTATGGATTTTAAAGGGTGTAGTGGAGAGACTGAAAGCAGGCTTGGATTTTTATAAGTTGTTGAAGGTGGTGATAATTCTAGAGTGTAGGCGCAGAGGGGACCAGCAGGTGAGAGGGAATGGGACTGTAACGAAACAACCCCAAGTCTGATAGGTTGGTTTGGGGCTGCTGCAGGGAGGCACTGGGGCAGTGAGGTTGGGACTCTGAGAGGCAGCCCCGGAGATAAATCTCCATTCCTGACGGCACTCTTTTTTGAGCATGGAAGAAGTCAGAACGTGTATTACCCCTTGTGTTAGCTCTCTGCATGAATTCAGAGTATCACTGGGTCTGAATTAAACAAATGACATTTTACAGATCGATATTACAGATGTTACGAGTCGATATTTCGGAAGCATGTCTACCTTCCGTAATGCCAGAATTCCTCCTCTTCCTTTGTGAGGTGAAGATGAATGTTAGAGTAGAAAGAATTGTAAACTCCTTGGTAGGTTTAAGCAGTTACCAAGTACTTTCAATGTGAGTAGTAAATTCTTACTCCAGGGCAAGAGTGGACCTTTTGAGATAGAAAGGGTGAATATTGGGAGCCCAGAGCCCCAGATCCCCTGAGGTTGTCATGGTGAGAGTGCCACGGGGTACCCTGTTTCTGGCAGGTTTTTCTTGGTATTTGGGCAGCACGGTGCATCTCCCATGGTGTGAGGGTGCCTGGGAACCCTCTTGGCTGTTACTACATCCAGCCTTTGTCTCTCCAGGGATGGGGGCCTGAAGAGGGAGAAGGTGAAGGACACGTTCAAGGAGGAGCAGCAGAAGCTGTACAGCAAGATGATCGTGGGGAACCACGAGGACAGGAGCCGCTCCTGAGCCTGCCTCCAGCTGGCTGGGGCCACCGTGCGGAGTGCCGACGGGCTCGGAGCTGGAGTTGCCGCCGCCGCCCCCACTGCTGTGTCCTTTCGAGACTCCAGGGCTCCTCGGGCTGCTCTGCATCCCAGGACTCCGGCTTTCGCCGAGCCGCAGCGGGATCCCTGTGCACCCGGCACAGCCTGCCCTTGGTGGTCTGAACGGATGCTGCTGGGTGTCACAACCCAGGACGAGATGCCTTGTTTCTTTTACAATAAGTTGTTGGAGGAATGCCATTAAAGTGAACTCCCCACCTGTGCACGCTGTGCGGGCTGAGCGGTTGGGGAGATGTGGCCACGTTCTTGTGCTAGGGATGGCGGGACAAGAGTCTGTTATGCAAGCCCGTGTGCCAGGGATGTGCTGGGGGTGGCCACCCACTCTCCAGGAAAGGCACAGCTGAGGCACTGTGGCTGGCTTCGGCCTCAACATTGCCCCCAGCCTTGGAGCTCTGCAGACATGATAGGAAGGAAACTGTCATCTGCAGGGGCTTTCAGCAAAATGAAGGGTTAGATTTTTATGCTGCTGCTGATGGGGTCACCAAAGGAAGGGGAAGAGGCCAGGTGGACCGCTGACTGGGCCGTGGGGAGAACATGTGTTCATACTCCAGGCTAACCCTGAACTCCCCATGTGATGCGCACTCTGTTGAATGTGTGTCTCAGTTTCCCCATCTGTAACCTGAGTCGGGAGGAAGGGTGGTGATTCCTACCTCACAGGGCTGTTGTGGGGATTAGAGTGCTGCGGGTGAGTGAAGGACACGTCACGTTCAGTGTTTCAAGTACAGGCCCACAAAACGGGGCAGGGCAGGCCTGAGCTCAGAGCTGCGGCACTGGGCTTTGGATTTGTTCTTGTGAGTAAATAAAAGTGGCTGGTGAATGAACTGGGGGACTTCTCCCTTTACTTTCTCCCCTGGCTGTGGCCCTGAGTAGCGGGCTTCTCGTGAGAATTCCCGTTCTCTTCTGGGAGCATGGCCCTGGGGCTGCGGAGAAGCTACCTGACTGCTGGAGCGAGGAACCCTGCAGCTGAGAAGGTGAACGGGCTCGTCTCAGATGCTTGCAGATCTTTGGTTAATTTAGAATTTCCAGCACAGACGTGAATTTCTCCAGAGATTGGGGATACACGGGGTGCTGATGTGAGGCCTAGGGGAAGCAATGAGTAAACTCCAGGGCGGGGGAGGAGCGGGGCCCAGGGAGGGCTGCAGAGGGGCAGGGTGGGCAGGGCATGTGCTGCATGGTGGCGTCCACACAGCCAGAGCAGGCACCACAGGGAAAAGACTTGGCCACTGGTGCCTGCTGTACAGTCAACAGTGGAGGCAGAGCCAAGGCCAAATAGCCCCTCTGGGTTCTGGGGTTTCACCAATTTGATGCCCCTCCGCCCCCCATTCATGTGCCACTAGCCCTCACTTAGGGCCCGCGCTCCCTTGTGGCACAGTCATGACGCCTCAGGATTTTGTGCCAGTGGTGCCGTGTCGTGTCCCTAAGGTCGCCCTGTGTCCTGTGGTTCAGGGAGGGGTGGGAGGGAAGCCGTGTTCGTGGGGCTGCAGACGGATCCACTTTGTCATGTGGGGACCTGCTGGGTTGGCCCTGCAGTCTCCCTTTCTCTGCGCCTACCTGTGACCTCCCCGGGAAAGCCTCCCATTTCCTCACCTGCCCTGTTGCCAGCCCAGGGGAAGTCCTCTTTCTGCTCTGAAATGAAGACTGAAAAAATAAAGTCAGTGTTATGACTAATAACAGTCTCTTAGGAACTGTTTTACAAAATACTTAAGAATGAAAAGTGATTTTCAGCTTTTATAGGTGATGTTTACAGTGTTTGTAAACTAACTGGAGGGATCAGAGATCAGGTTCTCTTTTAAAAAGTTCATCTGAAACTTTATGATTTGTTACTTTCGTGATTTGCATAGGTATTTATGTATACACACACAGGTTTTGCTTTTGTTTGTCTCACATTCAGCACAGCTGTCTGCAGCCCCTGCCGGCAGGTATGGCCACACCTGGTGTGAAGTCACGTGGATTCAGCGCTGTGGAGGGAAGTCCTGTGCGGGCCAGGCAGTGAGGAGAGGACTGACTGTCACGCCTGCAGAAACAAAACCTCCCCTTTCTGTGTATGCCTTCTATCATCATCCAGGCGACTGCTCCATCCTTTTAAATTAGGGGTCCTGCAGGCCCCAAGTGACCCATAGTGTATCTGGTTTGGGATGACTGAGTTGGTCTTATGGGACAAAACCTCAAGACACTTAAAAACATGCAAAGTACAAAATAATGTGTTCCCTCCTGTTACCCCAGTGAGGGTGGGGCTGAGCCGGGAATGACACCCGGTGGTGTAATGAGTGCAACAAGTGCTGGCTAGCTGCTAACCCCCCTCCAAGCCTGCTGCATCTTCACTTCTCTGCGTCTGTCTTCTGAGTCATAACTAGGGACTTGGCTAGATGACCTCAGAGACCCCCTCCATATCTGAATTTTCTATTTTGAAGCCCATAGTTCAAACTTTGGTTTTGATCTCTGAAGTCTTCTGGGTTTGGAAATACGGGAAGTCAGCTTTGAATCCATTGCTTCTCTAAAACATCGGGGCTAGAGGAACTAACCCACTTGAGGGTGACCTCAAGGGCTTTAGGCGGCCGTGGGGCTGGTGCCACACTGCTCTCAGGCAGGGCAGTGTCCATTGTGGATCTCGGACAGCCTTTTTTACTCAAACATGAGACCTTGCACCCACCAGTTAGGGAACTTTTTTTTTCTTTTTTTAACACAGTTTCACTCTTGTTGCCCATGCTGGAGTGCAATGGCACAATCTCAGTTCACTGCAACCTCCATCTCCCGGGTTCAAGTGATTCTTCTGCCTCAGCCTCCAAGTAGCTGAGATTACGGGCATGCACCACCACACCCAGCTAATTTGTTGTATTTAGTAGACTGGATTTCACCATGTTGGTCAGGCTGGTCTCAAACTCCTGATCTCAGGTGATTCTCCTCAGTCTCCCAAAGTTCTGGGATTACGGGCGTGAGCCACCGCACCCAGCCAAGAGGGAATTTTGTGATAAAGCTAGCGGGATTCCCTTGACAGCAGAACCAGCTTTGGGACTTCATGCTTCACTGTGTCAGAATCCAGTCCCTGCTGCTGCCTTTCAGAGATAGAAGAGGCTTGATGTGTGAGGGGTCGGGGGAGTGCTCCAGATCCCTGAATGTCCATCCCACACCAGTGACAGGCACTTTTGGGCGCCATCGTGTGACCTTCATGGCAGAACAAACAGTGGGCACTAACCCTGTTGTCCTGTGGAAATCTGAGTCTCTGAATCCTGCCGTTTCCTTCCTGGAATTGGCCAGGAATTTGATTGTCTGGGCTAGTGCTTGCTGCTGTCCCCTGATGCATAAAGGATCCCCCCGTGTCATAGGTCCCACCCGCCTGCTGTGCATCCCGGGTGGCCAGACTCAGCTTCTGCAGGTGCACTTGTCCTGGGTGGCCCGGCCCGTGGGCTGGAAGAGCAGCGCGCTGCCTCGCAGACAGGTTAAGAGATGGGCACGCGGCCATCCGTCTTCTACAGCACGCACACCCCGCTCTCCCCCCAGTCAATATGTCTCTCTCCGATGGGAAAGTTAATAAATTTTGCTCTAGATTAAAAGTATTGATCATTTCATTTGTAAACGATAAATAAAAAGGGGGAACTTTTCATTGCGCCAGGGGTGGCGCCTGGCGTGTGTTGTGGGGGTGATTGCGCTGGCTGCCGGGGGGTGGGCTTCTCATATGCATTCTGGCCGGCCAGCTGCATTGATTTCCTATTAGTCTCCCAGCACCACCCAGTAACACATCATTTCAGTACCTGCTATTAATGGTCTTTTGATAAATAATCACTTGTAAGTCAATAAATTTTTATTAAACAGTGTGGCTCTTTGATTTATTAAAATCCGACCGTGTTTGTCTAGGAGAAAAGGGATGCCGAATTGAAGTGGAGGTTTTCATACATCTTCCTGGCGCAGAGCAGTCACCACGCACTCCAGAGAAAAACAATTGCATTTTAACAGAAACAAAATGGCCGAGTTTGGAACTTGGGCCCAGGGAAACTTTGTCTCCGTCAGCCTGAGGCTTACTCTGCAGGGATCAGCCGCAGGCCGGAGGGCACAGAGTTGAGAACTTTGTGTTGGTCTCCAAGAGTGCCCAGGTGCCAGGGCTGGATGCCCCTGCTGGGCTGCATTCTGGAGTGGCACCTACCGGCCCTCTCCCAGCTGGGGATGCACCCTGGGGCAGGCACCCTTTGCCAGCAGACATCTGGCATCAACAAGAGAAGCTCGTATGGCAGGACCCTTTAGCTTCCTTCCTGGCCAAATTGCCACCAGAGTCACCTGTGGCAGGAAGATGTGCCAGGAGACAGTCTTTTGCAGCAATCAGGCTGTGTGGATTATTTTTTTAAGTGTGGGCCAATAGCTGAAGACTGGAAATGCCATTTTGTGAGATTTTCATTGGCATAGAGTTTGCTGTAAAGAGTTTGGCACTTTTCATTGAGACGAATATGGCCCCAAACAGATGGTCTTACATAGAGCAACCCAACCACTGACAATACAACCAGAATTCTCACCCAGGGAGAAGTAGGAAAGGGAAAACACTTTCCATTCTAGTGTTTCTAATAAACGTTTTTATTAAAGCGAATAGTTGGAACACCTTCTTGACCCTCCCTCGTTCAGGCTGCTGCTGCGGACTTCCTTCCATTCATGCTTAGTGTGGCGGATAGGAACACACAAGGGCTTTTGACAGCAGGACTCTCAGTAAGAAGTGAGGCTGCAGGCCCCAGTGTGCTCCAACCTGCTGTGGGCCTTCTCTGGGGTTGTTAGGATTTCCTTTTCTCTTCTGGTTTCAGGGGACCTTGAAGGTGGTTAGGAAACTGGATGGCAGAAAAGAGGTCTGAGTGTCCCACAGAGCAGGCGAATGCCAATAGAGTGGTTTTCAGGAGTGTGGTCCAGGCTGTGCCCACGTGCAGGAGGCTGGTCAAGGACCTAGTTTCTCTTCCAAAGACTTCCAGCCCTGCCCCCAGGAATGTGCCAGGCTGGCCAGTGAAGCCAGGGGACACCATGGATGTGGATTCCCAGCGCACCTTGCATGTTAACACGTACAGACTTCAAGTCCACTTTCGGGGTTAAGCAGGACACTTCTGAAACATTTCAGTGGGGGCTTCAGTGCGCTGGCTCCCCGACACCTCACTTCCCGTGCCCACACCCATCCCACTGCACTGTTAGGAGCACTTTGCTGGGGAGGCTAAAGAATGATCTCAGGCTTTCTCGTACTCCGTGAGGTTACTTCCTATGCAGGAGTCAAATACATTAAGCTGGGAAAGGAATGGCTCTTGCTTGGCAGCTGCCATTACAGTTGCTGATGGGGGGCCAGAGGAGTGAGGTTGGCTAAAGGTGGGATAAGGGGATTTGGGCCATCACCCAGTAGGTACCTGCACCACCTGTTGATGTCACCAGCAGGAAGCCACAGCAAGGCGGATGTCAGGAGGCTCTGTCTCCCTCGAGAGCAAAAGAGGAGACCTGGTAATTCCAAGAGTAGCCATGACTGCACTCCCTTCCCTTGAACCCACAGGTCCCAAAATGCATTTATTGGTTGTTGTTTTGTTTTGTTTGTTTGTTTGTTTTTGGGACAGAGTCTTGCTCTGTTGCCCAAGCTGAGTGCAATGGCATGATCTCGGCTCACTGCAACCTCTGCCTCCCAGGTTCAAGTGATTCTCCTGCCTCATCCTCCCGAGTAGCTGGGATTACAGGCACGTGCCACCATGCCTGGCTAATTTTGTAGTTTTAGAAGAGACAGGGTTTCACCATGTTTGTCAGGCTGGTCTTGAACTCCTGACCTCAGGTGATCCACCCGCCTCAGCCTCCCAAAGTGCTGGGATTACAGGCATGAGCCACTGCACCCAGCCCAGTTGTTATTTTAAGAGACAAGATCTCACTCTGTTGCCCAGGCTGGAGTGCAGTGCTGTGATCATGTTCATGACTCACTACAGCTTGGGCTCCTGGGTTCAAGCAATCCTCCTGCCTCAGCCTCCCAAGTAGCTGCGACTACAGGCGCACCACCACACTGAGCTAATGTTTTAAATTTTTTGTGTGGGGGGGGGTCTCACTATGCCACCCAGGTTGATGTTGAACTCCTGGCCTCAAGCAATCCTCCTTTCTTGGCCTCCCAAAGTGCTAGGATTACAGGTGTGACACACTTTGCCTGGGCAACCAAAATGTACTTTCAGTGCATTCAAACTCCTCCATACGCACAGACTCAGCTCTGGATGGCTGGATGTGAGATCAAGAGGTTAACTGGTGCCTTCCCTTCTGATCCATCCAGAGTTCTAGGCAGATGTTCGGAGGCTCCCTCTGCTCCCTCTTGCCCTGTGTTCCAAATACAAACAAACACCTTGCCTCTGCCTGCTAAGGAGTCAGGGCTGGGTGGGGGGCATGGAGGCCCTGCTCAGCCTCTGCAGGAGAAACTGGAAACAGAGGCTGGGAGGGCCCAGCCCCGGGCCAGGGTCCCGGTTCCTGCTGTTCGGTGTGGGCTTGGGGAAGGGCTGCGCGTACGCAGATTGATCCACCAGCTGTGATTTGTCATTTCTTCCAGGCAGGTGCTGTTTTCTCTTGGTTCAGGAGGCCCCTTCGACACCTGCTTTATTTTTCTTCCTGCGCTGACGTGACGGGAGACAGGTGTTAAACTACTTAATCACTTTAAAATTGTTTTAATTTTCTGTTTTTTATTGATCTCTCCAGCACCAATTAATCAGCTCACTGGACCAGGCAGTTAGTACATTAAAAATTGTCAGAGAGGCCGTGCATCTTGCAAAATGTCTAAAAAATATTCAGCTAGCAAATTTCCCTTTTCTTTCGCATGCAACAGTCCATGGCCCATGAAACTCCCACTCAGAAAGGGCCTCTACCTCCGGGACTCGTGTGCAGGGAGTATTCAGGCCACCGCAGGAGCTCCGGGCAGGGGCTTCCGGTAGGGCAACACTGGACGCAGCTGCCTGGCTCATCCGTCATTTGCCACCTTTCCTTCTACTTTGTTCTGTTTCTTGCACATCCGGGGTCTGCTTTCCCCAAGGACTTTGGGAGTTTTTGTGGAAGGGGATTTGACAGTCTATGACTGCTCTGTGGGGCCAGGACAGAGGGTCTAGAGCAAGCGTCTCTTTCCACAAAACCTCCCAACATCTGGCCCCCGAGCCCACAGCCAGATTTCCCCTCCCTGGGACAACAGCACTTTTGGCTTGTCCTTCTGACAATGCCGAAACCACCTCCCTGGGGCAGGGGTCCCCTATGCTGGGTACACTCCATCTGCTGGAGGGCGACATGGTGTCATGCTGCCTCTTCCCCGGCACTCAGTGATGGGCCTGAAGCCCTTCCACAGAATGTCCTGGGCAGTGCCACTCCACACCCACCGTAACTGTCACTGGCTCCCGTGCTGCAAGCCTTCACTGCCTGTCTTTCGTCACCCCTCTGGAAAATGATTTATTAACTGCTTGACTGTACTTCTCATTCAATAAAACATGGACGGAACAACCAGAGACTTGAGCCACACTTCTTGGGGTGAGAACTGTGTTTTCCAGTTTTCCCATGTTTGCCTAGTTTCCTATCACTTCCCAAGAGCAAGCCGCTTATTTCTTCCGGGGTGCATTAACCATCCTGCAAAGTGTCCACAGGGTCTGGGGCGCCCGCTCCTTCCCAGGGGCACCACCCTCCCACAGCAGCCCTTGCTCTCCTGGCCCTGTCTCCAAGCCCAGTGGGACCCATGCAGGCAGACAACGTTTCCTCCCCTCCCACATGCTTCCCGCTCACGGGGCTCCCCAGAGAGCTATGGTCCAGGCTCTTGAGACTCAGGGGTCCCAGTCCCTGCTGAGAAGTGCTGCCCCCTGCCCCCCGCCCCACATTCTGGAAAGTTGGAGGGTGTGGGCCTTGGGGGCCGGGCCGGCACAGCCAGCCCTGGTTCTGGCCGTGGACTTATCTCCCTCGCCCCACCTGCTTGGTATTAATTGGTATATGATTGGGCCGGGACATATAATCTAGTATTGATTTTCTCTCTGGACGCCACAGCTTTATTTGCTCACATCTGCCTTGTGTTTAATTGGTGCTTTGCTCTGGAAACAGAGATCTTATCGGCCTGCTGGGTTTCTTTTCCTGGGGCACACAGGCATGCACAGTCCCAACCCTACCTCTCCCGGAGCCTCCCACAGCCAGGCCTGCCCGGGCTTAAGGGGGCAGCAGGGAATGACCCGGGGGGCTTGCTTTACACTTGACCTCCCGAGCTGGGGCCGATCCTTCCTGGAGTGAATGTGTGTGCATCTGTGATGATCACTGGAGAACACTGGCTTTGGGTGGGGCCGGGGTTCATACCCGCTTCCTCCATGTATGTCTTCGTGGCTAGCCTATTTAGTTTCTCAGCACAGTAATATCTCTTCCTTATCTGAGAGAAAGGTAAAGTGGATACCTGCCCTGTAGGACTCCTGGAGATTAGCTTTCAGGCCCCACACAGCACCTGGCACTTGGTAGGTGGAATGAGCAGCAGCTCCTTTGTCATTTGCCTGGTCCCACTCAGCCCATGTAGCTCTGTCAGAGGCCTGTGAACCACAGCAACTCCATCTTGAATAGCGGCTGGGTAAAATGAGGCTGAGACCTCTGGGCTGCATTCCCAGGAGGTTAAGGCATTCTTAGTTACAGGATGAGATCGGAGGTCAGCACAAGATACAGGTCATAAAGTCCTTGCTGATAAAACAAGTTGTGGTAAGGAAGCTGGCCAAATCCCACCAAAACCAAGATGGTGACAAGAGTGACCTCCGGTCGTCCTCACTGTTGTACTCCCACCAGTGCCATGACGGTTTACGAATGCCATGTCAACGTCAGGGAGTTACCCTATATCGTCTAAAAGGGGAGGCATGAATAATCCATCCCTTGTTTAGCATATCATCAAAAATAACCATAAAAATGGGCAACTGGTAGCTGTCAGGGCTGCTCTGTCCATGGAGTAGCCATTCTGTTATTCCTCTACCTTTTTTTTTTTTTTTTTTTTGAGACAGAGTCTCGCTCTATCACTGGGCTGGGGTGCAGTGGTGTGATTTCGGCTCACTGTAACATCTGCCTCCTGGGTTCAAGCGATTCTCATGCCTCAACCTCCTGAGTAGCTGGGATAATAGGCGCCCACCATGACACCCAGCTAATTTTTGTATTTTTAGTAGAGATGGGGTTTCACCTTTTGGCCAGGCTGGTCCTGAATTCCTGACCTCAAGTGATCCACCTGCCTTGGCCTCCCGAAGTGCTGAGATTACAGGCGTCAGCCACCGGACCTGGCCTTAATCCTCTACTTTCTTAATAAACTTGCTTTCACTTTACTCTGTAGACTCACCCTGAATTCTTTCTTGTGAGAGATCCAAGAGCCCTCTCTTGGGGTCTGGATCGGGACCTCTTTCCTGTAACAGTTCCATGTGACTGTAGGCATGGAGAGAGAGAGCCACAGTCATGTGCATTGGAAAGGCAGTATCTCCTGCTGATACCTCTGTTTGTAGGACTGGGCTGGGTGGATCATGTCCTCCTAGGGACCCACAATCCAATGTCAGCCTCTGACCCTGAGGCCCTGTGGTCACCACCCCCCGCCGCCTTGTCTGAGGTTGAGGGCTTCTGTCCTCTGCACCCAAGAGCTCACCCTCAGGAGGGCCTTTCCTGCCCCTGCCCTCCCACCTCCATCACACCCCCACCCCTGCATTTTGGCTTTTTGTTTTTCTCTCATCTGGCTGTGGTCTGGCATTGGGGCTGTTCCACCCTGTCTGGGCTTTTTGTAGTAAAGGGAAGAGAGAAAGGCCAGGGGTAAACACTGATTTCCTATTGACACAACATTAATTCTCTTGCTTGGACAGGTGAATGTGCTTTCACTAACTTTACCAAGATTAATGATACTTGTTTGCTTGCTAAGAGCGGCCTAATGAGGGGCTTTGGAACACATGCCTTCTGAGCTGGTGGAGGGAAGGAGGCTGCAGGCTGCTGGACGTGGGAGGAGAAGCAGCCTCCCCACTCTGCTTCCAACGCTACGGCTCCTCCTTGGGCGCTGGTACCTTTCCCTAGCAGCAACAGAATCAAGGAGTTATTGGATAAAGAATGTGGGCTTTTTGTGTCCTGCCCCTGGGGTTATTTCTGACAAGGAGAACTTCTCAACAGACCTGCAAATGGGGTCCCTAGTCAGTCCGCCCCTACCTCTACCCCTGCCCCTACCCCTGCCCCTGCCAGTCACCAGAAACTCTCCTCCCACCTGTGCAAACCAGATCCTCCCTCCATTTGTGCCCAAGGCCAAGGTCAAATGTAGGATCAGTCTTTGCTTTATGGCTCTGAAGAGTAAACAATAGCATTGGAGAGGACAACCTGGGGCTTCTGAGGTGGGACAGCTGGCAGAGGAGCATCGGAGCCACGAAGGATGCCCTTGACCTAAAGGGAGGGGACTCCTGGGCCTGTTGAGTGATGCAGCAATAAGATTGGATCAGAGCTGTTTCTGCCTTGTGACTTTGTAGGTTCAGCACAGCTTCAATAGGGCAAGAAGAAGCCCTACAGCCTCTCTTCTCAGCAGAACAGCGGTGGCAGATCATGAAAGCGGGTGCAGGGGTGGAGTCGCCCCAGTCACAGGCTGTTCCAGATCCAGGGACTGCCAGGATCTCCTGAGGACCCCCTCACCAGGTGGGAGGCAGACAAGGCCATGCCACAAGCAGCCAGACGCAGCAGGCCTCCACCAAACAGAAGCGCCAGCTCTCAGGCAGAGCCATGTTAGAATTGTAAGGCTGGCATTGCTTTCTTTCCAGCACTGAGCAGCAGCAATTTAGCAAATTCTGCTAAAGCAGGGTCTCTTGAGAAAATAAATAAACATGATCTTAAACCCCAAGAGCCTACGAAGGTTTTCTTCCGTAAGACCTTCCGCGGGCATCGCGCAGCAGGACACCTGGGCCTGTCCCTGCTCTTTCACTCTTGCCACCTTTCTGGGTCATTCATATCTTTATCATCTGGGGAAGAAGCAAAAACTACAGAAATAAACTTAGATCATATATGGACAACTCCATAGGGGGCAGGGAGAGCCAAAACATATGGATTCAAATCAAATTGGGCTTTAAAAATCACTCTTTCCCAGGAGGGAGAGCATTAGGACACATACCTAATGCATGCAGGGCTTAAAACCTAGATGACAGATTGATGGGTGTAGCAAACCACCATGGCACATGTATACCTATGTAACAAACCTGCGTGTTCAGCACATGTATCCCAGAACTTTAATTTAAAAAAAAAATAATCACTTTCTGAAATGCCTCCGTCGGAAGTCCCTGGGGCGCTTGTTAACCAGGCAGGTTCCTAGGCTGCCCCTCCCTTCCCCTTCCACCTCCCACTGAGTCTGAATATCCCTGCTGGCTATGGGGTCTATGTGTCTGACTAGTCTGGTTATCAGGCGGGTTGGGAAGCTGCCTACATGAACATTGCTGGCTGAGGGGTATCTGCTCCATCCAGGAATACTGGCAGCCAGCTACAAAGCAGCAGGAACCACTCCAGTAAATATGATGCTTGCTGTGAAAATGAACTGGAACACATTTGATCAGCGTGCCTTTGGTTAGAAGACTTCCTCTCATCCTCTTGTGTCCACTGTAGCTTGGAACTTCAGGCCTTTATACACCTGGGGAGTGGACACAGATCTAGATGAGAGCTGGAAGGCAGGATGTCAGCCCCAGGCCTCACACTTACTAAAGTTCTGGCCTCAGAAAAGTCTTCTCAGCACTACATGCCTCAGTGTTCTCATCTGCAAATTGGGAATAAAACTGGATGGCCAGTATGAGAATTACGAAATAATGTTCAAGAATGCAATCCCGATCAAAATTCCAATGTCATTTTTCATAGAAATAGGAAAAACAATCCTAAAATTCACATGGAACCACAAAAAATCCTGAATAGCCAAGGCAATCAGGAGCAAAAAGAACAAAGCTGGAAGCATCACACTACCTGACTTCGAACCATACTACAAAGCTGTAGTAATTAAAACAGCATGGTACTGGCATAAAAATAGAAGCACCAAACAATGGAACTGAGTAGAGTCCAGATATGATCCCACACATGTATGGGCAATTACTATTTCTTTTTTTTTTTTTTTTTTTTGAGTCATAGTTTCACTCTATCACCCAGGCTGGAGTGCAGTGGCACAATCTTGGCTCACTGCAACCTCTACCTCCCAGGTTCAAATAAGTCTCCTGCCTCAGCCTCCCGAGTAGCTGGGAATACAGGTACCCACCACCATGCCCAGCTAATATTTGTATTTTTAGTAGAGACAGGACTTTGCCATGTTGGCCAGGTTGGTCTCAAACTCCTGACCTCAAGTGATCTGCCCACTTCGGCCTCCCAAAGTTCTGGGATTACAGGCGTGAGTCATTGTGCCCAGCCTGATTTTTGACAAAGATGCCAAGAACACACAATGGGGGAAGTATAATCTCTCCAATAAATGGTGTTGGGAAAACTGGATATCCACATGCAGAAGAGTGAAATGAGACTCTTATCTCTCATAACATACAAAAATCAACTCACACTGAATTAAAGGCTTAAATGTAAAACCAGAAACTATAAAACTTCTAAAATAAAACATAAGGGAAAAACTGCACAACATTGGTCTGAACAATGATATTTTGGCTTTGACCCCAAAAGCACAGGCAACAAAAGCAAAAATAGACAAATGGGGTCATATCAAATGTAAAAGCTTCTGCATAGCAAAGAAAATGATGAAGAGAGTAAGAAGCCAACTTATAGACTGGGACAAAAAATTTTCAAATAGGCCGGGCATGGTGGTTCACGCCTGTAATACCAGCACTTTGGGAGGCTGAGGCAGGTGGATCACCTGAGGTCAGGAGTTTGAGACCAGCCTGACCAATATGGTAAAATCCCATCTCTACTAAAAATACAAAAATTAGCCGGGCGTGGTGCAGGTGCCTGTATTCCCAGCTACTCAGGAGGCTGAAGCAGGAGAATTGTTTGAGCCTGGGAGGCAGAAGTTGCAGTGAGCCGAGTTCGCACCACTGCACTCTGGCCTGGGTGACAGAGCAAGACTCTGTCTCAGGAAACAAAACAAAACCAAACCCTCCAAAACAAATCAAACACTTTGATAGCAAGAAAACAAACAACCCAATTAAAAAATGGACACGGGACCTGAATAGACATTTCTGAAAATAAGACATATAAATGGCCAAGAGACATGAAAAACACAATGCTCCACCTCACTAATCATTAGGGCATGCAAATTAAAACCACAATGAGCTATCGCCTCACACCTGTCAGAATGACTATTATCAAAAATACAAGTGTTATTGAGGATGTGAAGTAAAGAAAACCCTTATCTGCTCTTGGTGGGAATGTAAATTAGATTAGGTATTATGGAAAACAGCATGGAGATTCATTCCTAAAACTAAAACCAGAGCTCCCATATGATCCAGCAGTCCCCTATTAGGAAAGGAAATCAATATATCAAAGAGATACCTGCACTCCCACGTTTATTGCAGCACTATTCACAATGGCCAAGATTTGGAATCAACCTGTGTCCATCCATCATAGATGAGTAGATAAGGAAAATGTGGTATATGTCGCAATGGAATATTATTCAGCCTTAAGAAAGCAGGAAATCCTGTCATTTGTGACATCATGGATGGAACTGAAGAACATTCTGCTAAGTAAAATAAATCAATCACAGGACAAATACCACATGTTCTCACTCATATGTGGAGTCTCAGACAATTGAATTCATAGTAGCAGAGAGTAGAGTGATAATTACAGACACCAGGGGTTGGGAGAGTGGGGAGATGATGGTCTCCCACACAATTTGACAAGAAAAATGAGGTTGTTTGTTTGTTTGTTTTTGAGACAGAGTCTCACTTTTGTCACCAGGCTGGAGTGCAGTGACATGGTCTCAGCTCACTGCAACCTCCACCTCCCGGGTTCAAGCAATTCTCCTGCCTCAGCCTCCTAAGTAGCTGGGAGTACAGGTGCGCACTACCACGCCCAGCTAATTTTTTGTGTTTTTAGTAGAGATGAGGTTTCATCGTGTTAGCCAGGATGGTCTCAATCTCCTAACCTCGTGATCTGCCTCCCAAAGTGCTGAGATTACAGGCGTGAGCCACCGCGCCAGGCCAGGAATGAGGTTTTATTTGAGCTCTATTGCACAGTGTAGTGAATATAGTTAATAATAGTGTATTGTACATTTCAAAACTGCAAAGAGACTAAATTTCCATGCCCTCGTCACAAAAAATGATAAGTATTTGAGGTGATGGATCTGTTAATTAGCCTAATTTAATTATTCCACATTTTATTCATAAATATAGCATCACTTTCAACCCCCAAGATATACAAAATTATAAACCATCAATTTATAATTGACATTTTAATAAAACAAAAAATAATGTACAAGACAGCCGGGCACAGTGGCTCACATCTGTAGTCCCAGCATTTTGGGAGGCTGAGGCAGATAGATGACTTAAGCCCAGCAGTTCGAGACCATTCTGGGGAACATATGAGACCCTGTCTCTACAAAAAATACAAAAAATTAGCTGGGCGTGGTGGCACACACCTGTGGTCCCAGCTACTGGAGAGGCTGAGATGGGAGGATTGCTTGAGCCCAGGAGGTGGAGGATGCAGTGAGCCATGATTGTGAAACTGCACTCCAGCCTGGGCACAGAGTAAGACCCTGTCTCAAAAAAATAATAATGTATAAGGAAGTGTCTTGAAAAACTTCAGCTTGTAATGGTGAGTATATTGTTAGCATGTTAGTGAGTTACGTTAGTATGTTGTTAAAAATGGGAATTTGGTCATGGCTTTTCATATACTATATAGTCTCATTGAAATTCTATGAGTTCTTAATTTTAGGTAATGTAGACACGATGATTCTTACTGAAACACTTACCTTGATTTTAGTACTCCTTTTATGTTAAAGAATATGTTTAGTAATCCTTATATGTTAAAGGATGTAATGCTTTTGGTGAGAATGGTGCTGTGTGGATCGATTGTGAGTCGCGTTATTGCTAGTGTACATTACTTAATGTTCTTGCTTCTTAACCACTGCCTCCCACAGGTCCCTCTGTGCCTGGTGAAGGCATTCCTCAGAGCACTAGCAGCCGCATTTCCTTTGTTTCTTGGCGCAGTCCTCTAGACTGTGAGGTCAGCAAGGTAGGGAGCTCGCCCTTGTCACTATCCCCAGCTCTAAGCACAGAGTGAGGCAAAAGGCAGACCTCAAATGTTGATTGCATAGATTTTCATTTACAGCACGTATGACCTTCATTTTCTTTTAAACAGTTCAATAGCCCAGCCTTAATTCAAACAGGCCTTCTCTCCTTTCCCTTTTTATGGTGTTTTTATGGTGGTTAAGAGCGGGAGCAACAGGGTTTGTCTTCCCGGATTAAGCTGTGTGACTCAGGACAGTTTACTTAACTTCTCCGTGCTATGTCCTGGCAAGACAGTGGGCATAATAGTAGTGCCTATTTGATACGGATTTTTGAAAATTATACGAGCTAAGTAAAGTACCTAGAACGGTGCCTAGCACATAGTAAATGTTTAATAAATGTCTGCAGAAAGTGGCAGCAGGAGTGGGGCAGGCTTGGCTGTTCCGTTGCAGTGTGGTGAGGGCACAAAGCATGTGCTTTGGAGTGGGGCTGAATCACCACTGAGAAGCCATGGGCCTGGGGCACTCCAGTGAACCTGCCTGCTTCAGCTTCTTCATCTGGAAAATGGGGGTGTTAATCATGCACAGCTGTTGGAGGATAAAAGCGTGAATGTGAGGCATTTATTAATAGAAATATCCCTTTTCTTTTTTCTTTCTTTCTTTTTCTTTTTTTCTCTTTTTTTTTTTTTTTTTTTTTTTTTTTTTTTTTTTTGAGGCAGAGTCTCGCTCTGTCCCCCAGAATGGAGTGAAGCGGTAAGATCTCAGCTCACTGCAATCTCCGCCCCCGGGTTCAAGCGATTCTCCTGCTTCAGCCTTCCTAGTAGCTGGGATTACAGGTGCTCGCCACCACGCCCAGCTAATTTTTGTAATTTTAGTAGAGATGGGATTTCGCCATGTTGGCCAGGCTGTTCTCAAACTCCTGACCTCAGGTGAATCCACCCACCTTGGCCTCCCAAATGCTAGGATTACAGGCGTGAGCCACCGCACCCAGTCGAGCCCATTTCTTAGAAGGTGCTGGAGTCTCCCCTGCACCTGGGCCTCCTGCATTATAGGGAACACACAAGCACCTCTTCGGCAGCCTGGTCTGATGCCAGATGGGTCCTGTCAGAGCTCCAGGCCCTGGGGACGAGATGACCACAGGGAACCTCTTAACCTCGTTCCCAGGGCCTCTGCCTTGGGATGATGGGAAATCCTTTCAAGCAGAAGTCTGTATTAGATTCCTCCATAAACTCCCAGCCCAATCTCAGAACCAAGCTAAAATGATGTGATCCAACACTGATTACAGGATTTGTATGTAGTTGGTACCGTTTTGTTTATCTGCACATTATCAAGGGTGAATGAATTGTTCTAAGCAAGATAATGTTCCAATGAAAATCTTCTAGAATATTATGCTGTCCTGGCCATTTGAAGCAGAAGATAAAAAAAACAGAGCTAATCTCAATTACTGTGGAGCCTCATTCTAAACAGGAGCCCTGTGATGTCCTCTGACTTTGGATTGGGTTTTCAGTGCTATCAGAGGCTAAACTCCTGGGCTTCCTCCTTCTGCCTCCTTCAGCTTCTGCTAGTGGTTTGCTTCCCTGTGTCTTCACTGATGGGACCCTCGGAGTCTAGTCTTGCACCTGTTAAATCTCCTGGCCTTACCTGGGAGAGCATTGCATGGACTCTATGGCAGCTGCCCTCTGGTCCTCAGAAGATTTTCCTTATTCTGCTCACAGTCGAGTTCCAGCTGTGTTGCCCATGCTCATTTGCCCATACCTATCTGTACTTATTTAACAATTTTTTCATTGAGCCTCCAATTTGGGCCAGTGTCTTAGTCCATTTGCATTGCTATAAAGATATACCTTAAGGTGGGTAATTTATAAAGAAAAGAGGTTTCTTTTCTTTTCTTTTGAGACAGAGTCTCACTCTGTCACCAGGCTGACATACAGTGGCATAATCTCAGCTTGCTGCAACCTTTGCCTCTCGGGTTCAAGCAATTCTCCCTACCTCAGCCTCCTGATAGCTGGGATTACAGGTGCCCACCACCACACTCAGCTAATTTTTGTATTTTTTAGTAAAGACAGGGTTTTGCCATGTTGGTCAGGCTGGTCTCGAACTCGTGACCTCAGGTGATCTGCCCATCTTGGCCTCCTAAAATGTTGGGATTGCAGGTGTGAGCCACCGCACCTGACCAAGAAAAGAGGTTTCTTTGGCTCATTATTCTGCTCGCTGGGAGGCTGAGCATCTGGTGAGGGCGTCCACCCCTATGACCCAAACCCCTCCCATTAGGTCTCACCTCCAACACTGGGGATCACGTCTCAACACTGGAGATGGCAGGAACAAATATCAAAACGATAGCATCCAGGCACTGTGTCTGAGAAGAGGGGTGCTGCCCACACATGTGCACACAGACATGTCCACTCTGGATCTCCTCACACCAGCAGGGAATTTGTTGAAATGCAGATTCTGATTCAGGAGGTCTGAAATAAGGCCTGAAACACCACATTTCTAAAATTTCCCAAAGGAGGCTGCTGCTTCTGTGCATGGACCACTTCTTTGCATAGTGAGGTTTAGAGCAGGTACACAGACTCACACACCTGCCTGAGCCAGACAGGTGATGTTGCTGTGGAACCCAGGTGTGGGACGTGAGAAATGGTGGGTCACTCACTGGGCCAGGCTCGTCCTGCCTAGAGGCAAGCTACAGTTTCTTTCTTTCTTTTCTGAGACAGGGTCTTGCTCTGTCACCCAAGCTGAAGTGCAATGGTGTGACCTTGGCTCACTGCAACCTCTGCCTCACAGGTTTAAGGGATTCTCCCGCTTCAACCTCCCAAGTAGCTGGGATTACAGACGTGTGCTACCATGCCTGGCTAATTTTTGTATTTTTGGTAGAGACAAGGTTTGGTTATGCTGGCCAGGCTGATTTCGACCTCCTAATCTCAGGTGATCCATCCGTCTCAGCCTCCCAAAGTGCTGGGATTATAGGCATGAGCCACCGCACCTGGCAAGCTACAGTTTCTATAAAAGCACTGTTCCATGAATAAACACATCTGCATGCTGAATTCAGCCCTGGACACCTTGTTCAGACCCCTACTCTAGAGTTCAGATCTCAGGGGTTTGCAGATAAACTAATCTGGTCACTCACTGAGTCCTTCCATAGCTTCCCAGCTAGTAGTTGATTTGCCAGGACTGTTACAGGAGTGGGTAGCTGTGATTTTGGACCAGCTTGTCCCATTGTTGAGAAGATTGATTAGAACTGGCTCTGCCGCTTACTAGTGGCGTGAATTTGAGAGGAAGGAGAGACTGTGAGTGTGCCAGTGTTTAAGTGCCTGCACCATTCTATGCTTTGTGCATGATTCCATTTGAATCGTCTCATCTGTCTTGCAGAAGTGGTTCATCTGCTTCATTTTACAGGTGAGAACAATGGAGTTGAAGAGCTTAACTAACCAGTCTTGGCAGCCCAGCTACTACTTTGTGAAGTGGGGATTCAAACTCAGGACTTCCAGTCTTCATCTTAGTCCATCTGTAGCGTTTTAACAAAATATCTGAGACTGGGTAATTAATAAATGATAGACATTTATTTCTCACAGTTCTGGAGGTTGGGAAGTCCAAAATCAAGATGCTGGTAGGTTCAGTGTCTGGCAAGGGCCTGGTCTGTGCTTCCAAGGTGGTGACTTGACCTTGTGGAGGTCACATGGGGGAAGGGATGGAAGAGCAAAAAGGGTCGAACTAACTTCCTCAAGCCCTTTTATAAGGGCACGAATCTGATCCATGAGGATGAAGCCCTGATGGCCTTATCACCTCACAAAGGCCCTACCTTTCAATACTATCACCTTGGGAGTTAAGTTTTGACATGTAAATTTTGGAGGGGACACCGACACTCACACCAAAGCGCTCTCTGAATAATACAGGTCTACAGTTTACTGTCTGTGTATGCCAGGCCCATGCGTTAGTTCTAATCTCACAGAAACCCTGCAAGGTGTGTGGAATTATTCCTATTTTACAGATGAGTAAACTGAGGTTCAGAGGTTAAGCAACTGGCCCAATGATACGAAGAGTGGTGGAGCTATGGTTTAAGCCCCTATCTAACTGACCCCATTCCCCTAACCCATGCTGCAGGGACAGCCAGTTTCAGGGGTCAAAACCTAGGGGTGACCTGAGGATGAGGAGGGGTTACCAGAAGTGGGACTTCAGCACCTTGTCGCCTTTTTTTTTTTTTTTTTTAAGATGGAATCTTGCTCTGTTGCCCAGGCTGGAGTGCAGTGGAGTCATCTCGGCTCACTGCAACCTCTGCCTCCTGGGTTCAAGCAATTCTCCCGCCTCAGCCTCCCCAGTAGCTGGGATTATAGGCACCCACCATCATGCCCAGCTAATTTTTGTATTTTTAGTAGAGAGAGGTTTCACCATGCTGCCCAGGCCGGTCTCCAATTCCTGATCTCAAGTGATCTGCCCATCTTGGCCTCCTAAAGTGCTGGGATTATAGGCATGAGCCACCGCGCCTGGCCTCTTTGTCTTATTTCTGATTGTTACAATCAGCATATGGCCACTGTGAGCCTGGTAAGGCATGGACATCCATCCACCCTCGCCCCAACCTGCTGAAGACATATCCCAGGTCCTGCTGATAGCGGAAGCCACAAAGATGACAGCTATGGCAGAATCAGTCCTTACTTGGTGGAGCCCATGGAGCCACCTGTCAGAGCAGATGCCACAGCTGTCATGGACATGGGACTTAATTTCTTTCCTTTTGTCTCTGAAAAGTTTGTGATGTGGTAAGAGAGGAGCTGCAGGGAGCATGCATTTTCAAAGTTCAGTTGCTTTTTGTATGTTTGTTAATTCAACCCAGAAATATACAAGAAGTTCTACTTATGAGCAGGGATAAAAGTGGAGCCTATGGCTTATGATTTTTTTCTTTTTCTTTTCTTTTTTTGAGACAGTTTCAGTCTGTCACCCAGGCTGGAGTGCAGTGGTGCAATCTTAGCTCACTGTAACCTTCACCTCCCAGGTTCAAGGGATTCTCCCACCTCAACCTCTTGAGTAGCTGGGACTACAAGCACTCACAACCACACCCAGCTAATTTTTGTATTTTTAGTACAGACAAGGTTTCACCATGTTGGCCAGGCTGGTCTCGAACTCCTGGCCTCAAGTGATCTACCCATCTCAGCCTTCCAAAGTACTGGGATTACAGGTGTAAGCCACCACGCCTGGCCGGCTTATGATTTCTTTATGATGGATGAAGTGAAATAGCCTTGTGTTCTCCCAAGTAACACATACGCACGTATGCACACACAGGCATGCACATGCATTCACACGTGTGTATATCTGCAGAGGGCCAGACTTATCTCGAATCACCCTTGGGAATCTGGATCATCCACCTTTGAGTTTTCTCCTCCTTTGAACTCCAAATCTAGTCTTTTGAATATGCTTCAGCATGATCGTTAGGGAAATGAGAGGCAGTGCCTCTCCTGTGCTTGGCCCTATGTTCAAGCAGTACATGAAAGGTGGCGTAGAGTTAGAGGAAACGGCCTGGAAAGCTGGAGTCTTTTAGCTAAAGGTTCCAGTGGCAGGTGACCCAGAACTTTGAGGTGGAAGGAGGTCTTGTTTAGCTCAGCAAATGTCTCCTGGGAAAAACTTTCCCCTGGCTTGATTTCATATTGACCCCAAACGACTTGAATCAGACATGCAGGAATTACAGCTACAATAGAGCAGTTAAGATTACAGCATGCTTCAGAAAAAGATAAGGAAACACAGTTTTTATGTCACTGGCATCTTCCTCCATACCTGCTTGGTGACTTCGCACCTGGGCTATGTGATAGCCTTTTCCTGCCTGCAGCACTCAGTGAATCGCGAGCCTCCCAGGGACACAGACTTTTCTTCTTTGAAGCCTGTGCTGAATTCTAGGGTCCTTTCCTGCTGTAGCCACTGTAGGACCCACTCAGGACACCCGTGACAGAGCACGGCTTCTCAGTGTGCACACAGAAATTGTGCTCAATTCTCTTCTTTTCTCCTTTCTGCTTTCCAAGGGGAGAGACCGACACCTGAGCTTGGGCATCTTCACAGATGGAGGGTGGAAGTTTGCACACATTCTGCATTTTCTGGTCATGTTCCCCACTGTCCTCCGGTTGCACTAAGGGTCTTAGGAAAGGTGGGTGTGCCACTTTCTGAGATGCTCCTAGCTAGGGTCTTCCTCCACCCTCATCCGCTCTCAGGTTGCTTCCAGAGCCAGGTTCACCTGTCCTGGGGGGCCAAGGATGGACGATGGACTTCTTGGGAGAGCAAAGGGGTCAAACCTAGTTGCTAGTTGCATAGATTGTTGAAGTTGGAGGGCCTTAAACTACTTTTGGGTCTAGCCTCTCATTTGACAGAAAAGGTTTTGAAGGGTGCCCTTCACAACCCAAGGAAGTGGCTGAAAGGGCCTTGGGATCTACTCTGAGGTTGCCTCTTCCCACTTCTGTGACTTGGTTTAGGAACTTTCTGAGATTTGGTTTTCTCCTCCATGCATTGAAGATGATACCTACTGCCTAGTTTTCTTGTGGGGTCAGTGATAATCCAGACATTCTACAGGGGAGAAATTAGCAGGTGTTCTGTTAAAGTTAGCTCTTCTAGTCTCTCCCTCCTTATTTTTCTTATGATACCCAATTCTCCACACAGATCATTTTCCCCACTAGGCTATAAATTCCTGGAGATCAAGGACCCCATAAAATTCATCTTGGGTTTCTCAGCACCTGGGGACAGTGTCTGGCATCTACCAGCGAGGTTGCAAATAACCTGTGTTGTGCAAACTGTCAGAGCACGAATGTCCCCAGGAGACTAGACAATGGCCCTCGGGGAAGGCCCCACAGCTGGCAAGTCTGGGACCTCACAGCCAGTTTCCTGCCGTTCGTCCCTTTCACAGAAGTACAGGAGCCATAAGGTTCATGGGACTTTTATTTTTACTGTTTATTTTTTGAAAGCCAGCAAGGATGGGCAAGTGCTCAGTCCCTTCTGGGCTGCATTCTTCTACCACCAGTCCCCACCCGCCTCCCCCAGCCCA